>NW_022104341.1:75711179-75719528 GCF_000313985.2 Echinops telfairi
ATAGCCGGGCACCATCAGCCTTCTTCACCACACTTACTTATGCACACATTCATCTTCAGCGTTTATGTGGGGAAGGGGTCACACAATGATGGTTTTTGTTCTTTGGTGTCTGCTGCCTATTCCCTTCACATTGAATCAATATTCTTATTAATAGTGGTCTGACAGCTAAGTCGTTGAAACTAAAGTTATATTTTGAGATGTTTCCTTCACTAAGAGAGTTAATATAGAGAAAAGTAGTAAAATGAATTTAATATTGATCATTGTCACCTAATTAGAGAGTAAGGACTAAAATTGAACCTTAATGGCTTTTGTTTTCTTTGTTTTTAGAAAAAATAATTTAAAAAAATTTTTTTTAAAATAATCATTTATTAGGGGCTCACACAACTCATCACAATCCGTATATAAATCATTTGTGTTCAGCACATTAGTACATATGTTGACTTCATCATTCTCACAACACCCGCTTTCCACACAAAAATAATTCTTATTGAAGTCTAGTATTACTGGATTATTGTACTTTTCAGTTGAGTTTTAATTCTGTGGTATCACACATTAAATTTTTCTTGACTCTTAGCTATGCAGATTTGTTTGCAGATAATGGTACCTTTTGCTAGTCATGCTTTTACTTGTACATTTGAATTTTTAAGCCATTAAGTATTTTCCCATTCAAAAAAAAAAAAAAGAATTTTCCCATTCCAGAAAATCTATATTTATGGAATGATAAAATTGATTAAAAATATTTTTATCTCTTGTAAGCAACTCCCTTCTCAAATTATTTTTTAATCATTTTATTGGGGGGCTCATACAATTCTTATCACAATCCATACATACCTCCATTGTGTCAAGCACATGTTGCCACCATCATTCTCAAAACATTTGCTTTCTACTTGAGCCTTTGATATCAGCTCCTTATGACATTTTATCTTCGATAAAAAATGTATGTGAGTGAGTGTATGAAGCAGAGGAGCAGGTGATTCTGTAATATCAAGTATAACATTATTAATTATGACAGACTTTAATTCGGGTCTAGCTGACATCACAGTCCATGCTGTCAACACGTCTCCTATGGAGCTTCTTTGGGGTATATGTTAAAAGTACTTTGTAGACTGTGCCAAAGCAGCTAAACTAAACCTCTGCCAGTAAGCCAACTCGCACTCATAGCAACCTTGTAGGATGGAGTGGACCGCCCCATAAGATTTCTTATGGAAGTGGACTGCCATGTCTTTCTCTCTCAGAACAACTGTTGAATTCGAACTGTCAATCTTTTGGTTAGCAGCCAAGTACCATCAATCTCCCTCAGATCTGATGATATGATGAGGTAGACCAATTACTGTAATTTACTAACCCAAAGGCATTCTGTGCATTGTCTCACCTTGTTCTCGCTGCTCAAAGGCTCATATTTTCCTCTCAAAATTATACTTCTTTCACGAGGCTCAGGTAAGTGACCGGTGAAGTCTGTGCTAACACACTGACCTTCACCTATCACCCCCCCCCACCCAGGGGAGGGACTAAGACGTCTCCATCTTCTCTCCCTGGCAGTGTCCCCTTGATAGATGTTTGATAGATGTTTTGAGCTTTTATTGAATGGGTAATTATTGAAATTTGTCCATTTAAAATAATTTAATGTACTCAACCAACCCACTGCCACGGAGACGATGCCAACTCATAGCGACACTACAGGACAGGGTAGAACTGCCCCTGTGAGTTCCCCAAACTGTCACTCTTTATGGAGTAGAAAGCCCCGTTTTAATGTAAATGAAGTAAAACCAATCAGGAGAGCTTTGTTCAGGTCTGCGCTTGATGGTTGTGTGAACCTTACCAAAACCATCATGTAATTTAAGCACAAGTCCAGCAGGTGGCAGAGCAGTCACAGTCGAAGCAGCCAGTGATGACCTTTGAAAACAGGGAGCATGGTTGCAGACTGATCAAAAACGTTATTTTATTATTTTAGCATATCTTACCCCATCCAACGTCTCCCTCACCCACTTCTCTGCTGTCCATCCCCCAGGAGGAGGCCATATGTAGACCTTGTCCTCTGTTCCCCCTTTCTCCCTCACCTTCCCTCCACCCTCCTGATATCACCACTCTCTCCACTGGTCCTGGGGGGGTTCATCTGTCCTGGGTTCACTGTATTTCCAGTTCCTATCTGTGCCAGGGCACATCCTCCGGACCAGCTGGATATGTAAGGTAGAATTGTGATCATGGTAGTGGGGGTGGGGAAGAAGCATTTAAGAACTAGAGGAAAATTGCATTTTTCATCGTTGCTAAATTATCAAGGGTTCAGGGGGAGGGGAGAGCGGGGAGGGAGGGGAAAAATGAGGAGCTGACACCAAGGGCTCAAGTGGAAAGCGGGTGTTGTGAAAATGATGAAGTCAACATATGTACTAATGTGCTGGACACAAATGACGTATGTACGGATTGTGATGAGTTGTATGAGCCCCTAATAAAATGATTGTTAAAAAAAAGTTATTTTACATATAGTATCTCACTTTTGATGTCAGATGGATCTTGTCTGGAAGCTGAGAAAACCAGGAAATGTCAACTTGTGTTTTATAGACTATGCGAAGGCATTTGACTGTGGATCATAACAAACTACGGACGGCCTTGGGAAGAGTGAGAATTCCAGAACATGTCATTGTGCTCATGCAGAACCTGTACATGGATCAAGAGGCAGTAGTTCTGAACAGAACATAGTTTAAAATCAGGACAGGTGTGTGTCAGGCTTGTATCCTTTCGCCATACTTATTTAATCTTTATGCTGACCAACTAATCTGAGAAGCCGGACTGTATGAAGAAGAACTTGGCATCAGGATTGAAGGAAGGCTTATTAGCAACCTGTGATGTGCAGAGGACACAATCTTGCTTGCTGAAATAAGGAGGACTTGAAGTACTTGCAGATGAAGGTCAAAGACTGCAGCTTTCAGAATGGATTACAATTCAAGGCAAAGAAAACAAAAATCCTCACAACTGAACCAAATAGACAACATCAAGACAAATGAAGAAGAGTTTGACATTGTCAAGGATTTCATCTTTCTTGGATACACAATCAGTGCTCATGGAAGCAGTTGTTGCATTGCATTAGGGTATTCTGCAGCACAGACCTGTTTAGAGTATTAAAAAGCAAAGATGTTACTTTGAGGACTCAGGGACACCTGACCCAAGCCATATTTTCTAATGTTTCAACTGCATGTGAAAACTGGATGTAGACTAAGGAAGACTGAAGAAAAATGGATTTATTTGAATGAGGTGCTAGAGAAGAATATTGAAAGTACCGTGAATTGCCAGAAAAACACGCAAATCTATCTTGGAAGAAGTATAGCTAGAAAATGTTCCTTAGAAGCAAGGATGGAGCGAGGTCATTTCACAAACCGGAGAGACCAGTTCCTGGAAAAGGACACCAGGCTTGGTAAAGTAGAAAGTCCGCAAAAAAGATACAGCCCCTCAAGGAGATGGATGGACTCAGGGGTTGCAACAATGGGCTCAAACATAGCAATTGTGAGGATGGCACAGGACTGGACAGTGTTGTACACAGGGTCACTACGTGTCAGAACCAACTTGATGGCAACATGTACAATTAACCACTTTAACATGTGTTTGGGCTGGGTCCGGACCATGCAGCTGCTTCCCCCAACTCTCCCAAAAGATAGCCTGCTGGACTGTGCAGCCCCTTCCCGCCCCCCCTCCTCTTCTCTCAAGGCCAGAGCTGCACTGTGCAGTCCCTGCCCAGTGTTCCAAGGAGCTTGTCTCTCTGGCCTGGTCTGTACAGCCCCTTCTCTCTGCGTTCCAGGAGGACTTACTCACAGAGCACGTCCTGACTCAGACCTGCAACTGCAGCACAGAAGGACTTCCTTACCCTATCAGTACGTCCGTCCTGGGCTCAAGCCTTATATGTGTCCCACGGCCTCACTGCCAGGCACGATTTCCCGGACCTAATTCGTTGGGTCTCGGAACCCATCCAGGGGCTCAAGATGCCCCTGTCCCTTTCTCTGCTCTCCCTTCACTCCTGGAAGTTCTTTCCCTGCCTCAATCAGATCGTTCTCAACTTCACACTCCTGGCTAAATTCTATCTGTATTCTACGTCTCCGTCTCCAACCTCTCATCTTGGTGCCGAAAGACCCAGGACTGACAGGAGGGGCCTCTGTGCCACCCCGGCCTTCCTCTGACTGGTGTACAGCCCCGTCCTCTGTCTTCAAACTCTCAGCATATACATTTCAGTAGCATTTCATGTATTCACAGTGTTGTGCAACTACCATCTCTTTTTAGTTTGAAAACTTTTACATCAGCTCATGAAAAGACTCCAGTTTCTTTAAGCTATCAGCACTCCCTATCTTCTGTGTCCCCCCACCCCCATTGTAACTACTGTACTGCTTGCTGCCTTGATGGGATTTTCTACCTTGAAGATATCATATAAGAGAAATCATAAATAAATAAAAGGACTCATATGTGACCCTTTGTGTTTGGCTTCTTTTTGTGAGTATTAGTATTTCAAGGCTCATCCAAGTTGTAACATGTAACATGATATCCTAGCAAATAAATCGAATCAAGCAAGTAAAATCGACCATACAATGTATTACATTCTGGGTCTGGCTTCTTTTTATTAGGATAATGCTTTCAGCGTTCATTTAAGTTGTAGCATGTAACAGCACATCATTTCTTTTGGCTGAATAGCACTCCACTGTGGGTGTGCATATTCATTTATCCATGATGGATATTTCCATCGATTTCTTTATTATGAATAATGCTGTTAACAAATATTTGTGCACACATTTATCTATGGAAATATACTTTCACTTCTCTAGGAATGGAATGTTGGCTCATACAGTGGCTCAAAGTTTAACAGAAGAACTGCGGTCCCATCACTTTACATTCCCACAAGCAATGTGTAGATGTTCCATTCCTGTACATACTTTCCAACACTTTGCATTTTCTGTTTTCTTTTTTAAATTATAGCCATCGTAATGGAAAGATGACTACTTGGCCAACTGAATGGAAGATATCTGTATTTGTGTTCATTCCAAAGGAAGGTGATATAACAGAATATGGAAATTATCGAATAATATCATTAATAACATACAAGTAATTTTTCCCCTAAGGTATCCCAAAACAGTTTCAGCTGTACATATTGACAGAGAACTGTTATCAGTTCGAGCCAGATGAAACACTAAGGGCATGCAACAGCAGCGAGGGGAGCAGAACAATGAAGTCCCAAGGAATACAAAAACTAGACTTTGAGGCTAGGGCATGCCACCTCATCAGACTAGACTGGAAAACACTCCTAAAGGGCAACAAACAGACCTTGAACTATTTATAGGTGTTTGGGTTTTTTTGTCCTTGGTTTTGTTGTTGTTGTTCTTTTTGTGGTTTTGTTTTGCTCTGTCTTGTTTTTGTGCTTATTATTGTCTCTGCAGGTCTATCTAGATAAGATAGGCGGGATAAACAATTCAGAGGAGAAAACAACAGGACCAACGGTTGGGAGTGGCGGGTATACAGGACAGGGGGAGATGGGGGCGGGGGGAAGTGGGTATTAACAAACCCAGAGACAAGGGACAACAAGTGATGTAAAATTGATGGCGAGGAGGGTGTAGGAGGCCTGGTAGGGCTTAATCAATGTAACCGAGAGGAATTACTGAAAACCAAACGAAGGTTGAACATGATAATGGGACAAGAGGAAAGTAAAAGGAAATAGAGAAAAGAACTAAGAGGCAAAGGGCATTTAGAGAGGTCTAAATACAGGCATGTACATATGTAAATATATTTATATATAATGATAGGGAAATAGATCTATGTACATATATTTGTAGGTTTAGTATTAAGGTAGCAGATGGACATTGAACTCAAGTCCTACCTCAACACAAGAACACTCTGTTCTAATAACCTGGCATTCTGTGATGCCCACCTTCCCAACATGATCGCTGAAGACAAATTGAGTGCATATGTAAATGTGAAGAAAGCTAATGGTACCCGGCTATCAAAAGATATAGCATGTGGTGTCTTAAAGGCTTGAAAATAAACAAGTGGCCATCTAGCTGAGAAGCAACAAAGTCCACATGGAAGAAGCACACCAACCTGTGTGATCATGAGATGTTGATGGGATTAGGTAATAGGCATTAAAGACCCAGAATAAAAAAAAATCATATCAATGTGAATGATGAGTGCAGAGTGGAGACCCAAAGCCCATCTGTAGACAATTGGACATCCCCTGTCAGAAGGGCCACAAGGAAGAGATGAGCCAGTCAGGGTGCAGTATAGCACCAATGAAACATACAACTTAGAGCACAAAGTTCTACTCTGCCCCATAGGCAACTGGACAATAACCACTTCCTTTTTAAATTTTTTTTGCTATTTACAAGGTAGAATTAATTTAGGGAAGGTATCCTACCAATATCTACTCCCTAGGCCCTAGTTTGTGAATGTAGTAATCTTGAAAGGTTAAAATTTAAAGGACTTGATGTATCCATCTTGACATCATTAAAATCCTGGTCAGATCTTGGCAACTGACAATGAATCCGTTCTCTCTGTGTTTTGGGTGCCATATACTCAGGAGCTCCTATAACATGTCTAATGGATCAATCGGAAATAACAACAACAAAAACCTCACTGCCATTGAGTTCAGGGAAACTCACTGCAACCCTATAGGACAGAGTTGAACTGCCCTTGTGGGTTTCTGATACAGTAACTCTTGAAGGGGTTAGAAAGCCCCATCTTTCTCCTGAGGAGGAACTGGTGATTTTGAACTGCTAACCACTATGCCACTAGGGCTCCTCAATCTGAAATAAGAGTTATCAAAAGATATTCATGGATTAAACAGTGGCTGTAAACACCAACTCAACACTGCTTAACCAGCTCCTTTTCAATAGAACAATATAGTTGTGTGAGGTATAAGACCTTGCAGTAATCAGTGTGGCCTTTAGTCCTGCTACCTGAATGCAGGGCCATACCCGAGGCCAGTAAATGGAGGCAGACCTAGTCAAGAGGGATTACTAGGGGCCCAATACTGACTAAACCTCAGGAAGCTACATGAGGCAGCCAGTAATTGCCTTGGAAAACAGATGTTTACTGTAGCTTCGGAGAGTAAGTACATCTTGTGGAGGCATAGAAGTTCTACGAAGCGATTAATCCAGGTTCATGTCTTTGTTTGTTTTTGTTTCTTTAAATTGTAATTTGGGTAAAGGATTGCACTACAAATTATTTTTCCATTAAAAATCCATATATATAAATATATATATATATATAAATATATATATATATATATATATATGACATTGATGACAATCCCCACAATATAATATCACTCTTTCCACTTCTTCCCTGTGTTTATCATGTCTCTTCATCCTTCTATCCTATCCATTCCTGCCTTCTGAGCTTTATTCTTAGGCAAATGCTGCCCTTTGATCTAGCATTGTTGGTTGTTCTAAGGAGTTATTGTTCACCTTATAGTCCTATCTTTCATTTGGCTGTAAGTTGAGACAAGGGATTGAGTTCAGTTCAAAATTGAATGTGTCTCAAAAGACCATAGTTTCAGGGGATCAACCAGTCTCTGCAAGAGCAGTAAAGTTGATATTTTTGTTTGATTTTGAGTTTTCTTCCACATTTTCTCCCACTCTAACCAGGATCTCTTATTGTGATCCTTCTCAGAGGAGGTCAGTAGAGCACCATCTAGTTCTTCTGGTCTTAGGGTGACGGAGGTTAGGGTTCACAAGTCCATTAAACGAATGGTTTCCATGTTTCATGATCACTGTTCTTCCTCCAGATAGGGAGATACCAATAATTGTACCGTAGATGACTATTCATAAGCTTTTAAGTACTCAGTTTCTACTCACCCAAGAAGGATGAACTATAGTGTACCAATTGACTTTGCTGTCCAGTGAGACTATGGTCTTCAGCTTCCAAAACCAGCAACTCATTCCCTGAAGGTGTTTGGCTATGGCTAAGAAGTTTTCATACATTCGCTCTCCGGGTAGTCATGAGTGTATTTGCAGCACATATAAATACATATGTAGAAACATTAAAAAAAACAAAACAACTTTCCTTTAGTTCTTTAATGCTTCCTCCACCCCACTATCATGACCTTACATCTACCTTAAAAATCCGGTAGATGACAGCATGTACACTGGTACAGCTAAGAGCTGGAAACACAGGGAATCAAGGACAAATAAACCCCTTAGGACCAATATTGAGAGTAGTGATACCAGGTGGGGAAGGAGAAGGGGGCGACTGACCACAATGATCTACATATAAACGCCTCCCAGGGAGATAGACAACAGAAAAGTAGGTGAAGGGAGACATCAGTCAGTGTAAGACATGGAAAAATAATACTAATTTATGAATTATCAAGGGTTCATGAGGGAG
>NW_022104341.1:75721843-75723344 GCF_000313985.2 Echinops telfairi
TTGCCAAGGATTTCATTTTACTTGGCTCCACAATCAACACCCATGGAACCAGCAGCCAAGAAATCAAATGACCTATTGTACTGGGCACATCTGTCTAAAAAGATGCTTTTGAAGTGTCAAAAACAAAGATGTCATTTTTGAAGAATAAGGTATACCTAATCCAAACTGTGGTATTTTTAATTGCCTCACATGCATGCTACAGCTAGGCAATGAATAAAGAAGACCAGAGAATAATTGCTGCCTATGAATTATTGTGTTAGCAAAGAATATTGAAGTTTGCCAGAAGAAGGGGCAAATCCGTCTTGGGCAAAGTAGAAGGGAGGAGGCAAGACTTTATTTCCTGTATCTTGGGCATGGTTCATGAAGGGCCAGTCCCTGGAGAAGGGTATCGTGTTTGGTTAAGTGGGATGGATTGATGGACTTGAAAGTGGGTATCCTTGTAGTGCTTTTGATCTGAAAGGGAAATCTTTCAGTTCTTCACCACTGAGCATGATGCTGTTGTAGCTTTTTCAAAAATACCCTTTGCAAAGGGAGACATTTCCCTTTATTCTTAGCTTGTTCATTGAAAGGTTGCATCAAGAAAGAGTGTTGGATTTTATCAAATGCTTTTGCTGCATCAATTTGGATAGCCACATGGTTTCTTCCCTTTTTCTTTTAATGTGGTTTATTATATTGATTTACTTTCTTATGTTGAAGCATCCTTGCATTTCTTTTAATATGCTGCTAAATTCAGTTTGTAGTATTTTGTTGAGGTGCTTTTGTTTGCTTGTTTTGCTTTTTAAAAAAAATCATTTTATTGTGTTTTGCTTTTACATATACATTTACAAGGGATACTGGTCTGTAATTTTCTTTACTTATGGTGTCTCTATCTGGGTTTGGTATCAGGATAATTGTGGGGGTATGGGTCCCCAACACTGGGACTTGTCCTCAGGAGCAACTTTGCGATTGTGGAAAATGATAAAGACAGACAGAAGCAGGAGCACAGGAGCTCCTTGTCCCTATGTCAGGACTAAGAGAGTGAATATGTTTTCCATTGGGCATATGTCATGTGGCTTACAGATCTTTCAAAAGGCATACGCGCCATACGGCGATCACGTCACATAATCAATGGGTAATATAAGTGGGCAACATAATGAACAGGCAATGAAAATGACTCAATGTCTTGACCTAGTGTTAGTTGGCCTCAAACACCTGAGCCCTCCCCAGGAGAACAATTTATGATCCATATCAGAAGAGCACCTCAGCAGAGTTTGCTACATTTTACAGTGGGTTTGTCTATAGACGCTGATAGCTCTTACCTACAGATAACCTTCAGGCACAGAAAATATCCAGAAGCAGGTCTGAGACATCTTTTGTGGTAGCTTCTTTCTGACAATTCCTTTATGGGGGGTTATTGGAGGAACTGTGCTCAGTCATGAGAATGTGTATTAAGATTTATTTATATATTATAACTGTGAGGTCTTACCCCACCAGAGTCAGCTTTGCAGACCTGCAATTATGA
>NW_022104341.1:75724073-75725877 GCF_000313985.2 Echinops telfairi
TCTCCTCCGAGACCCCTCTGCTTTCCCTTGTCGTAAAACAAGCAGCCATCTAAGTGAGGTATCAACTAAGCAAATAATAAAATTCAAATCTGAAGGAGAGTTTTCAGAAGTCTATGGATGACAGTGAAAGCCCAAAATCCATTTTCATTTTAATGTTGATTGCAGCAGATGTAGTTATGTTAAAATGCAACACCTTATTTGATCTTCCTTTTAAAGTTGCTTGTTTTTAATATTTTCTGCTTTAAAAAAAATTGAGACCTAGCTCTGTTTTGTGTTGTCATTGTTGTGGTTCTTGTTGGTTTTTTTGTATGTTTCTGTGTATGAAACTTCGGATGAGTGTATCAATGGGACCGTGACTGGATTACTGGCTACCTGGGGGCATGGTAGGGAGGTCAGGGGAAATGAGGAGCTAACAACAAGTACAAGAAGAAAATGTTTTGAATTTGATTGTGGTGATGATTGCACAACTCTTCTTCATATGATTAATGATTAAACTGTATGATGAATTATACACCAATAAAAATATTTAAAAACACAAAAAGAAATATTCTCCTTCCTTCCTCCCTTCCTTCCTACCTTCCTTTTTGTCGGGCTTTCTTCAAAGCATTAAGAAACAATGTTAATTCTTCTCGAAATATTTGGTAGAATTCACCAGAGTGTCATCAAATCCTGTACTTTCCTTTATTGGGATTTATTCTTTTTTACTGATTCAATATCTTTACTTGCTATCAGTCAGTTGCAACTTTCAATTTCTTTCTGTATCTGCTTTGATAATAAAGTGTTTCTAGGTATTAGTCCACTTCATCCAGATCATCTAACTTATTGGTGTACAATAATAATATTCTCTTATCATCCTTTAAATTTCTAAAAAAAAAGTTATAGTGTCTCCACTTTCTTTTTTCTTTAACAGTTGTATTGGCATATACGTAGTTCAAATATCATACAATTCAATAATTCAATTATATTAAGAGGTATACAATCATCACAATCAATTATTTTCTTCTTGTATAATTGTTATTAGCGTCCAATTATTTTATTCTTTCTTTTATAATTATTTATCCCATGGTAGTTACATAATTCCATGTCAACTTCATAAATAAATGTAGGGGTGGAGTCTAACCTGTTAATCAGGTCATAGCCTGATGATGCCTCCTTGTGGGCCTGGCCTTCTCATGAGGATTCTGGGAACTTCCTCTTTTCTCCCTGAAAGCAGGACACACACTCTCTGTGCTTTCACTTTCCTCTTGACAAGCCACATGGAACCCTACTGAGACCAGCGACAGCCATGGAGATGCTTCCACCGCCACTGCATCCTCAAGACTTTGCTCCCACCGGCCTGTGCACTTCCTGCATTTTGCATCATTGCATGTGCTGAGTCTGAAGAGGAATTTATGGACTAGCATCTGACTTATGGGTTAATAATATCAGACTTAAGGACTTGATCGGTCTGGGGTCGGATGTTTTCTTAATATTAAATTGCTCTTTGATATAAAGCTCTCTCTTACACATATATGAGTGTCTCTGGATTTGTTTATCTAGTCAACCCAGTCTGACACAACCCCCAACCTCCCATGCCATGCCCCCAAGAAATCATTGTCTCTATAGATTAACCTATCATGGATTTCATTTCTTGCTTTTGTTATTTGAGTTTTTTCTCTGTGTATGTTTTTTAAATATAATCATGTTAGCTAAAGGTTTGTCAAAAGCGTGGCTTTAAAAAAAGAACTAACTTTTCTTTTAACTAATTCTATTATTTTCTATTCTTTTCTTCTTTTATTTTTTGCCTTAATCTTTACTATTATTT
>NW_022104341.1:75727151-75728875 GCF_000313985.2 Echinops telfairi
TTTTTTTTATGCTTTTAAAAATATGAAATCCAGGATAGGTAAATCTATAGTGATAGTGCTGAATTAATAGTTTATTGGGATTAAGATAGAAAAGGTTGGAGGGGGGATGGGAAACTAATAATAATGAGTATAAGAAAGAATAGAAAGTTCTAAAATTGATTGTGGTGATGATTGCACAACTCCTTGTAATGTGTTTAAATCATTGTATGATGTGTCAATTACATATCAATAAAACTGTTAAAATTTAAAATAAAAGAGTAGCCAGTTTTATTAGTGATTGCCCAGGACTGGAAGGAAGGTGAAAGAAGGAGTTATTGTTTAGGAAACATTGATTTTCTACTTATGGTGATAGAAATTTGGCAATGTTTACAGGTGATGGTTACATAACACAATTAATGTAATTGATGTCAGTAATTTGTACACAAGATAAATGTTGAGTTGGAATTGAAACAGACAGAGAAGAGGCAAGCAAGGCATCTCACCTAGGAAAATACTAAAAAATATGGAAGCAAGATCTAACATGATGAGCATTAACAATTTACTCAGTAAATAAATATTTATGGAATATGTAGTATTCACCAGACACAACATAGGCCCTCAGGAGTTCTTGCCCCTGAGGAGGTCATGTGGGAAAAATAAATATAATGACTTCTGAGTTGGACTTGGATTTCAATAGCAAGCCCATTAACTGACTATATGCCTAGGCAAGCACCTTTAAATATTTAAGCCATTTTCTTCATTTATAAAAAGAAAATACTAATATCCTCCTTGCTAATTTGTTGTGAGTATTCATGATAATGTACATGTGTATATATAGATATATATATATGTAAAAAGGCAGATAGGGGATGATAGCTATTATTTTTATGTGCTCAAAATAATTATATACAAAGTAACATTGAGAATACAGAGGAGTGACATTGATATGCCTGACAAGCAGAGAACAGAAAGAACATTTCAGGCAGAAGGGATAGAAATTATAGAAGTGTAATGGCGTGAAAGAAACAAATATTTTGAAAGACCTAGTCATAGATCACCATTGTGTTGACTGTAATTCACGATGACTCTATGTCCCACAGAACGTGGCCTGGCCCTCTCCACCTTCATGACTGCTGGTCTGCTCCAGTTGGTTGTTGTCGCTGCTATGTGTTCTGAGTGCCTTCCAACCTAGGGGGCTCATTTTCCACCACTATCCCCAAAACAAAAACTAAAACCAAAACCACCTCACTGCCATCAAGAGACCAGAGACCCTATACAATATTTCTGAGCTGGTAAATCTTTATGGGAGTAGACAGTCTCATCTTTCTCCTGCTGAAAGTTAGGTAATATATATCAAGTATAACATTGTCTAATATAAAACAAACTTTGACACAGTTCTAGCTGACAGTACATTCCACATGGTCAAGCGATAGCCTATAGAGCTTTTCTTAGGCTAGAAGAGCCATAAGTAATTTCACCTCACCACACATACCTATCCCATTTTCCCTCTCCTGGGTATTTCTAATGTACTTCCAGTGTTCAGAGATTTTTTTCCTTAAAAAAACAAAAAATGCCGCTCTATGACGCTCACCTTCCCAACACAACCACTGAAGACAAAGTGGGTGAATAAGAACAAAAATCATATCATTGTGTGCACACCTCCATGATACGATCATTGAAGACAAATGGGTGCATAAGCAAATGTGGCAAAGAAAGCTGATGGTGCCCAGCTATCAAAAGATATA
>NW_022104341.1:75729677-75747903 GCF_000313985.2 Echinops telfairi
GTACAAATGTGCTTTACACAATTGATGTATGTATGGATTGTGATAAGAGTTGTATGAGCCCCTAATAAAATGATTTAAAAAAAGAGAGGAAAGAAAAGATTGATGGCAACATATGTACAAATATGCCTGATACAATTGATGTGATTGTTATAGGAGCTTTAAGAGCCCCCAATAAAACGATCTTTTAATTTAAAAAAAAAATTTTTAATGCTGCATAATATTTTGTAAACTTCTAAGCCTAGAGGAAAGTTGTTAGACCAGTTCAATGAATATCACATCTATTACTAACATTCCCCTCTTTTCTTTGTTTTTCTCTTTTTTCATGAGTGTTAATTATATTATTTACTGCATGATTAAGAGCAAGCTGCAGACATCATGACCTCCTCCCTAAATATTTCAGCACGTATATCCTAAGCAAAAGTACATTTTCATATAGAACTATTAACAAAGAAAATCAGATTCAGAAAGTTTAACATTCATTCAACGTTATCATCTAATAGTGCTCCTATCCAAATTTCATCAGTAGTTCCATGTGGTTGTTACATAATTTAGTGTCAACTTGAGAAGATTACGAGTGAGGGAGTGGAGTCTGGCCTGTCAATCAAGATATAACCAATGAGGCCACTATGTGGGCATGGCCTTCCCCTGAGGATTCTGAGAAAACTCTGGGATTTCCTCCTTGGAGGCGGGAACAGACTCTTTACTGACAAGACATAGCACTACGCTCATAGACCCATGCCCTAGGAACAGGAGAAGTCACGTGGAGACCCCTGCCAGCGCTGCGATGCTTACAATGCCACTGGATCTAAAGACTTTCTACCCACTGGCCTGTGATCATCCTGCATTCAGCATCATTGCATGTGTTTAGTGAGTCTGAAGAGGAATTTATAGATTGGTATCAGACATATGGGCTAATATCAGATTCATGGGCTTGGACTGGACTGAGTTGGGATGTTTTCTTAATGTACAACTACTCTTTATATAAAACTCTCTCTTTACACACATGAGTTTCTATGAATTTGTTTCTTTAGTCTACCCAGACTAACACGTTCCACTTATATCCCTTAAATTAGTAAACCGTTTTCCATGGATATCATCACACATCTGCAATGGTTAGGGTATTCTGAGAAAGCAAGCAAGCCCAGATTAGAGGATGATTAAAATAGCTATCCTCTGGGGAGACATGTAGTCTTAATCTCTCCACTGAGATTTATTTACATTCCATGGTAAAGAAGTTGAGACTGTCCCCTTAGCTCCTCACAGATAATTTGTTTACAAGCCAGAGCAAAGATCTCTGGACCACCATTGTATATAAGCACAGAGATGAATAATTTCAGAGTTTTTATCATGTGGTACAAATCCCACTGTGACCCTCATCATATTATCTGGTGGGGAAATGGGTAAACGAAACTGGTTCTAAGATGGCGAGGCCAGTAAAAGTGTCTTATTCTGATCCAAATGTTACATATTTGTATAAACTATGCAAGTGGAGTAACATTTCAAATTCTTACAATTTAAGGCTGAATATTTTATGCCTTATTCTCCCAAGATCTAGTATTCAAGTGAGATTATGTGTTGCCTTTAGTTTGTCAAGTCTTTTCTCTTTTAATATTCAACTTTTAACCTTTTGTTGTTGCTTAACACAGTGAAAATTTTTGAGATCAGTTATTCTTCCTTATGTATAAAATTGTATCTATATATAAACTATCTTCTGTACCTTGCTTTATTTAACATTAGATCTTGCTATAGAAATATATAGAGAATAGTATTTCATTGGTTGGTTTGTGGGGTACCAGCCCACAATCGAACAGGTCCAAGGGGCAGTTGTGTAAATGAGGGGTAAAATTAAAGAGACATCAGACAATATAAGGCATGCAATTGCTCACCTCCTGGACAGCCATGATCTCAGCAGCCAGGTCCAGACAGAGAGAGTGGAAGAGGCGGGTATATTTCCAATCAGGGCATATATACACTTTCGGAGACATGCAAGCCCAGATTACATCATAATGGAAAGGGGTTGTACAATCGGCATACATCAATTAGAGTGGGACAAGCTAGGGGTGTACTTGCAATCAGAAGGTGTGGTACTAAGGGTACACATGTGACAAGATGGGCGGACCCTAGATTCAAGATGTCAGCCTAACTTTGGTCCTCCTTGAGTAGGCTCGACCTTGTCTCTGGGCTCTCCTTCAGGGAGACGATCCACTATCCTTATCAGAAGTGGACCCTGTTTAGGGTGGGGCAGACTATGTAAGCAGCTTGCATTGACCTCCAAGTGTGCAGTCATTTACCATGTGTTGCATGCAGCACCTTAGGTTTGGAATATATTTGGGGGACAACCTGGGGAAAAACCACTTCTGCATCCCACAGTTGGCTATCCTTTGTTTGCCTAGCATACAGCACAGGGGTATATGGCAAGCACTCAGTGAGTGCTTATTAAAGAGCTGCATGGCTAACTGCATATGAGGCTGGTGCAGGACGAATAGCGTCTTTTTTTTGTTTTGTACATTGGGTCATTATGAGTGAGAGCAAACTCAACAGCACCTAGCAACAATGTCAAGGCTGAAAGTGAGACCTGATGGTGCAGTTGGGCAAGCATTGTGCTGTTCCTTGGGAGACAGATGAGGCAATGTGCTTCAGTAAAGAGTTACAGTATTGAAAACCCTATGTTGCCATTCTACTTTGTCCTATCAGGTCCCAATGAGTGGGAATCAAATGATGGCAGTGAGTTTTGGTTTTGGTATCCAGGCTGGAGAAGGGGCAGTAACATGATTACCGGGAGGATTATTGGAACTGTAAATTCCTTGAAGTTTGACTACTTATCTTGCTCACTTTCTCAGGCCTAACACAGTACCTGTGACATTGCTGCCCAGAAGGGTTTGTAGTTAGATAAGCCTATTTGTTTAAATTCCAGTCGAACTCTCAGTAATATTGGACAAGCTAATCTTATCCATCTTTTCCTCATTGATAAAATCGGGATGGCTGTTATGGGTTGAATCTGGTTCCCCAAAGCTTGTGTTGTAAACTCTAACGTCTATATCTATGGTTATAATCCCATTGAGAAATGAATTGTCATTGTAATGTTAATGAGACAGTATTGGTGTAAAGTGTGTTTTAACTCAATCTTATTTGAGATATAAAGAAAATTAAATAAGCAAGCAAGAGAAGCAGAGATGGGGGAAGAGAGATGCCAACCCACAGGATTACCCAGAGCTGAAACTCCAGAGGCAAAGACTTCCTCCAGCTAACAGTGAGAGAAAGCCTTCTAGAGCCAGCCTCCTGAACTGTGAGAAAATAAATGCGTGTGAAAGCCACCCATTTGTGTTACTTCTGTGATGAGGAGCTTCTGCAAGTTGGTGGAAAAACCAAATGGGAAGAAAATGGACTTTGCCTCACAACCTTTTTGAAGACCCCTCAGAGAGACATTACATAACAAAGACCGGACCCATCACCGGGTTGTTATTAGAGTTCAATAGAATGATGGGTTTTAAACTACCTGATCTCACCTTGCCAGTTTACCAGTTGTAGTCATGTCAATGCCCACTGATGGCAACCCCCTGTGCTGCAGAATAGAATGACACTGCACAGGGTTTTCAATGCTGTGACCTTGTGGTTTGTAGTGGCACACTTAGCTGTTTGTGCTACCCAGGGGTCTCACCTTAGAAGAGGATTAAAAAAGTCGAGCAGGAGCTGCTTATGTATGCTTGCCTCACAGAACGCTTCTATTATCTTCCTGTGGCAGTCATGAGAATGTGCCTTTCTGGCTTCCACCTAAACTGACCAAGGGACCAAGCTGAACTCTGTCATCCAGCACTGTGTTTGCACTGAGGCCATGCCTGCTATGGGCTGCCCTAGTCAATGACTGGGTGTGGCAGGAATACTAAGTCAGGCATATTCCTGAGGTTCCTCTGATAGCCAACCTTGAGAGCTCGCCAATAACGGTTACCGTCTTGGGACTGCCAGGCAGCCTAAGACCTTCCACCCAGCCTTTTCTCCCTCTCTCTACTCAGGATCAGCCTTACAAGGTAGTCAAGGTAGTCTGACAGCTCCCTCAGTCTGTTCAAGTTCCCTCTTTATAGTCTCTCACACATAAAAACTGCATATTTTATATATCATATAGAAAATACACCCTTCTGCACCTTGATTTCTTAAGAGTAGATCATCTTTACACGACTACTACCATTTTGACTTCTTGGAGGACCCAGACTAACACACACTCCCTTGGAAAACAAACATTTAAACAAAAGGAGTATGTGTTTTTTTGTTGTTGTTGTTTTGTTTTTTAATGTTGCCATTCATGATGAGTATATATATGTAAGTGCAGATATTGGCTGGGTCTTATTTGGAAAGAGGCAATGTCTCAGACCAGAGTAGAGCACTGTAAAAGGTTTGCTCCTTAGGCTCTGACCACTCCAGCTATTTCTCTCCTATATCTTTCACAGATATTACATGCCTATGTAGAGTTTCAAGGGTACAACTCTTGAAGGAAGTACAGAACCACATTTTTCTCCCTACTTATTATTAGGCCCAAAGAAACCACTCTCCCACCCAACCAAATACATTTTGTTGATATGCTTTTTCTTACCACTACTCTGAAACACCCCTCAGTCCCCTGAGAGGAGGAGGACTCGGGAGACAAAAGGCAAAATAATATAAGAACAAGGAGCAAGGTAGGAATTCTTTGGTGTCCTTTATGAATGCCAAGACAGAGCGGCCCTTGGCGCAGGCAGCCAGTGCCTCTGGCCGATCTCGGTGAGCTGTACGGACGCAGCTATGCAATGCAGAGGCAGCCTGCTCTTCTCCGTGTTGTCCCATTTGCTCCAGGTGTTGGGCACCATGTTGGAAGGGGGCAGAATGGTTAACCACCACTGTATGTCTAATTCAAACCCTTAGACCAACAAACCCTTTTCTGTGACTGCCACCTCCACTTGGTATTCTGTGACCCATCCTTCTATTACATCTGTTGTAGCATTTCATCCTACTATCCTTTTACAAAGAATGGCTCCAGGGGCCTCTCAGCTTGAACTGGGGCTGATCATGTGAGCAGTAAATACATCAGTGTCCTTCAACACACCCCAGGCCCCAGAGTCACTAGAAAGAACCCAGTGAGGCTGTCACTAGAAAAAACATAGTTCAAGCTTATGTTGCAACTAAGAGGCCCCTGGAGAGAACATGTGGGAGAACATGACTCACCAACCAGACCTCTGTTTATGGACTGAGGCTGGATTGAGGGTGGGAAGGGGAGGGAAGGAGTCGGAGTCCGGCATGTCTGAGGGTTAAAGAGCCCTAGTTGCCCCAACTGGTAAAGTGGTACTCTGGACATGAGATCCATACAGCTCTGGGTCTGAGTGGAGAATAAAACTCTTTTCTTTTGTGCCAGTGTCCACTTTACTTTAATTGGCTAATAACATAGGACAAGGACTCCGGGGTTTGGGTGACAATGTAATTAGATAGAGTGAACATTTATTTGCAAGTTTATTCATGACCTGGATTCACACATAGTCAAGATAACCCGACCATGGTAGGTGTTCATCCCACAATCCATTCACAAGATAGGAATCGTCTCTTCCACATTTGTGTAAGCAAAAAAAAAAAAAATTACTTTCACAACCACTTTTATCTAAAGAAGGGAAATTTGGTATTTTTCGTGGCACGTATTTTTCAATTACGATATTGACATTAACATCCAATGCATACTGTTCAGTGTCTCGAAATAGGCAGTGACATCTCAAGACCACAGACACATTGTCTCATGAATGGAGTAGCAAACACTTGATTTGAATTATTAAGGTCTAATTCCCAAGCCCATTTTCTTTCCACTTGGTCACAATGTTCTTATAGCAAATTATTCTCTGAGAGGAATGAGTGCTACCAGGGAAGATCGAAAGCTCTCAGTTTTATCCACAGTGACTGGCACAAATCAGACTTCCCATAAACATTCAGCAAATTACTCAGTGTCAGTGTGCTTAGAATTCACAGAACCTGTACAGGTTTTTAAAAGTAGGATATTTGGTTTGACTACGGAGCAAAGTTACAAACACAGCAGATTTTTTTTGAACTTTGCTGTTGACGTCGTGGAAAGTTCATGCTCGAGCTGTTTGGTAACTTAAGTATCACTGTACTAACAAACCACACCAATACATAGCAACTCTGGGGGCCTAATGGGCTTCTAGTTGAACTACTAATCATAAGGTCTGTGGTTTGAACCTACCAGGAAAAAGATGAGGCTTTTTGCTCCTGAAAAGATTTACAGCCTTGGAAACCCAAAGGGGCCGCTCTACCCAGTCCTACACGGTCACTGTGAGTTGGAATCGACTCAGTGGCAGCGAGTTTGATTTGGTTAATACCATTACACAGACTAGCAACACGTCCAGCAGAGAGGCCGTGTGGTGTAATGGGAAGGAAGAAATTTGAAATCTTATGATCTGACTTTTCCTGGCACTAGCTTGTAGCCTTGAGTAAGTTGGTTAACCTCACTGTAACTTGGTGATTGCTCATCTGAAAAATAGGGAATGCAAATCTCTCTTACAGGGTTAAGGATTACTTTAGATAGATGTGTGTATATAACGTTTGTCCATAAAAATAACATTTGTACTTAACAAATGGTAGCTATTGGGTCATAACCCATTATCCAAAAGCCTTGAAGCCACATTTATTTTAGAGTTAAGAATTTTTGGGGTTTAAAAGTGTAATATGGTACACATGTTGTATAAGTCACCCCCTTCCCAATGAGTCTGAGGCAGCACCCAATGAGCCAACACAATTGTATTTCTACAATGTACATTTAGTAAAAATATTTTTTAAGTTTTCAAACTTTTAATTTGGTTGGGGGGTTTGAATTTCTGTATAAAGGATTGTAAACCTGCATTTGTACTGAAGATAATGACTGTTATATATGTATTCCAGTCTCTATAGCTCAAAAGTGCATATATATTTTTTTAATGATGGGTGCTATTGGTGCCCGACCCAGGTTTTCTTTACCAGCTGGTACATCAACCCCCTTAACCGCTGCCAATGTCGACTGATAACAGCTCACAATTCTCTCAGAAGGCTAGTGATCTCATGCATTTATGTTTGTTAATGGCCTGAATGTTCTCTTTGGTGAATTGTCCATGTTACCTATGCATTTTAAAATTGAATTATTCATCGTTTGTTCTAGTTGAAGTTTTCTATGAATTTTAGAGATTAATCCCTTATGTGATATGCTATTGACAAAGAAAATTTCCCAGCCTGTGGGTTCTTTTTATTCTACTGGCAAAATCTTCTGATGCACACAAGTTCCTAAAAAAGATCCCAGTGATCTACTTTTTCTTCTGCTGTGTCCTTTTAATTATGTTCAACAGTACAAAACACTGCCCAGCCCTGTGCCATCCTCACAACAGTTCTCACGAGTCCAGTGTTGCAGCCACCGTGTCAATCCACCCCGAGGGCCGTCCTCTCTTCACTGTCCCTCTGCTTTACCCAGCATGATGTCCTTGCCCGGGACTGTTCTCTCCTGACAGCATAGCCAAAGTATGTGAGATGAAATCTTGGCATCCTGGCCTCTAGCCAGCAGTTTGGCTGTACTTCTTCCAAGATAGTTTTGTTCTTTAGGCAGTCCATGGTACTTTCAATAGTCTTTACCAGCATCGTAGTTCCAATGCATGAACTCTTCTTTGGTCTTCCTTATCCAATGTCTAAGTTCCATATGCAATGTAAGACATTGAAAGTACCTGGGCTTCTTGGGTCAGGCGCACTGTAGTCCTCAAACTTGAAGGAGGTCTTGTGCGGCAGATTCACGACTCTAGTGATGGTGTTGCCTGTCTTACTATCCAGGTGAGTGCTGGCTTCATAGAATGGATTCAGGAGTTTGTCTGCCTTTTCCATATTCTGGAATAGTTTGAGTAACATTGGAATCAGCTTTTCTCTAAATGTTTGGTAATATTTTCTAGTGAAGCTGTCTAAGCCTGAAATTTTTGGTGGGAGCTTTAAAATGACCTGATCAATTGCTTGTTTTGTTATTCATCTATTCCGTTTTCTACATCAGTTTGCATCAGTTTAGGCAGATAGTGTTTCTAGAAATTTAGGCATATCATCTAGGTTTTCAAATTTGTTGGACAACGGATCGTTATCGTACTATTTTAAAAATTTCAGTTGTGATGTCACCTGTTTAATTTCTTACTTGTGATATTTGCATCTTCTCCTTTTCTTTTGTGAAGTTTGCTAGTGGTTTTTCATTTTTATTAATTCTTTCAAACAGCCAACTTCTTGTCTTGCTGATTTCTGCTCTGATCTTTTTCCTTCTGGTAGCTGAAAGTTTATTTTGCTGTTCCTGTACCAATTGTTGGAGATGTCGAGTTAAGGTGTTGATTTTGGTTCTTTCTTCTTTTGGGATGTTTTCGTTTATTGCTATGACTTGCCCTCTAAATGTTGCTTTATCTGTGTTCCAATAATTTAGTATGTTGTATTTTTATTCTCATTTGCTTCGAAGAATTTTTAAATGTAATCCCTTTATTCCTCAATTGCTAATAGTTTTTAATTAGGGTATTGCTCAATTTCCATGTTTAAAATTTTTCTCCCTTGATCTTTCTATTGTTCATTTCTAATTTTACAGCTTTGTGTTCTAAGATGATTTGTAACTTCTCAACATGACCATTGATTTTGGATCCTTGGCAATTTCATCTTTTATCGTGATACTACTGCTTATTGGACCAGCTGTAAAATTTTTTGAGGTGTAATTGGTATATTGAAGTACAATTCATACTGAGGACTGTAGTCTTTGATCTTCATCAGTAAGTGCTTCAAGCCCTCTTAATTTTCAACATTATGTCATCTTTAGATCACAGGTTATTAGTGACTCTTCCCCCAATCCTGAAGCTGCATTCTTACGGTCCAGCTTCTTGGATTATTTGCTCAGCATACAAATTGAATAAGAATGATGAAATGATACAAGCTTGACACACACCTTTCCTGGTTTTAAACTATGTAGTATCCCTTTTGTTCAACACCTTGATCTATGCACATTCTGTATTACCATAATGAAGTGTTCTAGAATTCCTATTCTTTGCATTGTTATCCAGTTTGTTATGATCCACGAAGTTGAATGTTTACTCCTGATCAATAAAACATAAACATCTTCCTGATATTTTCTACTTTTAGCCAAGTTCCATTTGACATCAACAATGATATCCCTCATTCTACATCCTCTTCTGAATCTGGTTTATATTTCAGGCAGTTTCTGGTTGAAGAACTGCTGCAATCACTTTTGAATTATTTCTGACCTTTTAGTTGTGTGTGATATTAATGATATTCTTGGGATACTTTCAGTATTTTGTAGTTTGTCATATTGTGGTGGCTTATATATTGCTGATGATGGAAGCTAAGCTACTGGCATTTTCAGAGGCTAGGAGGTTCACCTATGGAAGTGAGGTTTTAGGGGGACTTCCAGAGAAAGACATACTGGGGTCTAAGAAGGGCCTGGTGATCTACACTAGACCATATTTAGGGTTTAATAATTCACCTGGGCAAGTTCAAAGTCCGCTAAGGAAAAGGAAAGGTTAGTTGCCAAAGAAGCTGAAGAATTTGGCTAACATATATTAGCTAGTACCAGGAGAGTACATTTGAGAGCTGGATCATGGGGGTAGAATGTAAAGCTAAATGAGAGGGAGTTCATCAATATAGATACTCTCTTATGACATAAGACTTAACACCCTGGCAAAAGCCCCAAGAGATGGTTCAATACATTGCTGGAGTGGCCCTTTGAAGCTTGAAAAAAAGATATTAAATTAGCAGAGATGACAAAACTTCCATGAAAAAAATGCTATGAAGAGGATTCCAAAAGCCCAGAGAAGTGGCCTGCTAGGATGAGTGTTTTACCTACAACTGGACACTTACTAGCTGGGTCTGCTTCTTGGAAGGGCATGGAGGACAGGTCCTTTATGAAAGCAATTAAAGAATACGCTAGTTAGGGAGGTAACATTGAGAAGCTTGTAGCAATGGTCCTCAATAAGTCAGGATTAGTAATAGGATATGGAATCCCTTGTTGCAATGGGATAAGATCTTGGAATGGCAGAGGTAAAGTGACAGCATTTCATCATCAGAAGCAGGCTGGACTTAATTGTCACTTTGGCAGAGGAGGTCTTATCCACAGGGAATTCAGAGTTGTCTCAAAGAACAGAATATTCTTAGGGGTAAGATGGCTGAAGGCTAAGGTCAGCTACCCGAAAGAAAAGTCAGAATTCTTTGTCCCTTTTGAGATCCAGAAGGCATGAACCGAAGGAGAAAAGAATCTACAAAACCACAGCAAGTACATATAGTAGTGACTCCACAGAGAACTATGGTCTTTTATTCACAGAGGCATGCCCTGAAGTGAGGGACTATTCAAAGCTTTCTAGCGTTGTTGGATAACAGGTTCAAGGGAACAGATACCTTGGTACCTAAAGCATAAGCACGGTACTCCTATTGGAATAGGGACCTCGGAGGGGCAGGTAAGTAGAGTCCCCACCCAGATCTGTCTCACTGTGAGATAGTATGCCTAGTGGAACATGGGCTTACTCAGTGATTAATTGTTTCTGAATATGGAATGGACATATTTGTACATAGAACCCTTACATTGGTTTAGTGACCTATAAAAGCTACTACAGTCGTGAGAACGGCCAAGGTAAAGCCTCTGAAACTATCTTCACTATGAGCAATAAATCAAAAGTCTACCACATACACAGAGCAAGAATTCTCACAGTGCAACATAGCTGCTGGAGCTATTTGACTTGATGGATTACATGGTACTCGAGGTATCTAGGGTGGAGAATGACATCATGTGAAAACTTCATGGTTCAAATATTTGGTCACACAAGCTTTCCACATTTGAGTCAACAAATATTTACTATGTGTTTGTCATATGATAGGCCCTGTGCTGGACACGGAAGACACAAAGAGGTAATAAAACACAATCTACTTCTCCAAATAACTCATGATCTAATTTTACTTTTAATATTTGCATGGCTACTTATTCATCCATTTTTGTCTTCCCTTGGTCTTTGCTGGCATTCAAAGTAGAAACTCACTCCTACTCACCACCAGCAAGCTGGTTCTGACTCACAGTGACCCTAATGGGTAGAGTAGAACTGCCCCTGTGGGTTTCCAAGGCTATACATTTTTACAGGAGTAGAAAGCCTCACTTTTCCCCTGGAGCTGCTGGTGATTTTGAACTAGTGACCTTGTGGTTAGCAGCCCAATGTGCAACCCACTATGCCACCATGACTCCTAGTGGAAGATGGGCCCAACAAGGGCATAAAAACAAACAATTTAAGAACAATTCTAGTGACTCAAATTATACCATGAGTTGGGTCAAGATTTGAGAGCACCTAAAATGTACCACATACTTCATATATTCATATTTTCTTTAGCAATTCTATAAAGAATTGTCATCTATCACACTCGCCACATGAAAGAGTTGAGGTTCAGGAAGTAAATCACTTATGCCATATATAAAGAGCAGGGGAGCTAAGACTTTAATGTAAGTAGTTCAAGATGTTGACCAAAACTGATTATCTGAAATGTAAACCTCCAACAAATTCTCACTAAAAATTTTAAGAAAGTATTTTCATGTAGGGGCACTAGTAGTACTAAGAATCCTTTCCCCATCGTATTACCTGTAAGACATTTCTAACCAATGAGCCACAGTTGAAAATAATAATCTAACATTAACTTTCTCATTACAGGAATCCTCTCCTATGAGTAGGAGAGTCTTGAAGAGGAAACGAAATGTTCTGTCTCTAGGATCACTTAATTAGAAGGTGACTGTGGTAGAGGGAGGCATTCTAAGAACAGGAAAATCTCACCGTAAGTCGAAGGACAGCAACAGGCCAGCTAGGCAGCATGGGGACAGGAATTGGGAGTCACTTTTTGAGGCTGTTCTGAGTTGGGTAGCCTTGTTGGCTTCTACTGTGCACATGGCCCAATCTGTATGCCATTTAAATTCAAGGGTCAATTATCATACTTGGTCTATTTTTAGCACAAAATGCTAGAAATAAATGGATTGGCCCAGCTCAGCCGAAGGGTTGGATCTTGGGCCAGTTTTCTACCTATGACTGAGGGTCACACTGTGCCAACATGGCTGTGTAGGTTTTCTTGAGCATGATCTGTGGCTGTAACACAATTTCAGAAGGGGTGTGAGTTGTGCTTAACTGTGGCAATAATCTTGTCTGGAAAACAAATATGGGATAGAGTCTATTCTCTGACACTTAAAAATCTGTAACACTACCGGTACCTAGTATGCTATTTTCCAACTTTATTCTAAGTATGGAGGCAGGGACTGGCTCCCATCTATCACTGATTCCGCAGAGCACCTACTCAAGGGGTCTCAACACAGTGCTCTTGGGAATTACTTGCTGTTGTGTTAAACTGTATTCAGTGTCTGTGCTCAGGTTCACTTATTTACAGATGGCTGCTCTCTAAAATATGGGGTCTCCAGAAGCATGTTGATAAACTGATATTGAGTGTAAAATTTAGTGCCCTTCAGTACATTCACAATGTGATGCAAATGATACTATGCATTTCCAGATTAAAAAAAATCATTCTAAACAGAAACTATAAATCATTATCCTTTTCCCTGTCCTTGATAACATTTTTTGTTTATATGTATCTAGATACCTTATATAAGTGGAATCATACAATATTTGTCCTTTTGTGTCTGGTTTACTTCACTTAGCATTATTTTCAAGTTCATCTATGTTGTACCATATGTATTAGAACTTATTTATGGATGCAAAATGCTTTATTGGATGTATGTAGCACACTTTATTCATCTATTAATGGGCACTCAGATTGTTTCTACAATTGGTGAGTGTGAATAATGCCATGGTGAATATTGGTGTTCAACCATCTTTTTGAATCCCTGCATTCAAGTCTAGGATATGTATATAGAAGTGGAATTGCTGGGTCACAATATAATTCTATGTTTAACTTTTTTGAGTAGCCTCCAAACTGTTTTCTATTATACGATTTTAACATTCCTACTAGTGATGCACAAAGGTTTCAATTTCTCCACATCCTCTCCAGTGCCTGTAGGTATGAAGCGATAGCTTGTTGTGGTTCTGATTTGCATTCCCTTAATAACAAATATAGCCCTGGTGAAATAGTGGGTTATGCACTGGTTGCTAACCATAAGGTCAGCAGTTGAAAACAATCAGCCACTCCACAAAAGGAAGATGAAACTTTCTACTCCTGTAGTCTCAGAAATCCACAGGGGCAGTTCTCATGTGTTCTGTATGGTTGCTATCAGTCAAAATCGCGTTGATGGGAGGTTTGAAGTTTGGTCTGGTTATATTTATTCCTAAGTAGTTCATCTTTTGGGTAGCCACTGTAAATTGATATAGATTTATTGGTTGATAGATTGTTCTATTAATGTTTTAACTGTTATTCTACTGCCTTTTGGTCTCTTGATAAGTCAGTTGTTAATTTTATTAAGAATACCTTGTATATATTTCTCTCCTGCTTTCAAGATGGTCTTTGGTTTTCAACAATTTGGCTAGGAGTTTTAATGCAGATCTCATGAGTTCATGTTGTTTAAACTACCGTACATACTAAAGCATAAGCCAGCCCGATGTGCTGAAAAACTCGGCTTATACACGAGTTTATATGGTAGTTGAAATGTGAATATTGTGCCTAAGATTGGTAAAGTTTCAGCTTTTCCTTCAAATATTTATTTTGTCCCTTTCTCTTTTCTACTTCTGGGATTCCTATGGTATGTAGGTTGGTATGCTCTGCTCATTTAATTTTGTTCTGCTTTGTACATTTAAAACATTTAAATGTATTGTCAAGCTCACCGATGCTTTCTTTCGCTTGTTCTAGTCTGCTGTTGAAGTAATTGAGTGAACTTTTCCATTTTGTTTCTTGTACTTTGGAACTCCAGAATTTGTTTGGTTTTTTTATCATTTCTGTTGGTTTTCTCATTTGGTTCATGCATAATTTTTCTAATTTCCTTGAACACTTTGCCTACAGTTTCCCTTAGCTCACTGAGTATGTTTACGACAGTTGATTTGACGTCTTTGACTAGGAATTCCAATGTCTGACTTTCTTCGGAATGGTTTCTGTCAATGGGTCACGGGTCACATTTTCCTGGATTTGGTTGAGAAAGACATTCTCTGCTTTATAATGTGGTAGAGCTCTGGAAAGCGGATTCTCCCACTTTGTCTGAGATTGCTGTTGTTACTTCATAAAGACTGAAATGTTTAATCACTAAAGTTTCTGAACTCTTATTTCTGTAGTCAGTCAGTGGTTAGGCAGATTTCACACGCAAAACGCAGGTGTGCTGGTTCTTTAAGCTCCGCTCCTGGAAGATGACAGCCTCCTGAGATGGTGTACCCATGGCAATTGTCAACACTGTTCACACAAGCACTAACTGCCCGATTGACCCAACTGTGCAGACTGCAACCCCAAATCCCGATACACAAGCCAACTTCCGAGGTATTACTAAGCAGTCATTCTCTACACCGCCAGGGAAAGGCTGAGAATAGGAGGGAAGCTGGCTGTCCTGTGTGGATCAGGATCCAGAGCTCCAAATTCGTTGTCATTTTCCCCCAGTTCGACTGTCATTTTGGTGGAGAGACTTAGAGCTTCTTATACTTTGTCATTTTCTGTAAGAGTTTTGGGTTTTGTTCCTTTGACAGAGGATGTCTAAAAGGTGGCAAAACTTTTCTTAGAAACAAGTGTCAAGTAAATCAACATAAGTAACCCAATTCTGATAAATGTACTTTCCAAACAATCTTTATAGACTTTCATTAATTACAGGCAGTCTCTGGATTAAGAATGAGCCCTGTTCATAAATTCCTCTTTAAATGGAATTTGTACATTGTCAGAACAGTTTATGGCTAATGTTAGTCAAATGTTCGTCATAGGATATAATATGTAATAAAGTCAAAAATATTGCTATTAGGGTTCAGTTCGCATATGCACAGGTTTATTCCAAACAAAACATATTTAAGCATTTTTCCATGATTAATAGATGGCTACAGACAAGTTCTTTCAGTAATACACTTGTCTCAGTCTGATTAAACCACTATCTATGAGTTGATTCCAACTTAGTGACCCTTTAACACATGAATGAATTGCTGTAATAATTTTCTTTTTTTCCCCACCTGTACCTCGGCAGCCCCGGCACGGGCACTACCGCCCGCCCCTTGGGCGGCCGAGCCTGCTCTACCCCTGCATTCTGGCTGCCGGGAGCAGAGGGCTCCGGGCGGGCAAAGCTCGAGGGGAAAAGCTGTAATAATTTTCAAAGGGTTTCCCAGGCTGTAAATTTATATGGGAGCAACTGTATCTTTCTCTTTATGATGCAAGTGGGTTTGAACCAAGTCTCACCAGGATGCTTAAAAAAAAGCCCAATCAAAACAGCAGCATCCGAGAACCACTAGGCCAGTTAAATTCAAGGCAGAGGTCAGCTCCGGTTATGGGAACTGCTTCTTAGGCCTTCAAAGGGGTCTTCTTGACTTTCTCCAGGGGCACAGGAAGGTCATGGGAAGTTAGTAGGAAGTTTTAAGAAAACTGAAAACTGCATTGGTGAGAAAAAGACCATAAAAGTTAGGAGGAAAAAAAAAAGTTAAAAAAAAAAAGGGTAGGAGGAGTTCCCCCGCCCCACCACCAACAATGTACCTGCTCCTTCTTTGAGGGTAGCAGGGATGTCTGATGAAAATTCCATTGAGAAACCTTACCCCATCCACCCTATCCCCTTGATCTTACCCCTTTTGGGTTTCTTGTGCCTCAAACTCAAAGAACCTAACAGGAATACAGCTGGGGGTGCCCTGAGAATGCCAGAGTAGCCCTGTGGGGCAGTGGTTCCATGGCGGACTGCTGACCATAGGTGAGAAAAATGAGGCCTTCTCCTACTCCTGTCAAGACCAACTCCCATAGAGCGAGGCTTGGAAACCCACAGGGGCAGTTCTGACCTGTCCTAGAAGCTCTCTGAGGCGGTACCAGCTCAATGGCACTGAGTTTGGTAAATAAATAGTTGCCTAGAGTGGCCATGTATACATAGATTTCATTTCCGTACACGCTTGTTGAGTAACTCAGGGTGAGGTTGAGTCTGGAATTAAATACATCTAATTTAGAAATGGATCTCCCACCAAGTAATTAGTTGTGTGGCCTTTGGCAATTCCTGAGATCATTTTCTGGTCCTCTCTAAAAGTAGAATTACCATATCTTCTTCACTAAACTGTTTGAAAATTCAATGGGAGAATTTTGTATCAAATACTAGTATTGAGCAAGTGTTAAGTTATTGTGGTCATGAATAGACATGTCGGGCATTGTTAGATGTAAAAGTTATAACTTCTGCCATCAAGAATCCAAAAATCTGGGCTAGTAACCATTTTAATATTAAAAGTAAAATACACAGAAAAGAACGGAAGCATGAAACAAAATGGTACACTGTAGGGAAATGTAAGTCTGTGACGCACTCAGATTTGAACTTTAGTAGTTTAGCTTCTACAAAGAGCATGTTTTGGAACAATTAGGTATAATATGAGAGAGGAAGCTACCACAATATCCAGGCAAACTCAATGTGACAGAGCAAAGAGGCTGAAGAGAAGTGGTGGCAGTGTAAGATGATGTCTAGCAGTAGCCAGAGCCATCTTTCCGGGGCTTGGGAAATGATAACATTCTTTAATTACCTTCCATTTTTACTTCATTTTGGTTATTCTTGTAGCACTTTCTTTTAGGCACCAATTTAATGAAGAGGAAACCGAGGCTGAGAGGGCAAAGCCATCATTACAATATTCACAAGGAACACGATTTACATGGTTTTTGTTAGGTAGTACTGAGTTGGTTCTCACTCACAGCATCCCTGTCTACAACAGAACAAAGCATTTCTTGATCCTGCAGCACACCATCCTCACAATTATGTTTGAGCCTACTTTTACAACCACTGTGCTGCTAATCCATTTCATAGAGTCTTCCTCTTTTCCTTTGACCTTCCATTTTACTAATCATAATGCCCTTTTCTAGGGACTAATCTCTTCTGACATGTTCAAAGTATGTGAGAGCAAGTCTTGCCATCCTTGCTTCCAAGGAGCATTCTGGCTGAACTTCACATGGTAGTCTATCAAAATGGTACCTCATGGAACACCACAGATATGAATGATGGCCCTAGAGTATTGTATAGTAGCTTTGTTGGATTAGGAATGGTAGTCCATGGAATTATGTATAGTACCTCTGCAGAAAAGGTTATAGCATGGTAGATAGGTAGTGAAATTGATCTCTATTTAAAAACCTCTGCTCTTCCCACTGCACCATACTCTCTCTCATGAGTCTATTTATGAGTATAGCATACTTAGAGGTAATGGAAACAAATCAAATCAAATAAAACCTAGACATAGGTTTTCTCATAAAATTCTGGTAGGTTTATTTGGGACTAAATTTAACGGAACCCTCTAATCACTAATTATTTTACAAGAAATTAAAGTGCTTGGTGTGTTCTTAAACTACTGCTTAATAGGCACAATAACAATATTCAAATAGAAGGTCCCAACCATTTAATTTGGGCTTCTCTCAAATAAATGAAGACTTTCACAAAAACTAAAAAGACCACAAAAAATTAAGATCATGAATAAATTTCCTGCAGATATTTCTTGAATGATTGCTTGATTAGGGACAATTTCTCCAGAAAATACGCAATATAGTTACTATGGCAACTAACTTTATATATATATATATATATATGGGCTTACACTATGGGTTTGGGGATTACACTAACTTTATAAATATATATATATTTATATATATATATAAATTGGGAGTTAATACATATATCATTCCATAGTTCAATCATGCCAAGAAGAATTGTATAATTGCTCCCACAACCAGTTTCCAAACACACTTTTTCTTCCTGGTCTTTCCTCTCCCTTCTACCCTCCCCTCAAAACCCTTATTTTACTTGGTGTCCTATAGGTTCATCAATCCTGGGTTTCATTTACCAAAAAATCATATAACACAAATTCAAGAGGGTGACTCCCAACGACATAACACCTCTGAGTGACACCCTAATACGAACAAAAAAAACAACCACCAAATAAAACAATGTCTGCCACAGGATTGCTGGAATGATACATATCTTAATACTGTGTATAGGGCACGGGTATAGCAAGACCGTGTTTGTCCACCTACCTACAGTGCAACGATCTTGGTACAGCCGTCTTCCACTTCTTCAGATACCCTGTATTTTCTGACTCAAGTCTCCCTTACAAGTGCGTCGGAC
>NW_022104341.1:75748003-75778865 GCF_000313985.2 Echinops telfairi
ATGAATGAAATGGTATAATTAATATTTATATGCTCAACCCCAAACTCACCACCATTGAGTTCATTCTGACTCATAGTGACCTTACAGGACACGGTAGAACTGCTTCTCAGGGTTTCCAAGATTATAAATCTTTATGCAAGTAGGACATTTGTCTTTCTCCTGTGGGGCAGCCAGCTGGAGGCCTCTTAACTGCTGACCTTGTTGTTCATAGCCCAACAGATAACCCACTACACAACTCTTTATACTATGCCTACCTGCTCTGGCTGGATCAGGATCTCAATATGCTTTTCTGGGAGGGAGGAAGGTATGATTATATAAAACAAAAAGGGAGGAGCTACCCCGTAAGAGTTGTTGTCAACAGTATAGAAAGAATACTGGCCAAAGCTACTAGAAGAGAGTAGGCTAAAATGTGGTCCATGGGGAAAAAGAGGAAGAAGTGCATACAGGAACAAAACGTTTGAAGGCTTTTGGTGAAAACAATGGTATCTTAAATGATGATAAATTCACCCCTTAAGGATTTTGAGCAGGAATAAAGTCGTAAGCTGCAGAAGAAACTTTACATTGAAAATACTTCATTTGCCTGATGATGAATCTGAGTTAACTAGGTGACCTTGCAAGGTCACATAACTTATTCCAGAGCCTCAACTTGAACTCAACCCTCTAATTTCATGCTAAGTGTTCTTTTTTATTTGATATGCCATAGATTCTTTTATGTCCCTAACCATCTGAAGTACCCTCCCTAATTCTCTCTGTTCCATCGCATGCCCCCTGGGGACAATCCAAGAAATGAAATTCTGACTGTGCAGAGCAGGTACAGGTGATGGATGACCTGACAATGAAAGAGGCGTGATTTCTAATCATAAGTGCACTCTAAAACTTGATTCTGGGATGGGAAGTGAAGAGGAATGACAAAAGAAAGCAATTCCATAGACAACGAGAGAAGCAGAAGAGGAAATATTACCCTCTTTTGTACGGTCATTTTATTTTGTACTTAAGTCCAAATATTATATAAAACATAACAGGAAAAACTGAACAAATTTATAAAATAAACTGAGGTGTCTTGATGGAAAACAAAAAAGCTTTGCCTTTTTGTCTAAAGATCTCTTGCTCTGTTGTTAGTGTTGTACTTTAGATATCAAATTAAGATATCCAGCTTGAAACAAAAGTTGATGCCCTGTGCGGTTAAGCCATAGTTAGCTTCGTGACTGGCTAGAAACAAAAGATTTTCTAAAGTCTTATCCTAACTATTGGCTACATAACTAATGCTGATAGAGAAAAATGCAAGCTTTTATCATCAGACAAGAGCGAAATGGGTGAAGGAATGCAACTTACCTCCAAGTCGCCTGAAAGGAGGTGGAAAAATAAATACTGTTTTCCCAGTGTTCTCCCCAAAGCATTACACTAAGCATGCAGAAGGAGTGCTGTGAGCAGCTACAACAGTAAGATCCAACCTAGAAGTAGGTCTCAGGCCAAGCATGGGAGAGTGGATGAAGAAATCTTATCATCTGAGGCCAATACCATTTTATAGAATGCCCGCCTGCCTGTCCGTCTTGTGCTAAGGGATGTCTATGGCTGATTTTTTTTTGTTGATTCAAAAGACATTTCCAATTTCAACCTTGCTGAAAAAGAGGCGTGTTCACAATTGCTATAAGAACAGCTAGGATACAGGGTAAGGCTGACAAAATTATTTAGCAAGCACATGCTAGCTATTCCAGTTTGAAATGTACTCAACTGTAAAATTCAAAGGTAAGGCTGGAGCTGTTGCCCCTCCGGATGAGGAAGCAAAATCTTGCAATGAGAGGGAGTAGGCACTCACGAACTCTAGATGGAAAACGGCCTCCTCGAGCTAAGCTTGAGATGAAGAAGAGCATTGCCCAAGGCTGACCATGCCATTTTGACACCAAACAGAGAGGAAAAAGGGAATTAGGAAGGAAAAAGCTAGTAAGGTATTATTCCTCTGGGTTTGACTTGATATATGAACCTAAGTAACTGCACAGATATGCTACCCATTACTCCAGCATGAAGCTGATGGTAAATATCTCAAGACATTTTAAACCCAGAGAAATGCATAAACACATGAAAGTTACAAACATACTAAAATCAAATCTCCATGGTAAAATCTCTTCCGGTTTGAAGTCCACGTTACTCACGTCTTACTAATTCTGTATATTATTGGGGGGGAAAAAAAAACTAACAAATGCAAAGATTTGTTTTATTTCTACTAGGGTAAGGGGAAGGATAAATAGAACTGTTTCCAATTTGTTCCCCACTGTACACATACATACCCACATGCATACATACACACACACACCAAAAACTCCCCAACCAAAAAAAAGAAAAAGAAAAAATCAAGAATCGAAAACCCAAAACACCCTCAAACTGCACCGATACTTCGCATTTTGACCAAAATATTAGATCCTGGGAGGAAGTGCAAAATGCAAATCAAATGACCAAATATGCTGAACAAACAGCATTATTAATATACAAAATATTTATATTACTGCACTACTAACAGGTGATGTTCTCTGTGTCTGTAAAACTTTGGAACCACATAGCTGATCTGTTAAATCTAGTCCATGCCAGCTTCCAAAAACCAGAAAAGATTTTAGTTAGCTTCATTCTTTGATGCCTCATCAAAATTTTCTACGAGATCTAGAAAAAGAACAAAAAAATAAATGAGTCAAATGATACAAAAACAAACGTAAAAAAAAAAAAATGTAAATAGGATCCCTAACTTCTAACCCCAATAAAAACAAAATCATTTCTACTAGGATTAATGTAAAAACTACAGGGTAAGAGGCAGAAACAAACTGGTAGGATTTCACTTACAATTCACTTATCTGCTTACAATAGTAATCCTGAGAAAATGTGGATTTATTTTTTATTAATCTACATGAATTATTAAATTGAAAAGGATTTTCATGTCAATCACAATTCTCACAGAAAGGTTATAATAACTGTGTAAATTTATAATCACAGCAATTTCCATTTAATAAACACAGGTCAGAGATATGCGTGCCAACTTCTGATACATGAGAGGGCTTTCAGTCTTTTCCATTAGTTCCTATTTGCATCGATATGCATTAATTTAAATTCAAAACTCACCCATCAATGAAAAACTCAAAGTTATGATTGAAATGTGATAAATAAAATACTAAAAATCTTAAAATGTCACTTACCTGGAACATCATCATCTTCCTCATCAATGTCTTCTGGCTTTGGGGTTTTGCTATCCAACACTATAAAAGTTAATTTTAATATTAATCACCGAGAATAATTTTACAGAACACTTGAATTTTTGTCATGTTATCCCTTCTAAATTTCACATATTACTCAGAAAGAGCGAAATATTGTCAACCTACGGTCAGTCACATATTTTTGCTTACACAATATTAAAGTCAATAAAATTTTAACTTAATTACACATACACTAAATACAATTGGCAACTGCAATACAGGTTACGCTAAATAACATATGTAAATGGATCATTCAGATGAGTTTTAACAAAAAGTCATTAAAGTTAATTTATAGCAGTCATATTCTATTCTCCATGTCAAATATCAGTATTAAAGATTTCCCCATCTCTTTTATGTTAGAAAGTATCTAGATAAGTAGAATAGACACTAAAGTAGTATCAAGACATTCTGCTCTTTGGCGCTGAAACTAGAACTGTCCTGTAAATTCTGAGCTTGGGTTGTCATATCTATAATAAACAGAGCTAAACAAAAATATAGTTCTGTAATAATACTTTCTGTCACTAATCAGAAGTGAAAATCAGATTAACTTTTTATGTGGGCTGCATATTAATGGCACCTTGGCTTTTTATTTAACTCATTATATGAGGTTAACTTATTGTATAAAAAAGGCTTCCAAAAGTGTGTGAAAAATTCCATTTTTCTAAAACATTTTGATGTACCCTTGTATTATTTCCAAAATGTATGCATTTTATATACCACATTACTTAACTACAGAAACTTAAAATTGTCACGCATAAAAGGATTTTTCAAAAATAACAAAATGCACACACAAACTAATCCTTTCAGCATTTAAAGCAGTTTCCCAAACTTATTTGGCCTACCACCCACTTTTCATAATAAAAATTACTCAACAACTCCCTAGCAATTAAAATATTTTATACTACAGCCCACAATCCAAGATATAATGTAGGTATCTGGTTTTAGTAGACTCCCTGGAATGCTGCCATGTCCCTGGAGGAGGTGGTATTGGCCATTTTGGGAAACACTGATTTAAAATATTTGGTTCTTTAAATAAGGTAGACAGAGAAAAAGTATAAAACTGAAATACCTACCTTGCCTGGGGAACTGTTCAGCTAATTTCCTAAGACTTGTTAAGCTGTCAGCACCAAGCTGACTTAATATTCCAGGCAGCATTTCTGTGATTGGTTTGGCTTCTGCATGGCCAGTAATAGCAAACGTGTTAGCAGAGAGGGAAGCTTGGACCTTGGGATTGTTGAAGTGAATAACTGTTCCATCATCTTTAATCATGTTTACCTGAATAACCACAGAAACAAGTTATTTCATATATTTGATAAAATGAAAATAATTTAAAAAAACAAATTGTGTTTTTTAAAAACCTGGTAGTTACATAATTATCTAATAAAAAGTGGCCATAGGTAGAAAATAGTTGTAGCAACAAATTAAAATGGTCTAAATAACAAAATTACTAGGATGGTTAAAAAAATTAGTTTTTGTATTACAGAATCTAAACTTTTAAATTCAAAGACTCACTGTGAGAAGGAAGTTTATGTCCATGAATGGGGAAAAAAGGGGAATCATTACTGGCTTCTTAGTGAAATTACCCATTAGAGGATTGGTTGTAAAGAGAAAACACTGAAAATAACCACTGAAAAATCCATAAAGAATACTCAGAAATTTAATCATTCAGATGTTTTACTTCTTTGGACAGTTAGTGAATTTACAAAACTTCCAAATTGTTCTCATCATCATTTTATCCTCTGTAGAGGATTCTGTCAGTTCTTCAAATTTGTAAATGTAATTTCTCAATCCTTATAAATGTCAAAGTAGCTCTCCCAATTCACTTGCCTGGCCACCTAAATATGACTAGGAAACCTTTAAAATCGTTCACATTCTTTCACCAATATGAACTTTTCAGATTTCGTTTTACCTACTGCCTGAGACTTACTGAAACGGAAAGCTGAACATGTACTATTTAAATCACCACTTTTCAGGGGGTGGTGGTGGTGGTACAGATGTGAACTTGGATAAATTAAATGTATAAATAATATGATTCCACCATGTAGGGTGAGGTTGAGTCCACTGGGTAAGTTACCCTGGTGGCAACATACTTATTATAAAAAGTTAGGAGAGCTAACTCTTGGCTACTTTGGATGCATTTCACACACCATCCAAAAATTGCTTTTGGCACAATCACGCAGAGATGCTGAGTGTTGTCCAGGGTCAGGGGATCTGGGCTTTGCTTCCTCTCAGAGGTGATCACTAGCATTGACAAGGCAGTACAGGAAAGAAAGGGGAGAAAAGGGCTTCTAAATTTCTGGCAAGAGTTGGAACACAGAAAAGATAAATTCCCTGGAAGGTTACAACTAAACTTCACAAATAATTTCCAAGATTTTATCACACACGAAAAAAACCATGATTTCCTTTCCTCTTTTACTACTATATTTAAAGTTCTATGAAGCATACAACACACAAGAAGCATTCAAGCACTACTGACATGGGCTGTTGTAAACAAGGATTTAAACTAACATTAGAAAAAGATCAGTGACACGATTCTGAAGATGACAGCTTATACAGCTATTTCTAACATTAAAGTGCCTGGAACAGAGGGGCTTGAGAAAGACATGAACTTGGGGGATATGAGGTGGGGCATTACTCTGGACTTATCTAAGAATCACATTTTAAATGGGGAAAGAATAAAGATTTGATAACTACATTTTCTAAATCAAGAGCAAATCACATGGTTAATAAAGGAATTCTACAATTCTTCCATATGTGAATAGTTTCAAATGTTGGAATATGAGATGTGATTTTATAGGCAATAAATTATAAGATATTTAAAATCACTTATTATTGTGAAAACTTACCAGGAGGGGAAGGGGAAGGTGGGGGAGGCAGGGGGAACCGATCACATATAACCCCCTCCCTGGGGGACGGACAACAGAAAAGTGGGTGAAGGGAGACATCGGACAGTATAGGCAAGAAAAAATAATATTTTAAAAACTATCAAGGCTTCATGAGGGAGAGGGAAAAATGAGGAGCTGATACCAAGGGCTCAAGTAGAAAGCAAATGTTTTGAGAATGATGATGGCAACAAATATACAAATGCTTGACAATGGATGATGTATGGATTGTGATGAGTTGTATGAGCCCCCAATAAAATGATTAGAAACAAAAATCAAAAGAACCACTTCACACCATTCTGTTGAACTTATAAGTTTTTCAGTTCAAAGCCTTCATATGTTAGCAGAACAAATACTGATGCCACGAACTCTTGGTTCAGTAAGCAACATACTCAACAAGTAGCTGGTTAAGTGAAAACGCAGGACTTGAACTGAGCTTTCACCAATGTGTGCTTCGTTTCCTTCTACGTCACCCTCATTTCTGAAACATTTATTTGCCTATCAAAATCCAATGCCTTCGTCACAAGAAAGCTTGCCAGAAAATCATTTTCTCAGACTATAGGCCACATGGAGAACGCAATGAAAGCAGGATAAAGACATGGCTGTCTCTATATATATGCAGAACAGGCTAACGTGGGGACAAAAACAGTAAGTAAATGCACAAATTTCCCTCCAATTCGAGCTTCTCTTCGAAAGGATAAATGTTAATCAAGTCATGCATGACACTGATGCGGATCTTTCTAGCTTGAAATATGTTGTTTGTGTGAAGTGTGAAAGTAGAATGAATTCTACTTCAGAGTGCAAAGCAGAAATTAATTTTTTTTCTGAAAATGAGAATTTTAGTGTAAATAAGAGGTCCTGGGGGACAGTGAGGAACTGAGGGCGACCATAATTTAACGGTCTCTGGAAAGTGTAAACAACACTAAGCGTGGGTGGGGGTTGGGGAAGTGGTAATCAGCTCCTTTCTGCCCATGGAACACAGTGGCACCTGGCAGAAAGCTGGCTCTCTTGTGGGTGGGGTCGCCTCCCTCAAGAGAGACCTTTTTAGGCACAAGCTATTACAAGTTATCAAACGGTTTATTCATGGTAAGAATAAGGTACACCGATGAAGAAAGCTGATGGTACCCGGCTATCAAAAGATATTGCAAGGTCTTAAAAGCCTTGCAAGCGGCCATCTAGCTAAGAAGCAACAAAGCCCACATGGAAGAAGCACACCAGTCTGTGAGATCATGAGGTGTCGAAGGGATCAGGTTTCAGCCATCAAAGACTCACAAAAACATATCATTGTGACAGGGGGGAGTGCAGAGTGGAGACCCAAAGCCCATCTGTAGGCAATTGGACAAGATTTCCTTCCACAACCTGGTTGTTTCACTTGGTCTTTGTATAAAACCGTCTCTGGTGGCCTTTCCTATCCACACCGCCCTTCTCCTACCACTCCCACCTGGAAGCTTTAGATTTCTTTGCCTTTAGTAACGTGTAAAAGATATCTACTTATGATAAATTAATGAATTTATGAACGACCAGAGAAGCTTGTCCAAACAATTCTCCCCATTTTTGTTTCTGAAGAGGTCATACATTAAGCTTTCGGAGGATATAAGAATCACTAATAATGTCAGTCTACAAAGTAAGATGAGGACAAAAAATTTTAGTGAATTTTTTAAACTTGCCAGTGATCACCCTACTTCCCACCCCAAACACTTTTTGTGCTCTGAAAGTCAGAGATAGCGAGCAAAACACACACACACACACTCTCTCTCTCTCTCTTCATTATATAGAGGATTCTATTATCATTTACCTACTTACTAAAATTTACTTGTAACCTCAAAATCAGTATGGTAGCTGAGGCAAAAATAAAAAGAGCCCCATGCACATGTCCCTAGTTGCGATAAAACAAGTCAATGTCCAAACTTTCAGTTTACTCTCATAATGTAAACAAATGTCCTTTTTGGTGGTCTGCTTAGTGCCGTACTTTGGCATTTCTATTGGCGAGCTAACTGTTTATAATGTGCCCCAAATGTCTAGTGTTCCTAAGCAGCAAGCTGTGATAAGCCTTATAGGGAAAATCCATATTATTAGATAAGTTTTATTCAGGCTAGAGTTATACGGTGATGTGAATTCAACATTAATGAATAATGTATGTTAAAGAAGATGTCTATAAACAAAAACATATAAAACAAGGTAATGTGTTAATTGGTTGATGAAAATGTGACCCTCTGAGGCTGGCAGGAACCTAATCTAGAATATTTCCCAGAAATAAAGGGTTCAGCGTTCATTAGTTGATGCTCACAGCATCTTTGCAGAATTTAACTACTGCAAATAACAATAATTTACTGTTTTCATATCTCCATGTGTCTGAAACCTGGTATGATTACAAGTATACATTTACAGCAGTCACGTAATTTCCCCTCAAGAAATTATTTCAAATAAAAATTATGTATCCTATCATTCAACAAGTCAATTATATTTTAACAATTCAATTTTAAATATAACACAAAATATAGTGTTTGAGAAAACCAGGTAATATACAGGACTAGATATTCCTTAAAATTATTTTAGATTGTAAAAGGCAACATAAATGATAGGTTTTATCTTGGTTCTCAAGGAATCAATTTTAGAAAGAGGGAAGGAGAAAAAAATAAAATGCCCCTCCATCTTTGGTTCAATTATTCTGAAATTGTATAGTTATTACCTACAATTGTTAATTATATATATTTTCTTCAACAACTAATCTATAAAGGTAGAAAAAAAGCAAGCAAATACATACACATGCACACACAGCGATAAGTATGTACACATACCTAAGGACCTATATATCCAAACCAAGTCAAACTGTGAATCTTTACAGGAAAGAAAGCCTCATCTTTCTCCCAAGGAGTGGGCTGGTGGTTTTGGGAGTGTTGATAAGTTGTTCAATACAAAAATGATGGTCTGATATGTAAACCCCTATCAAATTCACAATAAAAAAGTTGTAAAAACAAACAAATCCTGGGGATAAAAAGGTAAATATGGGGCATTGTATCTGTGGACTACCAGGAAGACTTCTGGGAGGAAATCACTCCTGTAGGAAGACTTGAAAGAGGAGAACATCAGCAACGTCCTTGAAAATACTACTGGAGATTTCCTACACCCACAACCGGCACAATGAATTCTGGCGTTGAGTTGATTCACAGGAATCCTAGTGGTTGGGACATGTGAAATGCTGGCCTTGTTGCTAGCAGCCCAACACTTAACCCCTTCACCGCCTGGGGATGGTTAAGTACTTAATAGTACACAAGGCAGGTATACCTCTTACTGTCCTTTTTGGGGGAGGTGCATGAGAAAAAGGCCAAGCATGGGTATAGGAAATCATAACGGAAAGGACCAAAGGCAGAATAAACACAGGCACAGCATGGACTCTCTTTCTGATACACATTAGTTCAAATCGGGCATCCAATACTTATTAGCTCTGTGGTCTTTGGCAGCTCTCTAGCTTTCAAGTCTCAGCTCCCTCATCTGTAACCAAAGCAACCAACTCAATGGGATACTGTGATGCTGAAATGGATTAAGACATTTATTGGTTAGCTGTCTATTGTTAATTTTCTCACTAGATTGTTAGCTCCAAAGGATAGAAACCATGAATAACATCTAATGTACCAGTTTAGCAAGTCCTCTGCCCAATTCTTGACATGTAATAGGTATTCAGTAAAATTGACTAGCACTGCTCTAGGGAGAAAGATGTGGTAGCCTGTTTCTGTAAAGATTTCCAGCCTTAGAGAAGTTTGCCTCTGTCCTACAGTGTCACTGTCAGTTGGAATTGACTTGGTAGTGATGGATTTGATTGGAGCATCATTAAGTATTTTATTCTGACAATTTCACAATATAACAATTTTGTGACCTCAGCAATGCATTACAGTGAGTTCTGTATTCGGAAAGGCTCAAAGATTACAGACTTGTTCGGTATTTCAATATAAAATATATATAAAATTCATGCCACCTCTCACTAGGTTTTTTAAAAAACTCATTTTATTGGGGGCTCGTACAACTCTTATCACAATCCATCCATCCATCTGTTGTGTAAAGCTCATTTGTACATTTGTTGCCATCATCGGTTTCAAAGCACTTTCTTTCTACTTGAGCCCTTAGTATCAGCGCCTCATTTTTTCCCCCTCCCTCCCCTCACTGGAAGATTTTTGAAATCCATAAAGCTCTTTCATGCGATCCAAAACAAAAATTTAAGACAAAAAGGACATATTAATATGTCCCTTGGAAATATTACATTAATATTTTATAATATAACTAATTACATGAAAAATTTCTCTTTTCCTAAAACAGTGGTTCTTAACAAAATCAACCAATTGCCACTCTCAGCAATGCCGTGTGTGTCAAAGAAAGCTGTGCTGCATGGGTTTTAATGGTTGATGGGGAAGAAGAGTAGATCGCCAGGTCTTTCTTCTAAGGCCCCTATGAGGGACTTAAAACTCCAACGTTCTGGTTAGCAATCACGTGTGTTAACGATGCCAACACCCAGGAACTCCAGTGATTCGCAACCAAGCATGATTTTGCTTCCAGGGGATCTCTGACGATTCCTGAAGAAATTTTTTATTGCAATGACTGTGGGGACACTTCTGGCACCTTGTATCCAGAGGCCAGGATGCTGCTAAACATCCTACAATGTGAAAGGGCAGCTCACATAACAATTACACAGTTCAAATATCAGTAGTGCGAAGGCTGATGGAGAGGGGACAGGGAGCAGGAAAACCGAAAGGCAGGCAACTTGCCTAAATACTTACAAGCTAGTTTAATGTTTTCAGAGTTCATGTCCAATTATTACTACAACCTGTTCCTTTTTACCAAGTTTTGGATTGTTAACAGGCTTGAAAGACCTACGATGTTTGCTTTTTAAAAAAATCTAACCCAGATTAATCTCTCTGAAAATTATTTTAGATCAATGATCATATACAAAAACATTCACTAAATCTTACCAAAAAAAAATCATGTCCAAAAAATGGTTAAGACCTGTGAATGAAATTCTGTTTTATCTGGAAATGTTTCTTTCAATTGTATGCCTAGAAAGGTTCACTAGGTACTATGACAAACATTTGACTGATACATGAAATGTAACTGTCATGACATGTAAAACATGATTTAGTAATGGACTTCAATATATGTGGGAGACTGTACAATGATTTTGAAAATACAAAGCAGCTTTATATATGTAAACTTGTTTATTACTCTACCCAGGGTGGAAGGGCTTTGCATCACTCTGCCAGTTCCTTGCCTTTTTTTTAGGGGGGGGGGGCTCTGCTATTTATTAGTGATCCCCAACTTTGCATTATTTCTACTTCATGCTTTGCAGCACATTGCAGTCTTGTTATGTGGTTAGGTGGCATCGAGTCGGCTCCGACCCATAGTGACCCTCCGCACAACAGAACAAAACACTGCCCGGTCTGTGCCAACCTCACCATGGTTCCTATGCCTGAGCACATTGATGCAGCCACTGTGCCCATCCATCTCACTGAGGGCCTTCCCCTTTTTCACTGCCCTTCCACTTTACCAAACATGGTTACCTTCTTGAGGGACTGGCCTCTCCTGACAGGTCTGAAGTATATATGAGGGGATACCCCCACCAACCTGGATTTGCACTAAGAGCCGAGCTTTCATAGTACACATTTTTCTCGCTAGGCAAGCATACAGAAACTAGTGCACCTACTGCCATCACACGGAAGGTAAATTTTTTTGTAAAAGCATTTTCACTTGAATCTCATTTTTTGTGATGGACCAATTTAAGAGAACATTGTGCAGCTGTGAAATTTTGTTTCCTGCTAGGAAAAATGCCGCAGAAATTGTTGTGATGTTAAATGCAGATTACAAGACAGCGCTATTGGAAAAGCACAAGTGTATGAGTGCTTTTCTCATTTCAAAAAAGGTGAAATTTCGATTGATGACAAACCTCGTTCTGGACGTCCATCAAGTTCCCGAATGGATGAAAATATCAACTTGGTAGTGCATTTGGAGTTCATTCCACCTGGTCAGACTGTTAATCAAGCTTTCTATTTAGAGGCTCTGAAAAGATTGTGTTAACAGTGTGTGACTGAAAAAGCCTGATTTGTGGCAGACGGGGAACTGGTTTTGCCACCACGACAATGCACCTGTTCACGCAGCCATCTCAGTGCACCAGTTTTGGGGGAAAAACAGCATGCTTCTCTTGCCCCATACACCTTACTCAACTGTCCTCACTCTGAGAGTTCTTTCTGTTTCCATGAAAGAGGGACATAAAAATGGGCATCGATTTGATGACATGAAAGAGGTGAAGAAAAAAACGAGGGAGAAGCTATCAGCCTTCCAAACAGATGAGTTTGGAAAATGTTTCCAAGAATGGAATCACAGATTTGACAAATGTATTAAGTGTAATGAAGAGTACTTTGAAAGTGATAAGGTTGTTTTCTAAAAAAGTTAAATACATAGATCTTGGGCAAAAAAAAAAAAAAAAAAAATTCCATTGGGGGGAGTACCCCCTTGTAAGACAAAGTTTTGCCATCTTTGCCTCCAAGGAGCACTCCAGCCGTATTTCTTTCAATACACATTGGTTTGTCCTTTCAGCAGTTCATGGTACTTTCAATATTCTTTTCTAGCATCACAATTCAAATGCATCTAATATTCCTTTTTGACATTCAATGTTCACATGCATATGCTGCAATGGAGAATATCATGGCTTGGGTCAGGCACACTTTAGTCCTCTAAGTAACATTCTTGCTCTCAGTACTCTGAAGAGGTCTTGTGCAGCAGAGTTACCTAATGCAATACATCCTTTGATCTCTTGATTGGTGCTTCCATGAGCATTGATCATGGATCCAAGCAAGACAAAATCTTTGCAAACTTCAACCTTTTCATCATCATTTATAATGTTAGCTACTGGTTCAGTTATGAGGATTTTGGTCTTTCTTACATAGAGTTGTAATCCATACTGAGGGCTGTAATCCTTGCTTTTCATCAAGTGTTTCAATTCCTGCTCACTTTCAGCAAGCAAGGTCGTGCCATCCGTGTATCACAGGTTGTTAATAAGCCTTCCTGCAATCCTGATGCCACATTCTTCTTCATAGAATCCAGCTTCTCTGATGCTTTGCTCAGTATATAAACTAATATGGTGAAAGGCTATAACACTAAGGCACACCTTTCCTGATTTTAAAGCATGCTGTATTCCCTTGCTCTGTTCACACAACTGCCTTTTGAGCATACAAGTTTGCTTTGGAACATACAAGTTCCAAATGAATACAATGAAATGTTCTGGAACTCCCATTCTTCTCTTATGGTCCATGCAATTGAATGCCATGGCACAGTCAATGAAACACAAGTAAACATCTTTCTGGTATTCTCTGCTTTGAGCCAAGAACCATCTGAGATTAGTAATGTCCCTTGTCCCACATCCTCTTCTGAATCTGGCCTGAACTTCTGGCAGTTCCCTGTAAGTGTATTGCTGCAACCGTTATTGGATAATCTTAAGCAACCTTTTACTCGTGTGTGTGATATCAATGATATCATTCTATAGTTTGAGCATTCTATTGGGTCATCTTTCTTTGGAATGGGCACAAATACGGATCTCTTCCAGTCAATTGGCCAAGTACCTGTCTTCCAAATTTCCTGGCACAGATGAGTAAGTGCTTCCTCTGTGCTATTTCCTTGCCTTTTGGGGGGAGCTTTGCTATTTCCTTATTAGAGATCCCCTTTATTAGAGATTTGCATTACTTCTAGCTCATGCTTTGTAGTACATTGTATTAATCATCTATTAAAAACTCTGAGGTGGGATCACACACAGTATATGAAATAATTAAATCTGACTTAAGGTAATGAAAATTTAAGCACTGGCAATTATTTAAAATGAGTAACAAATTACCAAATAGAGGTGGAGATAACATATGCTAGGTAATTGATTGAAATATCAATTTTTATTCTCATATTTGCAAACAAGTAGTTATCATCTAATAAATGGCTTACTTTCTAAAAGAAAAAAAATTAGCCTGTAGTTTTTGAAAGAGGTCCAGAAAGAAAGCCAATTCATGTCAACTTATATTAAAGCCTCCCACCTAAAGTAATTATTAAAAGGAGTTAAAAAATAGAGAGGTGCTCCTTAGAGGAAATAAGTCAACTTACCCAAGAAGGTCTCTGGGCTAATTTCTCTTAGAAAAAAAAATGTTATTTTGCATAAAAACTCAAGAACAATTATATAATTTTGTCATTATGCACATACCTTCAGTCTAAAAAGTATGATAAAAACTTAACTATGTATTGAAATCCTTTCTAACAATCATTTATTTTATACAAAAAGCAAAATCAACAGCTGAGGTCCTTCAAAAACATCTGATCAACAATATCAAAGATTCTTCTCACCCAATATATTTGAAAAGTCTAGACAATTATTTATGAATGTACTATTTGCCCACATAACTTAACAATTTACACAGTGCTCATACCTCTTCAATACCAGCTATATTATTCACAGCCAACTTTTTAAGAGAACTCTGAAGCTTTTTGTCATCAGCTGTAGCTGTTCTATGTACCACCTTCTTCTTTCTGCGAGCTGTACCCTGAAAAATAACCAGATAGGTATGGTAGCATGCCCAGCATCAGCAACTGCAATCACATGTCTTCCCATCTACCACAATCACCAAAAAGAAATCCACATAGGAAACTGCTGACTAAATAGTAACAATTAATAAGACCGCCAGAGTTGTGAATGTTGGCCTAATCTGGACTTTCAAAGGTCAATTCTAGCCATTTCTTATCCAATATCCAGCCTTTATCATTTCAACACCACTTTTTGTTTCAAAATAGTGCTTGCTAATAAATAATTGGTAACTTCAAGACAATTAAGTACTTGTCTTTAAGTTACAATTTTCCAACAGGATAAAGGATGTTTTTATACTAAAAAACTAAACCAAATAAATTCACTGCCAGAGAGTCAATTCTGACTCAAAGTGACCCTAAAGGGCAGAATAGAACTGCCCCACAGGGTTTCCAAACTGTTTATTTTATATCCGAAGAGCCCATCTTCCTCTCCCAAGTGGCTGGTGGGTTGAAATGCCAACCATTTGGTTAGCAGCCAAGCACTTTATATCTATCTATGTGAAAGCTTTAGACTCTGAAAATCCAGGAACGAAAAAGGTCAAGTTCTTCAAAGTAGCTTCAAGAAGTATATATTATAGTGGGAGGAAAAGTCAATAAATATACAAATAAATTAGTGAATTTAAAATACGGTAAGGGCTAATAAGGAAAAAAGAAAATAAGCCCACAAAGCCAAATCAGCAGTGCTGTGTGCTTGGGTGGAGACAAAACGCTTCTTCACGGGAATGCCCGTGGACGACCCCTCTGAAGGGATAACTTAGGAGCTGAGACCCATGCGCTTTACACAACTGATGTGTGTATGGATTGTGATAAGAGTTGTATGAGCCCCTAATAAAATGATAAAAATAAAAAAAAGAAAAGACCTAGGGCAGAGTGATCCAAGTAGAAGGAACGCAAATGAGAAAGCAAGGCAGTATGGGTAGAACAGAATGAACAAGGGGAGAAGAGGACAGTGAACTCAGGGATAGTGGCTCCGGATCACATGGGCCTAGAGTGCCTTGGGCAGGAGTTAGAGTTTACTCTAATTGCAATAGGAAGCCCCTGGAAGGTTTCCATCAGAGGAGTGGTGACTTTGAGCATGTTTTTAAAAGGCATCTTTGAGTTACGGTTTTGAAAAAATGACTGTGGCTGCTGAGTGGCAAATGGACTATAAGAAGACCAGTCAGGAGTCTACTTAACAGTCCTGGGAAGAGAGGAGGGTTGTGGCAGTGGAGAGGGTGAGAGGTCTGCTTCTGAGAGGTGGGAACAGTTCCTGAAAATGAAGTATGAAGAAAAGCACCTGGGATGATGCTTACATTTATGGCCTGAGAAAATGGGTTGAAAATGATACTGTCTATTGAGACGAATAAAGAAAGGTTAATTTACAAACTTATGTGCTTTGAAACTTTAAATGCACTTTCCCATTGAAAAACTATTTAAAATGATCCAGGAACTCGTTAGTTTACAAAATGTAACTGAAAGCAGAGCTGAAATACTACCTTTTAAAGCAGCCCAAGCCTAAAGGTTAAATCTTTGTGAGCTGAGTAGAGCAAGGTAGAAGGAATAGAGAGTTCAATCTCTGGGTGGCTTCTGGAAAATAAATCAGCCTTACAGAGTGGAGGGAGGGGCTTCAGACTCAACATCTCCAGTAGGCGTGGATGACAGCTTTGTGAGTTGCTGCGTGATCAACAGAGGCTATGACCAGATCCAGGTTGCTGAGGGATGGAACAGCAACTTCTCACACAAATGGTCATTTATTTATGAATGTTCCTGACTCAGAGATAGCTCAAATGCTCGAATACCTAAACTCAAATGATCTTTAGGAACCTCAAAGTCTAAAAGCTTATCAGTCTACCAACCTATCTGTCCTGTTTATCCCGTTTTATACTTGGCAGCACTACATTCAGTCTCTAAAACAGAAATGTGGGTGAAGGGAGACAATGGACAGTCTAAGATTCGAAATAACAATAACAGTATATAATTGATCAAGGATACCCGAAGGTGGGGGAGGGAGGGGAGAAAAAAAGATGAGCTTATACCAAAGCTCAAGTAGAAAATGTTTCGGAAATGATGGCAACATATGTACAAATATGCTTGATACAATTGATGTATGGAGTGTTACAAGAACTGTAAGAGCCCCCCCCAAAAAATGACTTTTAAAAAATCTGGTGATCCATCTCTGATTTCCCCTCTTCTTCATTCCTCTAAATTCTATCAGCCACTGAGTCAATTCCAACACCTAAATATATATCCCATAGAACTACAGCAACAGTTTCTGGACTGGTTTCCTTTCTTCCCAACTTCCATTTTCCACACTACCAGCAGCCTCTTTTCTAAAATGACTGTCATTTCACCTCTTAAACGTTCAGTATTTGCTCATTATCAAGAAGATAAATTCCAAATTCCTTCATATGGTCTATAAACCTCTCTAAGACTTAACTCCAAATTATCTGGTCCAGTGTTATTTCCATTAATCTAAATTCAGCCGGTCCCAAACTAAAACAAGTCATTCTATTTAAGAGCCACTGTATCTCACTAGGTGCCTCTGCACTCGTGGAAATGACACTCCACTCCCCTTATCTCGTACTGTCCTCCAACCTGCCTAGTGATAACTTATTTTTTTTTTTTAACATTTTATTAGGGGCTCATACAACTGTTATCCCAATCCATACACACATCAATTATGTAAAGCACATTTGTACATAGTGATAACTTATTTATCCTTTAAAAACTTTAGCTCTTTTACTGACTCACCTCTATTAGTCAAGTGCCCCCCCTTACTTCTTTCATTTTAACATTTAATGTATTATAATTATGGGCATGCCTCCCACTCTCAAGCTGAGTAGAAAAATTCTTATTTATCAACTAGGTGGCTGGCACTTTGTAGGTCCTCAAGAAATGGTAGTTAAATGAATAAATGCCCCAGCCATGTTTAAAATCTGCAACAGCAATATGCTGCATCAAGCTCTTTATGTTCTGTGGTTCTCCAACATCCCTAATTTTTACTTTGGTATATTACATTATACTTGCTATTGCAATATGGTTATTTTGGTTATACATCTCATCTCATCTCATAGCAACCCTACAGGACGAGGTAGAACTGGCTCTGTAGGTTTCCGAGCCTGTAACTCTTTGTGGGAGTAGAAAGCCTCTTCTTTCTCCCACAGAATACCTGGTGGTTTCGAAATGCTGACCTTGCAGTTAGCAGCCCAACACGTAACCACTAAGCAACTAGGGCTTACATGTTTACATGACTAATGATTCCAAAGTCTTAAAATTATATCACTATGAAGGAAGTAGAAAGTACTATTCATTTCTTCCCTCACTCCATTCCTGATCCCAGGATGTTCAGTTATTATCAAAGCAAATGGCATAGTGAGGCAGCTACATAAAGCAGTGTCCTGCATTCCCTAGTCCCAAATCTGAAGTACTGTTCTCATTTTCCCTAGATTGCACCGAGCAGAGATACAAATAGAATTATCTCCTTGAAGTTGGTGCCAAAGCTGAAGGGAATCATGGATGCGGGTGCTCTAAATTAGCTCTTTCTTAGAAACCGTATGATGTTGCAACATATTTACCTACACAGAATAGGTACTAGGGAAGAACTTGAAGGTCCTAGCAATAAAAAAATGTGCAATCAGCTTGAGCATTTATAGTAAAATCTTCTGGAAACTTTGCTGTTATAATAGGTGTATAATGTAATCGGCGAGTATCCCATCAAGGTGAGGTAGTATTAACATTTGGTATGCTCTGCAGGGGAAGCTAATATAATAAACCAGTTGTTGAGTCCATTCCAATTCAAGGCAACTAACTCCACTATCTCTTAGTTTTGCACAAGTTTTTCAATGGCTGAGTGTTTGTTCTTCCAAACTGCCACTGGGTAAATTTAAACCCCCAACCTGGTAGTTAGCAGCTGAGCACATAACTATGCATAATAGCAGCTATCATTTATTAAGCATCTTATTTTACCAGATACCATGCTAGGTATTTTGTAAATACTACTTTAATCTTTCAGACCCCTGGTGGTGCTGCTGGGTAAGTGGGCTGCTAACTAAAGGTCAGAGGTTCAAACCTACCAGTGAGAGAAAGCTGAGGGTATGTGCTTCTGTAAAAATTTATGGCTTCAACTGATTACAAGGATCTATATATAACCTCCTCCCTGGGAGATGGACAACCGAAAAGTGGGTGAAGGGAGATGTTGGACAGTGTAAGATATGACAAAATAATAACATAAATTATTAAGGGTTCATGAGGAAGGGGGAAATGGGGAGGGAGGGGGAAAAATGAGAAGCTGATGCCAGGGGCTAAGTGGATAGTAAATGTTTTGAGAATGATGAGGGCAATGAATGTACAAATGTGCTTTACACAATTGATGTATGTATGGATTGTGATAAGAGTTGTATAAGCCCCTAATAAAATGATTTAAAAAAAAAAAGAGATTTATGGTCTCCTAAAGTGTGTATAGATGTCAGAGTTAGTCAGAATGAACTCAATGGCAGTGGGTTTGGGCTCTAATCTTTGGAATTATCCTACATAGAATTAGTTCCAGTTCACAGATGAGAAAATCGATGTTTATGAAGTTGAGAAAATTGCTCATGTCACAGCATATATTAAGAATTGGGATTAAAAGGTGGCTATTTCCATCGTCCCATCCATTAGAAGTCGATTAGCTCTGTATTTTAAACCTAGACAAGTTATTTTCAAATTGGAATGTGGATTGTCTTGATGATTGAACATCTTAGATTTTCAACAGCCACAAATCCAAAATAATTTTACTATCTGGTAATCAGACACCCCCCTATCAGTTTTTCTTATGACACACTCACCTTGCCCCCTATCCGGACCTGAGCCTGAAGTTTGGCTAACTTTTCTTGATTCATGCTGATGGTAAATCTAGGAGGGGAAAAATAGATTTGTTAAAGTCCACTGTTTTAGGCAAAATAAAATAACTTTTTATGTGACTAGAACCTTCAAGGATTTTAATATTCTTTTCGAGCTTGCCATATGCATCACCATAATCATATTAATACTGTCAATATATACTTGTTTTACTACATAAACCAGATAGTAAAAGCATCAAATTGATAATACTATGAAAGAGTTGTATATACATACAGACAGTAAAGTGGGATTCACTTACTTGAAAATTTCTCCTTATAAACACGATTTAGTATTTTGGCATTCAGTAAAGCCAAACCAATTATGAAATCTCTGTTGGGAAACTACTTCCTACCCTCCCCGCTACCGCAAGATTTTTACAGCAGAGAACTGTTATCAGATGTCATACCAAAACCTTCAAGAGGAATTTTTTCCCCTTCAAAATAACCTTCTATATTTCTTATAAACCATAAACAGCAAGGGAAAAAAAGCTGGGCAAAGAATTTCAATAATTGGCCTGTCAAGTTCTAAGGTAGTCTCATCTTCTATTCAAAGCGGCATGTTACTAAGGAGAGAGACCCGGACTTCGACATTCAGTGGTTCTGTAGTACGCTACAGAGCTCATTCAGTGTCTTTCACAAATACGCCATTCTTCTAGACACTCCCTCAACACACAGGGCAAAATAATTCATCACACAATTTGACAAATGCATCTCTGCTACAAACATTAAATTCTGGGGCAGGGGATGCAAAAATAAATCCCAGTCTGGTTAATGATAGTCCTACTAGACTAAGGACAAAAAGTTCCTAAGTTTATAATGGGTCATAACATTCCACACAATACAAACAAAAGTCAAAGATAAAGTCTTGTTGTACTTGTTCTGCAGATCAAAAGAGGATCACTCAGATTCCCCCCTCCCCGCCAAGCCCCATATGCACTGCCATCATGTCAATTCTGACTCAGTGTCCCTAAAGGGAGGGTAGAACTGCCCATGTGGGTTTCTGGGTCTTACTTTACTGGAGCTGAAAGCCTTGCCTTTCTCCCCCACGGGAGCCCTGGTAGTGTGGTGGTTCAGCACTGGGCTGCGATCTGCACCTTCGGCAGTTTGAAACCACCATCACCTCCCTCCTCCACAGGTGAAAGATTGGGTGCTTGGAAACCCATAAGGGGGGGTCACTGAGTCAGCGTTTACTGGATGGCAGTGAATATGAGCTCTCTGGTTTGAGATGCAAAAGAGAAAGCAAATAAACCTTTGAGGTCTGAGAGAATGAAAGATAGTATGAGATTACTAACCAGTTTGAATTGTAATAACTGTGTAGGCACAAAGCTACATATATGTGTATTTCATTCTTATTCCTCTTTAAGGCCAAAGTCTACTTCTCAAGTAATATTTAGAATTTACGACTCTTCAATGTGTGTTTGGCACTGTATCAAAGTACTCAAGGAGCTAAAAACACTCTTTTTAGACACATATGTGAGTAGTGTGCACGCCCAGAAGTCTTAGGTGTGCCAAGCTCACCTCTGCCAAGAAATCTGCTGCCATAAATCCCTATCTTTAGACTCAAACAGCCACGGAAGATCAAGATTCACTTTTCTCAAAGGAATGTGGCCACAAAGGTATAGCTAACTAACAAAAAGCCTAAGGAATTCCTTGCCCCCACCCCCCAAAAAAGGAGCTAAGTTATCATAATTAGACAGACTTAAACCTTTTGTTACTTGTCATTTGGAAATACCAATTCCCAAGAGAAGGAGTTGGAAAGTCAAGTCAAAAAGAGTCCAGACTTACAGGTAACAAAAACAAGAATAAAATTAATTCTTTCATCCATGTGGACAAAGAAAGGTCAGATTCTATGCTGGGCAGTCAGGATAACAGAATGAAGAAACCTTGTTCCCAAGGACTATCTTAGAGAACCTGCATTGAGGGGAGGTTGGGGGAGCTCCAGGAGATAAGAGGGAAAGAAGAGTGCTCCTTTGTCTACTAGCTGGTCGGGGTGTACGGCTCAAGACCTGAGAAGACCGGATCCTGTCCAGAGAGATAGCAAGCTCAGAACCTGGAGCAGACCTCAGAGAGCAGCTGTTTTTCATTTCCTCCTCCCCAATCAACCTTGACTATGCCCCACATCCTTGCGTTAAATGAGAGGTCATTGAAAAGACTTGCTGGTAGTAGCAGCGTATAAATTATAGACAAATAGAGGAGCCCACCCCTGCCCCTTATTTGTATTACATAAGGAAAGGAAAGAGGGTCTCTGAAGGGCGAAGGTAACTTCCTAAGGCAATTAGTGAATTCTTGAGAATCCTGGACCTTTTATCCATTTCCTCCAGGGTGTGAATAATCAATATTTATTGAGTTCCTGCGTTCCAAAAAAGTGTGGTAGCCACTTTCCCAAACATGTTTACATAGATGATTTCAGTTCCCGTTCTCTATTATGTGGCGTTTGGAGAGGTTTTAAGGGTTCCACATTGTACAGCTAATTCTTTTAACCTGCTGGGAAGTTAGTTTACTTCTTTAAACTGGTTTTCCTCCCAAAGTTTCTAAAACTCGTTTTAGAGAAGCAGTAACAGGACATCATTCACAGGGCTGTTTTATGGGTAAAGGCTAAAGGATCAAGCTGAGTGTACGTTTCAAAGGATTGGTAACTATTGTTACCACTTTCGGAGACGGCTATGGCATACAGTGAAACAATGTGGAAACCAAAGTTGATACCGCCATTCACGTATGACACCGGGCCAGGATAGACATCGTCTATTCCCAGACACCAGGCAGTTGATTAAGCGATAAAGCTGGGCGAGGAGAGGGCTCGGAAGAGAAAGGCGGACTTGTAAACACTGCCGCGACAAGGTGACGGGCGCTGCAACAAAGTTCGGTCCCAAGTGCTTGGGATGCGGAGGGGTGCTAACCTCAGTTTCCCAGCTGACCCTAACGAACTCACTGGGAAGATCAAATGAGACGGCAAGGGATGGGCTGTACCAAGCTCGGGGCATTGTTGCGAATAAGGACGGGTCGCGGGGCCGGGGGACCACTCGCCTCCTTGGGACAGTCTCTGGATGGCTACAGCGCGGGCCCGCAGTGAGCGAGGCGGTGGTGCCGGGGACCTTCCCTAGGTGCCGACCCCCAGCTGCGCCGCCGGTAACCTACAGGCCAAGCCAGCCGCCTCCGCCCCCACTTGGCGCGCCACGACGGAAGTGGCAGCCCGAGCGGTTGGCGGGTGTCGGAAAAGGAGGGCGGGGGGAGACCGTGCACAGTGGCCTATGGCCGTGGAGTGGCGGGACCGCCGGGGGTCTCACCTGAAGCAGGGAGGGTCCTCAAACACCAGCACGCGGCAAGAGCAAGATGGCTGCCTTAGTGGAGACAGAGAAAGACGAAGGCGGCGGGAGCAAAGTCCACGTGATACAGCCGGCTCCACCTCTCCCACAGCAGAGAGGCCAATCGGGGAGTCCACACTTGAACTACAATGCCCAGCATGCTGTGCGCCTCCCACTAGAACGGCAGCAGGTGCAAGTGAGCGCGCAGCATCCTGGAGCTTGCAGTCTCCGGTGCATTCCGCTGCGTTCTCTAGCAGCAAAGATTGGAAAAACCACCGCCTTGGCGGAATTCTGATTCCTAGAGACCCTATAAGGCAGAGAACTGCACCCATGGAACTTCCAAGGCTGGTCACAATTTTTTTCCCTCCTATATTGGGGCTGATGGGTTCGAACCTCGTACCTTTGGATTCGAAACCCAGTGCTTTAATCACTGGGCCAACAGGGTTCCCTACAAACCAAAGAGCCTAAATAAAAGGGCTAGAGTACTTTTGTTTGGATTTGTACTTTTTGTCCAGTCGCTTTCTAATATTTAAAAAATCCGCACTGTTAGAAACTGTGCCCCTATTTCGACGTTTTCCATGAAGTAAAGGAAAGAAAAAGTGAGCAGAAATAGCTTAACCCGCGTAGAATTTTAAAACAACAGAAACGGGTTTAACGAGGAGACATTTTCCATGTAATGTCTGCAGTGACTGAAGCCCTGGTTCATCCAGGTCAGCTCCAAGTTCGGTTTTCTCAGCGCTTGTATCCGTGGGTTGCATCATTTTTAGGTGGAAGAATTACGTTTACGAGGAAGAATAAATTCGGTACAGTGATTTTTCTGTGGCACTTGGGGACATTCCAGCAAGACATGGAGATCCTGCACCGGAGAGCATACGCGCCGGGTCTCCCCGGAGTCCCGAGCAGGAACCAGAGTGACATCAACTGCTTTCGGTGTGTTTTAGATGAGAAGTGGGGAGAAGAATTCTAGCCCGGTGGGTAACCCCTCAGTGGCTTAAAGTAGCAGTCCCGGATCAAAGATTTGCCTTTTGAATATAAAGTGTAGTGATTCCCAGCGACGGAACCAGCAACGGTTCCCGCGCGTCTGCGCCCCCGCCCCCCGGCTCAGTCGACCTTTCGCCCTCGGTCGCGGGAGGGACCCGGCTTTCAGAATCCGCTGGAAAGAACTTGCGCTTCAGGGTAACTCCCGCATTTTGCCGCTTACGGGATCTGCACCTTTAAACGTACTCCGTCCCAAATCGAACCCTGGAGGCACCACCCACATCCGTCTAACATCACTTCCTCCAGGGTTTCGGGGAAAAGAATCTGGGAAAGCCAGGGGTTGGCCTGAAGCGTGCTCGCGGGGCGGCGCGGACCTGCCGCTGGGACTCGGACCTTGCTGCTCTCCGCCGTGCGGCCCAGCGCCCCTGCCACCATGGAGCTGCGGTCTGGGCTCGGGACCACCTGTTTGCTAGGCTTCAGCCTCCTGCTCCTCGCCGCCTCCTCTGATGGACACATTGGGCTTGGAAAGGGTCAGACCACGTTCTTATCTCAACCTTTATTGATCCTGGGCCCCGCCCTGCCCGGTATAACCCCCTCTTGCCGTCCCCCCACCCCCACCCCGTTCTAGGTCTTAGGCCACTCCAGGTGTCTCTTTATGCCCCCCAACCGTTCCCAGAGTGAGGGGGATTTCTTGGGGTAGGGGGCAGCAGATCAAAGAGAACGTTGAGATGGGGAAGTTGTATTTGAGGCCTCTCTAAATTCTTGGGCAAAGAAACGGCCCTTAAACCGGGGGTGGGGGCGGGGGAACGAGAAGAAAGAAAATAAAAAATATATTTAAGAGCCCAGCATATTACTTAGCATTTGGTAGCCCCCACCCCTCGCCCCCTGGAAGGGCTACCTTCAATTCTGGGAGAAAGAGGACAGTTGGGGGACCTGCTTATGCAGAGACCCCTGCTCAGGGTCTGAAGCTCCCTCCTCACCTCTTCCAGGATGAGCTTGGTCACTGCCTCTTATTCCCTTGTGGGGACAGCACAGCACCAGCCAGGGAGGCTTGTCAGGTGAGTAAGAAAGTGCTAGAAGGTGTGAGGGTAGAGTCACTAGGTTCAGCCAGTGTGACTGAAGAAAGCGCATCTTTTGAGGAATGAAAAGACAAAGGTTAGAATGGAGGGCCGGCAGTGCAACCTTTGCCTTTTCTTTTTTGCTCTGTACTCCCTACCCCATCCCACCAACTTTTTGGAATTGAAAGTTGGATTGGCCATTCTGTGGACTCTTGGCTGTTCTGTGCACTCAGTTGATGCTTTTCAAAATGGGTGGGTTGTGGTATGAATACTGCCCCCTCCGTTTTGTGTACAGACCTACTGTCCTGACTCTGCAGCTGTCCTGCTATGTTTTCAGATTGTATTTTATCTTATCTGCACTATTTGCACAACATTGTTGGTGGGTGGTGAGATTGGTTGGACATTCAGTGTTCCTGAATGCAGTAAATGCCTTCATTCAGTCAATGGTTTTGGAGTGCCTACCCTATTCTAGGCACTGTCCTGGGTACAGAGGATAGGCTATAGGTCCTTGACTTATGGAGCATATATTCAAGTTGGATCTATGGCACGTGAACAAATGAGTAAACAAGATACTTTCTGCTGGAGATAAGTGCTAGAAAGAAAATGAAGCTCATGGAGTCGAAGGGCTGAAGCGTGGAGGGGCTCACGTTACATGAATTAGGGAAGGCTTCTCAGAGGAAGGGAGGTGTGGGTTTCCACCTCGGGGATGAAAACTGCATCACGAGCCCTTTCAGGCCAGAATGTTTTTAAAGACTGAACATCCCATTTAAAACAGAGTGCTGGGTACTTAGCATCAAATTATAAAAGCTCTCCTGAAACGATTTGCTTTTCAGTTCTGAGGGAGACAAGACGATAATATTGGGAGTATGGATTTAGATCTGAGTTTGTGTTTGTTCTGCCTCTGACCAGCTAAGTGGCCTTGAACAAGGTACTTACCCTTTCAAAGCCAGTGGGCATAATGAAACCACCTCTGTCACTCTGTTCTGATTACTGTGTTAATTACTGTGTTAGGCATTGTCATTGCCTTGGAAACACATAGCCCATGTCTGCCTTTCTTGCTAGACTCAGATGTCCTAGTGTGGTGGTTCTGGTTATGAATGCTGCATATAATAAAGCAACCCAAAACGTAGTGGTGTATAGAAGTCTTTTTATGTTTATGATGCTGTGGATAACGGATTTGAGCAAGGGACAGTAGAGAAGGCTTATCCCTGTTCACATAATGTCTGGGGCCTCAGCAGAGCTGGTTACCTCTTCACTCTTCATGTGGTCTTTACTCAAGGGCTAGTTAATGGTTAAGTTGTTGGCTGTTAGCTCAGCGCAGAAGAGAAAACCTGGTGATCTGCTTCCGTAAATGGTTACAGAGCAGTTCTGCTCTGTCCTGTAGGGTCACTATGAGTCAGACTTGACTTAGCAGAGCACACCACCACCACTGGATCCCATGAGTTCCCAAGAGAATGAGGTAGACATACATAGGCTTTTGTGCTTTCATTTAGTTTCACAAGTCATATGGCATGCCTTTTGCTATACCCTATTGTGGCAGGTTCAAGGGAGAAGGGACATAACCCTTAACATCCCACCCCTAGGCCCACCACCACAACCAAACTTAATAGGCGTGCGTGTTAAGGTAAGAAGAGTATGCTGAATGAGCGGATGCAGGATGGGAGACAGAATGTTGCAACCATCTTTGGAAAGTATCACAGTGAACCTTGCCATTTCTGTCTTGTTCATGCTCAGAATATTTGTTGGAAGAGCAAATAACTGGTCAACCTGATCATTATCCCTGCCCTCAAGAAGTTTGTCATCTGGTGAGCTTTTTAAATCAATAAGCAGGCAATTACATGACACTAATAATAATGTGCCGGAGACCCTGGGTGGTGTAAAATGTGAAGTGGTAGGCTACTAACCTAGAGGTTGGTGTTTGGAGTCCACCTGAAGCACCTTGAAAGAAAGGCCTGGTGATCCATTTCCCACAGGTCACAGCCATGAGGACCCTGCGCAGCACAGTCACCCTGAGACACTTGGGGTCACGATGAGCTAGCATCAATTCAGTAGCAACTGGGAGGCGGTGGTGAGATGTACTGTGCTGGGGTAAAAACAACACGAACCGTAGGAACTCAGAGGAGGGCAACTTGAGACCAGGGCTGTGCTGTAAGAATTAAATCAGAAATACCTGTGGCACACACTTAGAAAGCAGTTGATAACTATTAACTATTACTTTTTTCTCTTATGGAAGAATATTTCATTTTTCCTAAAAGAACTCACTACCATTTCAGATTTCCATATAACTCTTGCGGGTGAATTCTTGGGAAATAGAATGTAACCTACACCCTTCCCACCTCACCTCTCCAAAAAAGTGCTGTGCAGGCAGCAATGGTTCTTGAAATTTTGGGGAGAAAACTATTAATAGGGCCAGTTCACGTGCTTTTCTGCCTGAAGCAGAAATGGAGGAGCTATGACACTAACATGGATGGACTGTTTGCCTTCCCGATGGGGTCGCTATTTTTGTTAGCCTTATTTCGCACTTGTGAAAACAGTAAGGGACTGGAATAGGTTGGTAACCCAGGGCAGTTTGTCCGCAGGTGGGTTTCATTTAGCCACTCTGTTAGTCTGTCTCTTGGGTACACTGTTTCTTCTTTTGGAGCAGCGGTTCTCAACCTGTGAGTCTCGAACTTAGGGGGTCGAACGACCCTTTCACAGGGGTTGCCTAAGACCATAAAAATGTCACAATATATGATTACATATTGCTTTGTTATTAATCACTATACTTTCATTATGTTTAATTATGTTCAATTTGTAACAATTAAAATACATTCTGCATATCAGATATTTACATGACAATTCATAACAGTAGCGAAATTACAGTTATGAAGTAGCAATGAAAATTTTATGGTTGGGGGGGCCCTACAACAGAGGAGGAAGGTTGAGAACCACTGTTTTAGAGGTTTGGCCCCCACTGCTGACACTTGACCCTTTGTTCATTAGATTTCCTCAGCTGGGAGGAGGGGGCTGATGCTCTTCTGCAGTCCTTAGCTTACACTCTTGAAAAACGATTTTAGAATGAAGTGCTTAAAATTCTAGTGTAAATGCTGTATTTAGAAATGGTTGCTTTTTTTTTTTTTTCAATTAACGTTTTGGGGATGGAGCTGCTGATGTGGGAGTCATTAGCTTACTTTGCAGATCACTGGCATTCGTTAAGTAGCTGTGCAGGTGACGCTTCAGGAAATGGGACTGTGTTCAGATGTTCCACGTGGCATGGGTGTGAGTGTGGGTGGTGTGACAGAGGGAGGGATTTTATGAACAAGGTAACATGATACCTTTCCAAGGGCTTTTTGAAGGGATCCAGGTTTTCTAGATCAAAAGTTGGTTCTCATCCTGCTTTGGCAAAGCAGCATTCCTTCCTTTACTTATTCAGTGGAGCCCGCATAGTGTAGTGGGTTATGTGCTGCGCAAACAGTTCATTTCCCACCAACCATTCTGCAGGAGAAAGACCAGGTTTTCTACTCCCATAAAGATTGACAGCCTCAGAAACCGACGAGGGCGATTGGGTCGGGAGTTGGAATGGACTCAACAACAGTGAAATGTAGTGAGTGGGAGTTGCTTTGTGGCCGCACTAGAAGAGAAAGATGGCGGCATCCGTGGTAGCTGCTCCAGAATTGGGGCTTGCACCGGCCTGGGGGCCGCAGGCCCTCACCCCCGATTGGGAAAACCGAGAAGTCTCCACAGGGACCACTATCATGGCTGTGCAGTTTGACGGGGGCGTGGTTCTGGGCGCCGACTCCAGAACAACCACTGGGCCCTACAATGCCAATCGAGTGACTGTCAAGCTGACCCCAATTCATGATCGAATATTCTGCTGCCGCTCGCTCCGGTTCAGCTGCTGATACCCAGGCTGTAGCTGATGCCATCACTTACCAGCTAGGCTTCCACAGCATTGAGCTCAATGAGCCTCCACTGGTACACTGCAGCCAGCCTCTTTAAGGAGATGCGTTACCGATACCGGGAAGACCTGATGGCAGGAATCATCATCGCAGGCTGGGACCCCCAAGAAGGAGGGCACACCCCCAGTGCCCATGGGGGGTATGATGGTGTAGCAGTCCTTTGCCATCGGAGGCTCCGGGAGCTCCTATATCTATGGCTAAGTCGATGCTACCTACCTACAGGGAGGGCATGACCAAGGAGGAGTGTCTGCACTTCCCTGCCAATGCTCTCGCTCTGGCCATGGAGCGGGACGGCTCCAGTGGAGGGGTGATCCGCCTGGCATCCATTGCAGAATCGGGGGTAGAGCGACAGGTTCTCTTGGGAGACCAGATCCCCAGATTCACCATTGCCACCTTACCACCCCACTGAAGCCTGCAATTATGGGATATAAAAGACACCCGCCCCCCCCAACTTGACGTGGAATTCAGTAAAGTTTGACAAAAAGAAAAAAAAAATGTAGTGAGTGGTTAAAATAGAGGCTTGAGAATATGAATGCCTGGGTTCGCATCCCAGTACTGCCATTTATGTATGCAAGGGAGCTTCAAAAGTTTGTGGGGGAAATTCCATGATCTTTTAATCTTATTCTTCCAGAAAGCTTTTGAAGTCTCGTGACACTTAGAGCAAGCTATGTAACCTAGGTCTCCTTAGCTACAAAGTGAGAGTCATAACATTTCATGAGGGAGGAGTAAATAAATCAATACATAGAAAGCCTGAAAAATTGTGCTGGTGCATAATAAATGCCACATGGGTGTGAATTGTTACTCCCTTTGCTCAGATAGTAATAAAGTTCCCCTGACTTTATTTTGCTTCTCATGTGTCTGCTATATATTTTTATTTCTTTTTCTTCTTGGTATATGTATAAAAGCCTCACCTTTGGGCCAGTAAGCAACATCTTGATAAGTGGGGGATAGATTGAAATTGTCAAAGATTTTCTTTCCCTTGGGTCTGTAATCAGTGCCCATGAAAGCAGCAATCAAGAAACCAAATGACATATTTCATCTGCTGCAGTGCCTTTGTTATAACTTGAGGACTACGGCGCACTTGACCCAAGCCTTGGCCTTTTCAGTCACCTCAGAGTCATGTGGAGACTGGACACTGAATCGGGAAGTTTGGAAGATCAGAAAATTGATGCTTTTGAATTATGGCGTCGGCAAAGAATATTAAATAAGCTGTGGACTGCCAGAAGAACAAATAAATTTGCCTGGGAAGAAATATAGCCAGAATGCTCTTTAGAAGTGAGGGTAGTGAAACTTCCTTTAATTTACTTTGGACATGTTATCTAGATGGATGAGATCAGTCCTTAGAAAAGTATGTCATGTTTAGCAAAGTAGAGGTTCATAAAAAATGGAGACTCTCTGGGATAGGTCATCGCAGTGGCTGGCTGCAACAATGGACTCAAACCTAGCAATGACTGTGAGAATGATGCCCGACCCGGCAGTGTTTGATTTTGTTGTACTTGGGGTCACTTTGGGTCAGAATTGACTCACAGCACCTAACAATACAGTGACGTTTTCAACCTTTTTGCTTCTCACTCTTGAGAGTCCTAATATTTTAGGGGTGTGTGTGTGTTAAACATAATAGTAATTATTTTTAAAACTACATCTGATAATTTTTGTATTTTAACTTTAACTGGCAAAATAAGCCCACTTATATTTGTTTGTGCAATTATTGATAGAGCTAGTCTGTTTCTCAACCGATTTCTGTGTCTCTACTACTTTACCTATGCTCTTTTCTCTTGTTCAGCCCATTTTTTGGGACTTGAATATTTATTTGTTCTTAGTTTTTCAGTTCCTTTGATAGTTGGAAGTTGGTACTCTAGTTCTTTTAGTGGTTTCTCTTCAAATTTGGTCTTGCACACTTAACAAAATCTAGCATTAATATTGGTTGTGTCTCAGGCTTCACATACCTTCCATGCGCTAACAACTCACTCTGAAAATCCAGGCTTGGTTATTAAATTGACTATTCAACATC
>NW_022104341.1:75779917-75780855 GCF_000313985.2 Echinops telfairi
GGAGGGGGAGGGGAAAAAATGAAGAGCTAATTCCAGGAACCCAAGAGGAAAGCGAATTTTGAGAATGATGAAGGCAACAAATGTATAAGTGTGTTTTACACAATTGATGTATGTATGGATTGTGATGAATTGTATGAGCCCCAATAAAATGATTTTTTAAAGTAAATAAATAAATAAAGGCTTAAAAAAAGAATAAATGCTTAGAAATAAAATTTAAAAAAAGATTTTCAGTTTCAGAAATCCTAGAGAGGGTCACCATGCTTTGGAAACCACTCGATGGCAGTGGTGTTTTTTTTTTAGCCCCCTCCTACAGCCTGTTTTCAACACAAAAGCCCAAGCAATCTGCTAAAATTGTAGTCACATCACGTTGCTACTCTGCTCAAAACACTCCAACAGCCCCCAGCCAACCTAATAAAAGCCTTTATTTACAGTGGCCCACAAAGCCCTGCCTTGTCTGCTTCCTCCTGTGCCTCTTTGTCCTCATTTCCTTTTATTTTGAAAGAAAGTATAGTATAGTTCTTAAAAGCAAGCTTTGAACCCCTGACTACCAAGATTGAAATACCAGCACTGATAACTCATTAGCTATATGACCTTGGGAATCTAACTAAGACTGTGCCTCTGTTTTCTCATCTACAAGATGCATTGTAAAAGAGCATCAACCTCCTGAGGTTGTTACGAGGATCAGTATTTATAAAGTTCCGAGTAGTTCCTAGCATAGCACTACATTAACAGCAAATATTTTTAGCAGTTCTCAAGCCCCTGGCAAAGTTAGTCCTAACCGCTTTAATGTGTATTTATTTACTTAGCAGTCCTATGAGGTCGGTACTATTAGCCACATTTTACAGTAGAGGAAACCAAAGTAAAATAATTTGCCTAAAGTCACAGAGATAATAAGTGGCAAAATAGCATTCAAATCCAAGCAGTCTATGCTCCTAATC
>NW_022104341.1:75781552-75782944 GCF_000313985.2 Echinops telfairi
GGGGTGCTGGGGGTTGGAACCGACTCGATGGCACCTAACAACAGCAGCAACCTAATATTTATTGAAATAATAACTGAATTCACTGATGGTAGAAAAATCTCTCAGTTTATGTAAAAATGTCTATTTTGCTCTTGTTCTTGAAAGATGGTTTTGCTGGGTACAAAATTCTATATTTATAGTTACTGATTTTCAGCATTTTGAAAATGATATTCTGCTTTCTTGATTCTATGGCTTCCCTGCCCCCACTCTCTCTGTGCCATGAATTCTATGCCAACCCACAGCAGCCCTAGAGAATAGGGTAGAACTGCCCCTGTGAATTTCCAAGGCTGTAACTTTTTTTTTTTTTTTTAATTCTATTGAGGCGCTTAACAGCTCTTGTAACAATGGACACATCAATTGTATCAAGCACATTTGTTGCCATCATTGTTTTCTAGGCAAGGCTGTAACTATTTCCAGAAGTAGAAAGCACAGTCTTTCCTTGGCAGACCTTGGCTGGTGGTTTAGAACCACTGTCCTTGCTGATTGCAGCCCAATTGGTAACCACTACGCCACCAGGGCGCCTTTCTATTGTTCCTGTCAGTCTAAAGAGCATTCCTTTGTAGGCAATAGGTCATTTTTCCTGGCTGCCTTTAATATCTCAGTGTCTCTGTTGTTTTGACATTTCACTACAACTTGTAAGTATGTATATATTTTGCTTTTGTAATTTATCCTAGTTATATACATTGTACTGCATAATTACACATTGTTAATTTTTTCAGTTCTTGAAAATTTATACCCATTATTTCTGTATTTTGTTTATTTATTTTATTAAATACTTTTATTGGGGGCTCTTACATCTCCTATCCATGAATTCAGTGTCAGGCACATTTGCACATATGCTGCCATTATCCTTTGCAAAGCATTCTCTTCCCACTTGATCTCCTGATATCAGCTCCCCCTTTCTTCCCCTCCCTCCCCTGTCCTTCCTCCCTCACAAACCCTTGATAAGTTATAGATTATGATTTCATACCTTACATCGTCAGTCTTTTTCTTTTACGCTTTCATTCTGAGGCTCCAATGTCGTACGTACTAGGAGCCCTGGTGGTGCAGTGGTTGCATGGTTGGACTGCTAACTGCAAGGTCAGCAGGAGAAAGGCGGCTTTCTACTCCTGGCAAGAGTTCAGTCTCAGAAACCCACAGGGGCAGTTCTACCCTGTGCTAAAGGGTCATGAGAAGTCGGCATCAATGGCCGTGAGGTTCAGTTTGAGGCTTTCCCAAGAAACCCCTGGTGGCATCGTGGCTTACATATCGTACCACTATGTACAAAGTCAGCAGTGTGAAACCACTCCGTCGGAGAATGTGGAGGCTTTTTACTCCCACGAAGGGTTCAACCTCAGAAACCCACAGGGGCAC
>NW_022104341.1:75784258-75785415 GCF_000313985.2 Echinops telfairi
TATTCATTTTTCTCGTGTGGCATTACATGCCCACTTGTGATTTCCATACGTTATTTCTTTAAACATTTGTACATGATATAAATATTCTGCACAAATACTTGAAGTCTTTAGGAGTCTAAATCTGCTTGTTATTTCCGCCCACTTGTTTCCTGGTGTGTGTGGTCAGACAGCTGGTGGTGGTTCCTCACTGTTGGCTCTCTTGTAGCCCTAAAATGCAGACTCTTTCGGAGCTAAAGGTTTTACACTTGATTCATCTGGAAACCAGGGGAAACTACTGCTCTGGAATCTCTCTAGCCCAGTGGTTCTCAACCTTCCCAATGCCGCTACCCTTAATACAGTTCCTCATGTTGTGTGACCCCCAACCATAAAATTATTTTCGTTGCTACTTCATAACTCTCATTTTGCTACTCTTATGAATCCTTTCACAGGGTCGCCCGACCCCCAAAGGGGTTGCAACTGACAGGTTAAGAACCGCTGCTCAAGTCCCTTTGAGAGTTAGATGAACAGAGGAATCTCGGGTTCTTCTCTGTTTTGCCACATCACAATGAGTAGTCACCTTCAAGGAAGTCTTGTATTTTGCTCATTGCTCACTGTTCCGTGTCTGACAGTAGCTTTCTGTGTGGAAGAGATTAGTACAAATCCATTAAGTATACTTTAAAAGTTTGATGTATCAAGGATTTCATTGTTTCGTAGCTAGATATCCTTTCAGCCCGTTTGGGCATCCTGCCCAAGCAGGCTTCAGTTGCCCGAGTTAGGGCCTGGTGGGTAGAATGATAGTGACTGTGTGAGGCACCTTCCAATTCTCCTGGACATCCACTCAGTTTTACTCTCACGTAATCATTCACTCTTCCAAGTTCAAACTCTGGGCCAAAAGCAAGCGACACATGTTCTCTCGGCCAGCAGCCCCATGCTCTTGGGAATGAAAAGTGATGTTGGTTCGTTTAGACAGAGCCAAGAGACCGACCTTGCTGTGTTCTTTGTTCTGACACTGCTTCCATGCACTCTCTGAATCAGCTGTTGATTTCGCTCAGTAGTAGCACTAACATGGTATGAGAATTAGATTTGAATCTATTGCTGGGTGCGGTGGGGTAGTGGTAATCTGAAAGATAGCATAGTGCCAGAAGAAACCAGCTCCTAGCACAATCATTATGGGTTCG
>NW_022104341.1:75786566-75787829 GCF_000313985.2 Echinops telfairi
AGCCTCTGTAAGGCCCACCATTCCTTGGGGGTCACCGGGTGTCTTGACATTGGTCTTTCCTTGGTCGAGGAAGTTCTCAACACAGAGATCCTGGGGCCAAAAATGTGCTCTCCTCCTGTTTCCTCCTCTTGCTACATTAGTCAAGTCCCTCTTCACTCGCTTGATTCTATTTCCTTTTATCTCTATCAAGATAAAAAGAGGTCTCAATCAAGGGTAGGACTTGAATCATGTCTATTTGAGAGGCTGTGAATCAAGATACAAATCACTCTAACAGTATGAAGGTGGCAGTTATGGGGGTGGAGAGTGTAAAGATGTTTACCTCCAGTAAAATAACTTTATCCATTCCAGGTAGAATGAGGCCTGTTCCTTTGTGTATATTGTATATATTGCCCCCTTCCCTTCTTGTGTAAGGGGCTGCTAAGGGGTGGCAGGGGCTCCATCTCCCTGCACCGGGCTCTTGTGTGTAATAACCTGCAGTGTGTGACCTACAGACCCTTTCCCACTGCACTTTATATAGAATGGTTTAGGTGAGGACTTGCAAGTTGGAGGTAGTGTGGACCTCAGGCCAGAGGGAGGCTCTTGTGGAGAAGGGAGTAGTTCATGGAACACCTTTCCCCCCAAAGGGGCTGGACTCAGGTTAACTTGGAGATAGGGGCTCCTGCGCTTGCCACCCCCTCTGACTTCCCAACTTGGGCTGTGTTTTCCAAGAAGATGATTCTACTCCCTTTCCCCGACCCCAGAAAAAAATGATACAATATTTTTTACTGTGATGAAGCCACAATGGCCAAGAGATGACAGATTCAAGCTGTTTAACACACTCAGCCAAATCTAGTGCTGCCTTATGCACATAGAGAGGCTAGAATTTAAATCACCCATCAGAAAAATGGATGATACATTAGTTACATTAGGTCACAAAATTACACAGGATAACAGCATAATATTAGGAATCACAGGATAGCCAAGTTGGCACACTGCATGGAGGACACAATTCAATCCATGATCCCATCATTTAAAATATACCTACACACTGTATAAGTTCCCCTTGTGTATTTTCTTACTTGGCACTCAGTAACAACCGTATCATCGACTTATATTGACCCTATAGAAGAGAACTGCCCCATAATTTACTTGATGGCAGCAGGTTTTTTAAACCATCTTACAAGATACAGCCATATCACACCAATTTTAAGGATAAAATGACGGAACCATACAGAAGGTATGTAAAAGTGGGTTGTCATTAAGGCCAAACTTAAGTGAGATAGC
>NW_022104341.1:75789874-75795940 GCF_000313985.2 Echinops telfairi
ATTGCCATCAGTTTCCCTTTTCTCTCCCTTCTCCCACCACCCTCCCCCTACATTCATGGTATCTCTACTCCCATTACTGTCCCTGAGCGGTTCATCTGTCTTGGATTCCCTTCTCGGTACCGGTTTTATGGAGCAATTGTATGCTGTCCTGAAAGGTTGTTTTGACTTGGACTTGCCTCAATGGCAGTGGAAACGACTTAATCCCCATTTTATGGTTTAGGATGTCCAAGGTCCCACACACCTAAAAAGTGGAGGTGAAACTTAAACAAAAGGCTCTTGATAAAGAAAGCCTTTGTTGTGGGCACCTTGAGAGCATGCCACACTTCTTTTTGGGACCTCTGCCTATAGTGGTCATGTGAATGCTTATAAGGCTCTTTCCTTCCAGGTTTTGGCGATCACATCCACTGGAGGACGCTAGAAGATGGGAAGAGAGAAGCAGCTGCCAGGTATGAGACATGGTTTTTAGGTCTTTCAGGTGGTAAAACACTCTTTAGCCATTAACTTAGTATTAATTTCAGGTAAAACGCTCTTTAGCCATTAACTTTTAGTATTAATTTCAGGCCAAGGGCAGTGGGAGAACTGAGTAGTTACCTGGTAACGAGGACAACAGTGTTGTGACTGTCATTAGGCACTGTGCTTAGCAACCATGGATAACAGGCTGAAATGTCCAGGCCTTCTCTATCTTCAAAATCGCTATCTGCACCCATTGTTGTTGTCACTGTGGATCCCTATCTTTGAGAGTCTTTGCTTCCACTGCCCCTCAACTTTACTGAGCATGCTATCCTGCTTGGTCCCTCACCTGCAAGTCCCAGGTGAGCAAGGCAAAATCTCAGCATCCTCATAGCAATATGAGCCAGTATTTATTAAGTTCTTATGCACCAGATATTACTTTAAACCCTTTAAACTAATTTCTAACAATAGCTGAGGTGATTCCTGCTATTTTCATTTTCGACCTGGAAAAACTAAAGACACAGCTTAAGAACCTTGCCTAAGATCACACACCTAGTAAGTGGCAGAGCCAGGATTCTGACCCAGGAATTGTGGGTTCAGAGCCTGCACCCTCACCCAATAGACCGCACTGCTTAATCATCAAGCTGAAAAGGTTAATCAGTGCACAGCCAACTGGTTCCAAAGAGAAGGAAAAGGCAAAGCAAGACAGAGAACATATTTGAGAATTGCGCTTTCTGGTTGTGTGAGATGAAGTTTCTGCTCACAGCGTGATGATTAAATGAATGTGTGTCTTTTTACTTTGGAACAACCCTGATAGCATAGTGGTTACACATTGGGCTATGATCTGCAAGGTTGCCAGTTCAAAACCATCAGCTGCTCCCTGGGAAAAAGAAGGCTTTTTACTCCCGTAAAGAGTTACAGTTTCAGAAACTGAAAGGGGGTGGTTCTTCCCTGCCTTACAGGGTCCTGTGAGTTAGCATCAACTAGATGACAGTGAATTTGACTTTGGGCAACAGTGACCTGTCCATGAGGTTGCCTTTGCTAAATTTTTGTGATTATCTCTCACTATTTTCTCCTGACCACTGAAGATTAGGAACCTATGATATGAACCGTGCTTCAAAGTTGGATAGCACAGCGATTGGCTTATATGATCTCTGATAGAAATTTAAAAACAACAACACTTCCACCACCCCCCACCCCCCACCCCCCCACACACACACTCCCAATTCTGTGCTTTGGGTCATGGCCCTTAGTGTTAGGCCACAGGATCAGAACTTGTTGCTTTTCTTCTCTTTTTAGCTCTCCTCATCCTCCAGGTGGTCTTTAGTATCTAAGACTTGGTCTTCCTTCCGATCTGTAACTTTGTGAAGTGACTCATTGTAGAATAAAGATTTATAATCTTGGGTTTTAATCACACACGTTTATAAAAACGGTGTTAAAAACAAAGGGGAGCATGCGGAGTCTGACCTCTCACTTCACAAGTTGGAAGGAAAATTCACCATTATTACTACCATCAGCTGCCCAAGGCCAGTTCCTTTGAGGCCAGGGTCATACCTGCCCCTGTCTTCTCACTTTCCTTACTGATTCCAACACAAACCGGCTCTTTTTCTGTGGCTAGGTTCGATAATTAATTGCAATGGCCACACAGAACTCACAGACAACGCTCATGATCATGGCTAACAAGTTACATAAATTCAGCTGCGAAATGCTCAGGTACACTTGTTATGTCAGGACATTTCTTCTCTGCTGTGTCCACATGCCATGTCAGGCCTCTCTCTGGCCCAGAGCCACTTAGCCTGGCCTCTGCCTTACTTGGGCAAAGTTACAAAGCTCGTACAAGGTTGCTAACAATGCCCCGAAGCCATGTTCTTCACTATAAGCCATAGTCTAAAGGTGCTCAGCTCCATGAGTCAAGTCAACTGCCCCAGTTAAGTGCTTAGAGGCACCCCACTCTGCAAGCCAGTCTCCTTTCTGAAGGCACTCAGCTTTATTTGCTCTGTGGGTTGGGAAGTTCCCCGGGCTCTGGCTCCTGGTTCCACTGCTGTCAACCTCTCTTGTCAAAGCTCTCTCCTGCCTAAAACACATTCTGTACCCGGGGATCTCTGGATCCACTCCCGGATCTTCTCTCACTGGTAGTGAGATCCCCTTCCTACCGTTGAGATGGAAGATTTGATGCCCAGCAGGATTGCTGTTAATTCTGCTAACAATCACACACAGGCAAGAGTCTTCGAACAGCCTGACTAACAGGCAGAGACCATTGTAATCTTGATTATGCTGTATCGATCTTGATACGTGGCCAGCTGACCACCCTACAGACAGGACTGGAACAGGTTCTGGGTTGTAAGTATCCTTACTTATATGACAGAAATTTCTTCCCTGGCTTTTTGAATGCTGTTGTGGTCTGTCCCTTCTTACGAAGTATTTGTATCTTAGGCTGTATACTATTATATTTTTAGCCCTAAAAAAGAAAAATCACTCACAATGGAATCATATAATCCAATCAGTATCTTCCCCCTTCTTACCCAAACCGATTAGGAAAACGAAGGTGGTTTGGTCAGAGGAATAAAGGGTATGGCTAGAAGAGTCACATTAAATGATTTGCTGCTGTGTGAGCTATTTTGACTTAAAATTGTCCAGTCCCCAAGTCATGTTGCAACGCTTCATGACTGTGAAAACTGGCACAGAAATTATTTCATTGAGTATATTTGTCAAATACCTTCATTTAGCAATTGTTTGTTTCACATCTGCTGTGTGTAAGGCCTGCTTTGTCAGGAGTTTTGGGAGAGACTAGATGACAAAGATAATGGTCTCAGTCCTGCATTAGTCACATGAGACATACACATAATGGTCTAAGACCAAAGTGTACAGTATGATATAGTGCCACAAGAACGGGGAATTTAAGGTGCTATGGATAATTGAAGGAGAGCATATACTATCAACTGGAAAGATCAGCTGAACCCATAGGCTTCTCCACATTTTTTATTCTCTCAGATGCAGTGGGGGGATTTTCTGTTTCAGTATATGAAATAGCTTGTAGGACAACAGTGAAAAGGAATGAAGATTCCTACAGAGCAAATCTTGTGATGTTCAACAGTTTGGCCATTTCAGACTTCCTGTTACCCAGAACTTACATATGCTTGACTTAAGACTTGGCAGGGAAGCATACTATAGTATGTTACAAAATCCATAATGATAGTCTTATTAAAATAGCGAGTTACCATTTTCTGAACACTTAGGTCTGCCAGCTGCTGTGCTAAATCAAATACATTCTCTTTAATTTTCCTAATAACTGCAGTATGTATTAACTGCATTTTACAGATGAGGAAACTTTGCATCAAATGAGCAGAGAAATGACGTAACTGGCTCACAGTTGCATGGATAGTAAATGGTGACAACAGAGAATCAAAGCCATATCCTTAAATCCCCCAAGCTTGTGTGTTTAATCTTTATGCTGCTGGCCTATAGGATGCTATCATAGTTGTTTGAACGTTTTAATGGGTTGGGGGAAATTTTAAAAATTGGTTTCAGAAGGTAGTTGCCTCAAGATTGTTAAGTCTGTGTGCACAGAGCTGTCAGGATGTTGAACTATGACCGGCTTGTAAAATCTGCAGTCACACAATTCAATGTAATAATTATTCATTGTTTGCTGTATAGTGTTTGTTGTGACTTTTACTCTATTATTTTAAGAACCATGCTACATCGTACGATGCTATTAATAGTGGTGATAATAATAATGACTACATATACTAAGTCCTTATTCTGTGTTAAGCACTTTACATGTAGTAACTCATTTTCAGTCCTCACAGTAGGAATCTTGTAGGCACACAGTTAAGTGCTCAAATGGTAATCTAAAGATTGGCAGTTTAAATCCACTAGCTGTCCCTCTGGGGATAGACTTTATAAAATTAAAACAAAAAAAGCAATACTAAAAACCCTGATGCTTCCTTGGGTGTTTGGATCCAAGTAAATGCAGTTCTTAACAACTGCATTCATTTCTGTTTGTCATGTTTACGTCTGCTATCGGTCCAGTTGTGAGAATAGTGTCATACATACTAAAGGCTGTAGGTTGTCTTTGATCCTCATCCATAAATGCCTCAAGTCCTCCTCACTTTTAGCAAGCAAGGTTGTGTCATCTGCATCTCACAGATTGCGAGTAATGTCTTCCTCCAGTTCTGCTTCCCTGCTCTTCATACAGTCCAGCATTCAGATTGAATAAGTATGGTGAAAGGACAGCATCCTAACACATACCCTTCCTGATTTTAAATCATTCAGTATCCCCTTAATCAGTTCCAACAACTGCCTCTTAGTCTCCAGAAAGCTTCCACCTCAGGAAATCACATGGAGCAGTTCTGCTACGTCATGTAGGGTCTCTTTGAGTTGGAATCTACTTGAAAGCAAAACCAAAAACTAAAGGCAAAAAACACCATTATCACTTCCCATTGATCTCTGAGGTTGGTTCAGCTGGTGGGGTAAGAACTGATGTTATCTTTTTTTTCCCCCCTGAAGTGATCATTTTATTGAGCAGGAAATTGCACGGAAAATGAGATAACTTGCCCATAATTATACAGCTAGTAAGTGAAAGCTCCAAGGCTTGACTGTTCTCTAGTCTATTGTACTAGAGAGCTACAGAGACCTGCTCTGTCCTCACACACACACACATACAGGCACAGAAGCACTTGCATTTCAGTACCTTTATCTATACAGATACAAATATATCTACATACATACTTTTTGAAGCCCCCCTGTATATATATAGTGCTTGCTTTTCCTGCAATGGATCCTAGATGGCTCTAGATCGTACACTTTTCCCAGGAGCAGATTGCCAACTTCAGCAAATAAAATACAGGATGCCCTATTGAATTTGAACTAACTTCAGATAAGGCACAAATAATTTTATTGTACAATACTGCCCATGGCAGTATTTTTATATAATATTGGAGAAAATCTCCTATTCGTTTCTAAGTTCTAGATAAAACAATATTCCTGGGTAAAATCTTCACACTTTTTCCCCCCCACAGATTTTAAGATTGTTTCTTTCTGTACTTTTAGAGAAACCCACTGACTAGATCAATCCATGAGAACATGTCTTACTCTCATTGTAGGTGCCAAACCCTTCCCATTCATATTGTTGATCTCCTATGGGATCAGATTTTTGTTCATCTTTTTATCTCCAGCCATGGAGGTATTGATTGATTGCAATAATTGCTGAAGAAACATTCACTGAGAGCCACTGAGTGAAAGAGCAGTGAAGGGAAAGTAACAGTTATCATTGTATTTTATGAGGGGACCTTCGAAAGCTCGTGGGAAAATGGAATGAAAAGATAATGGAATTTTTCAAGAACTTTTTGAAGCCCCCTTGTATATACTAATTATTATGCTGATTGTTTTTGCAATATTTAATGCACATTTTGTTGTGAACATCATGGAGCCAATTCAGGCTCATCCCTACTGTATAGGACAGAAAATAATCCCAGTGGGTTTCCAAGGCTGGAAAGGGACTGACTACATCATTCTGGCAGAGTAGGTTCCAACCACTGACCTATTGGTAACCGAACACCAGTGGTGTGAGTGGCGATACTGGGAGGAGATGGTTGGAAAGGGGGAACCGATCACAAG
>NW_022104341.1:75796844-75810854 GCF_000313985.2 Echinops telfairi
CTGGCCGCCGAGGGCCGGGCGGTGCACGTGGTGGACGACGCGGCCGTGCTGGGTGCGGAGGAAGCCGGCGCGTACAGCGACGCGGCCCGGGAGAAGGCTTTGCGCGGAGCGCTGCGAGCGGCGGTGGAGCGGCGCTTGAGTCGCCACGACGTGGTCATCCTCGACTCTCTGAACTACATCAAGGGTTTCCGCTACGAGCTCTACTGCCTGGCGCGGGCCGCACGCACCCCGCTCTGCCTGGTGTATTGCGTGCGGCCCTGGGACCCGAGCGGGGCGCCGCAGGGGGCGGGCGCCCAGACCGGAGCCCGGAACGCGAACGTGAGTGGGCAGCGGCGCGTCGAGGTGGGCGGGAGCCCTCCGGCGCCACGCCCCGGCGCCCCCCGAGAAGCTCCAGCAGCGGGCTCTGAAGGAAACGGGAGCCCCCAGGCCGAGGCAGCCACGGAAGCGGAGCCGGAGGAAACCAGGGCACTGAGTTCTGCACCGTCCGCGCAGTCGGCCCACCAGACGGTCAGTGCCTTTTATCCTCCTGAACTTCTGGAGGCCCTGGCGCTGCGCTTCGAGGCGCCCGACTCGCGAAACCGTTGGGACCGGCCGCTGTTCACTCTGGTGGGCTTAGAGCAGCCCTTGCCTCTGGCGGAGATCCGAGCTGCCTTGTTTGAGAACCGCGCCCCTCCCCCCCACCAAGCCACACAGTCCCAGCCCCTCGCCTCCAGCAACTTTCTGCATCAGCTGGACCAGATCACCAGCCAGGTAGTGGCAGGACTGATGGAAGCACAGAAGAGCGCTGTCCCTGGGGATTTGCTAACGCTTCCTGGTACTACAGAGCGCCTGCGATTTACCCGGCCTCTTTCCATGGCAGAACTCAGCCGACTCCGGCGCCAGTTTATATCCTACACCAAAATGCATCCTAACAATGAAAACCTGCCACAATTAGCCAGCATGTTCTTGCAGTACCTAAACCAGAGCTTTGCACTAACCTAAGCCAGGCTCCTTGTAACCTCCCACTCGGTGACCGTCTCTGTCGAGCCTTGGACAAGCCTATGCCACAAGTAGAGAGCAGAGACTGGAGAAGTAAGCACGGAGGATTCTGATACAGCCTTCAATACAAGAGATCAAAGTGGAAAAGGGTGCTTAACTTGGCTGCTCTGTGATTTCTTCTCTATCTGAGCTGTGGGAGCATGGACCTGATGGATGACTTTTAAAAAAACAATTGGGGGCAGGACCTTGAAGGCAGCACAGTCTTACATCTGCACAGTCTCTTTAGTAGCTACAGACATTTGCTGGGTACTGTACCTACTTTGTACTACTAAGAATTCTGGGTACTGGGGTCACAGGTGAATCCACTGGCTACGGAAGCCTTTAGGGTGCTCTGCCTCTAATGGAGGGGAAAGGGGTTTCTAGATTAAAGCATTCAAAACAGTGAAACCTCTCCTAAACCGAAATGGCATAAAGCAAGAATGCAATTGCCATTAATTTATATGGGAAAAAGTTTTTGAACATTCTCAGACACCACCACCACTCCCCTCAAAAATCACATAGCAAATAGCACACAAACTCTAGAATACCACTGTCATAGTGTTGACAGACAGTTCAAAGCTGGGATGGCCTGGGAAAGGAGCTTGGCAGCGCTGCTCTTGCTGTTCACTACCTCTAAGGCTCCTTCAGAGCAAACAGTGGTGCAGTTTTGCTCTTTGCCTTTTGAGTGTGAAAACAAATCCTCTTCAGATTTCTTTTAGTGAGAGCAGTGTGAATGCAGCTCTTTGGTAGAAGCAAACTTGAAAAGTGGAGGAAATCTGTATTTCCCCAATAAAGTCTTGTTTAAAAAGTCTACTGGGATCTCTTGTACGTGTGTTAGGTGTGTTTCACTATTAAAGATTAAACTTGCCAAGGTTCATATAATGCTTGTGTATGTCATTGTTGTGCCTTTACCTGAAATAGTAATTTGGTAGTACTTAGTTAATGGTTTGGTATGATCCAGAGTGATGGTATAATGATAACTTCCGTATCTGTTGTACTTCATTCTGTACCTCCAGGTGAATATTACAGATATTTAGAAATCTGTCATTCCTTCAGTGATATCATTAAACAAATAAGCACTTGCAGTCTGGTAAGCAAAGATGAGTTGTCTTGGATCATGAGAAACTAATGATGATTCAGAATTAGAACCAGGGTGAAAAGGGCGGTGGTCAGAAGACTGCTTTGGAAACCCAGAAGAGGAAAGGACCAATTAGCTGGTGAGGCTTCACAAAGGGGTTAGATTACATATATATATGCACACACATGTATATAATATATATACACACACACATGCCTGGCAGTTAATGCCGTGAAAGTGCTCAATAATAGTTTCTTCTCAGGAAGCTCCAAGACAAGTGGAAAGAAGTTGGGTAAATAATAGTTCATAAAAGATTCAGTGAGCCCTGGTGGTGTAGTGGATTATGTATTGGGCTGCTAACTACAAGGTCCGCAGTTCAGAACCACGAGCTTCTGCTCTAGAGAAAGATGAGGCTTTCTGCTCCTGCAAAGATTTGCCTCGAATCCACAGAGACAATCCTACTCTATCCTTTAGGGTCACTGAGTGGTTTGATTATGGCAATGAGTTTATGGTAGGGTCAATGGTAGCTGGTGATATGGTGAGAACACAGGTTGTATGATAGAGAAAGTCAATGGCTTCTTACACCCAAAAGAATCATAAAATCCATTCTGACTCATAGTGACCCAATATAGGGCTTCCAAGGTTGTGGATGTTTATGGGAGCAGACAGCTTCACCTTCCCCAGATCAACTAGTCGTTTTGAACTGCTGATCTTACCGTTAGCAGCCCAACTTCTCACTGTTGCCAGGGCCATTTGGCTTTCTACACATCGGCACTTGAACCCTAAAGAACTCCATCTGGCCAAGACTGGGAAGTTCCGGTGGGTTATATTGCTCATTATTTAAGGAAAGCTGTAAATCCATCATCCAGGGAGAAACAGCTTTGTGTTTTGGTATATTTATATTTGTATAATTAAAGCCGTGCTATAATTAATACTTTTGTGTTACAGCTTTTTTTATTACATTCATGAAAATGTGTAATTATTTTTAATGATTAAATCATAGCTTTTGGGAAGAGTATGATTTGCTGCTTTATATTCCACAGTCTTCTCCCTAGCTTGGCAGGGAGAAACCCAACTTTGCAGTGTATACAGAAGTTTCAGAATTTACCAAAAGCTTCTTGTTACAGTAGTAATCTCTTATTGAATATTTGGGTTGTCATAAGCCTTCCACAGTTGAAATCATGACATCAATATCCTTGTGCATAAATCTTTGTCTCAGGAAGATGGTCATTTTATAAGACTACATTTCAAGTAGAATGATAATTTCTTGGTTTTGTTTTTAAGTGGATTGCCCCTGATGGTGATTATCCATAAATCCTGGTGTGGCGCTTGCAAAGGTATGTATAAATGCTTAATCTGGAATCAAGCCTCAGGTGTGTTCTCAGATACCCAGGTTTAACAAATGCTGGCATTGTCTTACCCAACAGTGTTGAGTGAGTTTAAAGATTCATAACAGATTTCCTGTCATTAGGAACTTTGTAGTTCGGTTTGTTGGGTGTGGGGGTGGGGGTGGTCATAGGAAGGGTGAAGCAATTAAGGTACAGTTTGTGTAGAGTATAGGATTAAATGTACATATAATACACATTCAGTTAAATATTGAAGTTGAAATCATCGAGACAGGAGAAGTGTTTAGGTAAATCTTTTGCAGAAAGTAGGGACCCAGTTATCTGACTCAAATATGTATTCTTTGTGCTATACCAGTAACCTGTTATTTTCTGGCCAAGATAGTGATATGCTGCATTTAGTAAAATCTTAGTTGGGGAGTAGTGGTGGAAATCCAGTTTGCATCTTTAATTGAGACTCATAGCAACCCTATAAGGACAAGTAGAACTAGGGTTTCCAAGACTAAATCTTTATGGGAGCAGGCAGCTTCATCTTTGTCCTGCAGAGCAACTGTTGAGTTTGAACTGCTGACCTTGTTAGCAACCCACTAGGCCACCAGGGCTCCTTCCTAGTTGGAAAAAGTATAAAATTAGTATAAATGATTGGGGGATTTATGTGTGCATATTACTAGTGCAAGAGTGTTGTTACGCTTGTCTATTTAGTTGAAGGTACTGAAGTATGTCTGAGGGGGAAATTTTTTAATATGTATGCCATCTTATAAATTTAAAGTAATGAAGTAAATCACTCAAGGTCACATTGCTATGTGAGTAAGTCATAGAAACAGAACCAGAATCAGTCTTTTAACTTCTGGTATTTAGAATTAAAAACTCAGTTTCTATGAATAAACTCAGCAAATGTTCATGTTCTTTAGGGTTGGGATACGACAGGTTTTTTTTCAAACACAAAATCTCTTTTTCCCCCCTCCCTAGCTTTAAAGCCAAAATTTGCAGAATCTACAGAAATTTCAGAACTTGCCCATAATTTTGTTATGGTAAATCTTGAGGTAAGACTTAAAGAATTTTTCCTTTTTGTTATGATCTGAAAACTTCTGTTTTAGAGCTAACATCATGAGTGATATAAAAGCATATCTGGTGTAGTTGACTCCTGTGTCTCTTTCTTTTGACTTGTATTCATGAAGCTTGCATCAGATGTGTTAGAAGGCCACCCTGCATCCATTTATGGGAAGAATTAGAAGAGGAGAGATTGAATAAGATGGCTAAATTTTAAGGTCCCTTCATCTATTATGTATGGTTATGACATATTTTACGTCTTTGTATAGTTGAACTGAAGGTATAGTCACGTATGCAGATGACCAACATCTCGCAGAATTGGATCTGAGTACTTGGGTACTCAGGTATAGCCTTTCTGTTCTCTCTTGAGATCCTTTATATACTGTACTTCACTTAGACTGTATGTAAGTCTTAAACTTCTGGACAAGAATATCTAGAGTTGGAAGGGATTTTTAACCCAATGGAACTATCCTTATTTTATGAAAGAGCATCTTGTCTTTGAGGAGTTAGGTGATTTTGTTTGAGATTATAGAGCCTAATAAATGAGCAGAACGAATGTGAGAGGGTTTCAAAAAGTTCTTGGAAAAATTAGGATGAAAGGTAATTGAATTTTTTCATACTCTTTTTAAAGCTCCTTTGAAGCTTTTAAGATCTAGTTTTGCTGCCTCTTAGGCTACATTTTTCAAATGGGAAAAGCTTAAATGCGCTAAGTTGATACTTCTATCCATGTTGCAGTGAAGATCACCTTCATGTAAAGTTAGGACTGGAAATCTCGACACACTAAAAGTTAACATTGAGGCAGCTAAGGGATTGCCTGCTAGCAGTGCGTACTCTGAATGCCAGTACCCTTCACTCAAGGACAATCTGTAGTTCAGTGTGAAAAATGATCCCATTGTAACTTTCCTGAAACAGGACCCACGCCATAAAATTGTAGAATTACTGCTGATTTTCTATACACATGAATTCCTCACCACGTTTGGTGATAAAATTAGACAGATGTAATGTCTTCAGAGCGCATTCACCAGCTGTTTGTGTGATTGTGTCTCCTGGCGGGACTCTAGCTCCATAATTGTAGCTAAAATCCCAGTCTCGTCAGTTCATGCACTCATGAGTTACTGGGTGCACATCTTTGATGTAGGCTCTGGGATTACAGCTGTGACTACAACAAACAAAACCTGTGCCCTCTTGAGATTGCGTTGTAGTGTAGGGAGACTGACAGAGAAGTAAAACAATATATCATTTGGTGGTAACAAATTGAAATTGAAGGGGTGAGATAATAGTTTGTCAGTTGCTTAGAGGAGAAAGAAAGTGACATTTCAGCAAAGATCTTAAGCAGAAAGGGAGTCTGCCTTGCTGTTATTGGGGGATGTGTGTCGGCAGAGGGAAGAGCAAGTTAGAAGCATGCTTGTCTTGTGTAGTGGCAGTAACCTCAAGTAGGTCAGTGTGGCTGAAGAGAGCAGCCGGACGTGAAGTTAGAGCAGTGCCCAGGGAGTGCCCAGAGCATGCAGAGCGTCAAGGCCACAGCAAGGACTTGTGGTTCTTACCGCAAGTGAAATGGGAAGCCTCTGAAGGTTTTGATCTGACTTTTAAGATTTACATTTAATTTTAACAGGATGAAGAAGAGCCCAAGGATGAAGATTTCAGCCCTGATGGGGGTTATATTCCACGGATCCTTTTCCTGGGTAAGATAGATTTTCATCCGGTGTGGAAGAGAGAAATGTATCAAGGCACTGACTCTACCTAGTACAGCTATCCTGAGATGACAGCCCCAGTGATACATTGCAATGGGGGTGGGAGGTGGGGGCGTAATTTCTGAGTGTCAGAAATGCACATTTGGAGGGAAACTTTCCCCGTGCTTTTGTGATTAATGGTAGATTGTTAATTATCCATTTATTCATTCAGCGGTTGTTTGAGTACCATATACATCAAGCACTGTGGTAGGTAATACAGGGGCAGAGATGAGCCACAATTCCCATCAGTGAATCCATAGTTCCACTAAGACAATAGACTTGAGAAGAGATTTAGGCCATGCAATAGTAGCCCTGGACACACATCTGCAAAAGTTTCCAGCAGGTATCTGTTCAGGAGCTCTGGTGGTGCAGTGGCTTAAGTAGTTAGTTGCTAACTGAATGGTTGATGGTTCAAATCTAACAGTTGCCCCGTGGAGAAAGATGAGGCAATCAGCTTTCATAGAGATTTACACACTTGGAAGCCCTCGGGAAGAGTTTTACTCTATCCTATAGGATTAGTGTGAGTCCATTGGCTTGAGAGCAGTAGACTTGGTGGGGTTTTTTTTGGCATTTTTTTACTCAGGATTTTTTAGTTCTATGGGTGTACCAATGAAAACATAGGATCCGGCCATCTTCAGGAAGAGGTGATGCTATGGACTATTGCTCAGAGACCTGCAGGGAGTTCTCTGTGTTCCACAGTGCCAGGGCTGGGTGCAAAGATAGGAAGACCCCATTCCCGGAGGTCCTTGAGTACCATGTAGCATTTAAAATACCTCTCGAGAGCTTTGCCCAAGAGCTGGCGCACCCTGGATTTGGTCCTCTAAGCTACTGGAAAGTAAATACCTGTTGAGTAAAGCTGTCCACTTGTATTTCTATTACAGATAACGAGGACTCTTGATATTCCATTAACAAACACAGCTGTAGGGGGCAGACGCATTGACTCACACTTGGTAAAAAATGCAACTCATCTAGACCTGCATGGACATTGGAGAGAAGTCAGCAGTCAGAAGGTTTAGAATATTCTTAGCACCCATTAGCATGTTTGACAGAGGCTATGGAGCCCATGTTTAATCAAACCTGGCAAGTTTATTTCGTAGACATCTACAATTAGCTACCACTGAAAATTGATCATTTAATGTTTATCATTACTTTTTTCTTCTCCAATTGAAAGCCATAAATACTTATGGAAATACTAAATAAAAAGATTATCAAAAGAAAGTAAATAAATAAAATACTTCTTTGTTGTACTTACTGCAACTCAGTGACATTTTTTTCTATGATAGATCCCAGTGGCAGGGTGCGTCCAGAAATCATCAATGAGAACGGAAATCCCAGCTACAAGTATTTCTACATCAGTGCTGAGCAAGGTACAGTTCTGTTGAGAGAGAAGGAGAAGGTAGCTGCCAGATTTAAATAAAATGAGAGCTGCATGCAAGGTCTTTAATAGGAATCTCAATTCAACATGTTAGCTGAACCTCTTGCGTGAGTCACTCTTAACTGGATCCTAAAGAGGATACAGGAGAAAAATGAGACTGAATGCCTTCCCCTAGTGACTTAGAATTAAGTCGAGGGCCTAACTGATCCACAGGAAACTTACTGCCTGTGACCTCCCAGTTAATAAGTCGCAAAGCCAGGGTTTGAGTCTAGAACTTACCATAGTTGTTTGTTTCCATCATACTAACACTACTGTATAACTATAGGAATTCAGAAGAAAGAGAGTACTGTTAGCTGAGCATGTCTGAAGAGTTTTCTTAGATAGTAATGCTGAGCTGGACCTGAAAGGATAATAAGACTTTACCTCTATGGACAGATTAGAGAAGGGCCTTTCAGGCTGCAAACTGGGGAGCAGGGGCGGGTGGATTCCAACATGGAGAGGAGTACCTAAGACTGGCTGGAGGAGATGATGACAGAGTGGAGTCCACAAGAATGAGAACGAGCCAGCAGAAGGTGAAAACACGTTCCAGGCAGAGCAATGGCATCAGCACATCCCGATGAAGGAAGGTTGAATTCCTGAGTCAACCTGGCCGTCCTGTTCTCCAACCCTTGAATGCAGTCATTCTAGAGGCAAGGGTTGGAATCCATGTTCTGCATAGACTGTTACCATTTTCCTTCCAAAGTATATCTTCCCCCTCCCCCTCGCAAATCTGTAAAAAGTCTTTGCTAAATTACCATATATTTACCTCACTACCCCCACCCTCTAACCTCCCCCTGTCTCCCATGCTTCTGGAGTGTATGTTTTGAGCCCTTAGGACTCTTGTTTCTCAGAATGGGGAGAAGGAAGGGATCTAGGGAGGCTATCCTTCCACGGAGATTGCTAGTAGGGGAACATTTTCCAGATGAAGAAGGGCAACTGGACTTTCGCTCCCCCAAGTCCCTTGAGAGCCTCCTTTCCTTCAGGAGTTCCATGAGTCACCACTTTCATCTTCAGATTGGCATCCGTCACCCTTTTAACGTGTTAGTCCAAATGTGGATACGTGATTCTTCCCTGAATTCATGGTTCAGTTGACATGAAACTGACACTTTCAAACTTGGCTTTATTTAGGGCTTGAGCAAAATAAAAGGGAGCCAATAATGAAATGAACTGGCCCATAAGGCTTGTTTTTCAAGATTCACAGACTGACTCAACCCAACCTCTAGGCCACCACTGTATAGGGTACTGTTGTAGAATCACCACTCGAGGTCCTGTGCCTTCCAGCTGTCCCACTCATGCCTCCTTATCTCCAGGCTCCCTACGGCTCTACTTCAAGGTTTCTTTGTGTGTGCATGCGTGTTCTGTGTGTGTATGTGTGTGTGTGTCGTTTGCTTTTTTTGCCTTTGGAGACCTTCCTTACACACACACATGCATACAGCAGTAGAAGTTGTATTCACTATAGGAAATTATATAAATACCACATTCAACCGAAAGATACAATAGGGATAGTAGAAAGATGTCCCAGATTCCTTCAGTCAAGTGAACATCTGTAGTCTAAGATAAGGGATCAGCTCTAATCGTAGAGGGTAAGCCAGAGTTAGAGTAACATTTTTGTAGGGCTTCATAGCTTATAAAACACCTTTATTCCCATCCTCATTTAATTTCTATGGTAGTCTTGCATGAGATAAACAGCATTATCTCATTTTATAGATGAGGGAAACAAATCCCAAGGGGTAAAGGACATGCCAATGCTAAAATCCAGAACTAGCTCTTGAGGCCGGATCTTGTGCTCCTCTCATATTCCTCCTAGAAAATTACGAACATGCATCGCGGCTCAGATCTCAGAAAATAACACCCTGATTCATACTTTTTTCTGCTTTGGTTCCACAGTTGTTCAGGGGATGAAGGAAGCTCAGGAGAGGCTGACGGGTGATGCTTTCAGAGAGAAACATCTTGGAGATGAATTGTAATGTGAATGTATCCCTTTCATCAACACTAGTATTCTGGAAGGAAAGCAGCAGGAACAGTAATCTTGAGGAAATGCCCTCAACGCGGTCGGAAAACCTTATTCTACCTACACTGGAAGGAGGTCTCTCACTGTGGGGAAGTTCTGCTCACAAGCTGGTCCCCATGTTTGTGAGGTAGCCAGTACAACGGACTTCCCTCTGCCCTCTCGTTCCCAAATGCCATTTTGTCATTGAATGTAAAGAATGAACCCTTTTGGCACACATCTTAAGCCCTAAGAGTCACGCGGAGGTTTATTCTTCACACTTAAGTATTTGAATTTAATTCTTTCCCCCCATTTCCTCCCACTTCACCTTCATGGTTAAAGGAGGCCAGTAACGTCTTTTTTAAAATGTAAAAATTGTTGACATAGCTTATTAACTTTTAAAAATAACAAGTGGTCAACATGAATCAGTAATCCAGCCCTCTACTGAGGATAGCGGCCTGTTGCTTCCTTCTGGGGCCACTCTTGGGCATCTTGCTGAATTCCTGTGACATCCTTCCTCTTCACCTGCTTGGCCTTCCCGGCTGGCAGGAATGACTGTGTGGTGTGCTCGGCCTCAGCCCCACTGGAAGTGTGCATCCCCCTTGTTCCTGCTGGAGAAACGCAAACCTCAGTGGGGCCATTTTTTGTCAAGTCATCACCTGTATTTTTGTACCAGGGTTAACAAGTGGGGGGAGGGGAAATCGGTTGTTCCATTAAACTTTAATAAAACTTTAAAAGGACATGTGTCGTGATGGCCTTTTTGTTGATAGAGAATGGAAAGGAGGCTGGAGATCACTTCAGGAAAGAAACGAATGTTGAGGCAGCCTAGACCCCGCGCCCCCTTCAGTCTACTTTTTCCATGCTGTGAGTTCTCTTGACCCTGGCTATCCTTGCTGCAGTGAACAGGCCTTTCCCCAGAATGAATTGAAGCCATTTCTTGACTTGTACCTGCACCCAGCATAATCTCTTAAACATCCCTCACTTTCCCCTAATGGTCTTTTCCAACTGCAAATGCAACCTGCTACTTCCCTAGTTCAGACCCTTCAGAGGCTTCAGGCCACCTTTAGGCATACTGGTAGCACCATGGATTAAACCTTGGGCTGCTAACTGCAAGGGCAGCAGTTCAAACCACCAGCCACTCTGATGGGAGAAAAATGGTGGTTCCTATGAAGATTTAGTCTCAGAAACTCAAGGGAGCAGTTTTCCTCAGTGTTGACTGGAAGGCAGTGGGTTTGCTTGGATTTTTGTTTGTTTTCAGAATAAAGCGGTCGTATTAACAGCAAATACTTGCACTTTGGAATATGCCTAGCACTCTCCCAAGTGTTTCATACCTTTTTTTCTGTTTGTCCTAACAGTCCTGTAAGAAATAGGACTTTTTAGTCAAGATGGCACTGAAAGCAAAAAAGGAGACTCTGCCCCTCCCAAAACAGAAGCCTTAAAGGCCAACAAGGCCATGCCAAAAGGTGACCACAGCCACACAACAGAAGATACCACATCACCCACCTTCCAGTGCCCAAGACCCTGAGGCTAAAAATATAGCCAAATATCCTCAGAAGAGCACCCCAGGAAAAGCAAGCTGGACCACTGACATCATCATCACTGTGCCGTTCCCCTCGAATACCAAGTCCGCTATGAAGAAGATCAAAGATAACAAACTTGTGCGCATTGTGGATGTCAAGGCCAACAAACACCAGATCAAACAGGCTGTGCTAAAGCTCTATAGCCAAAGTCAATCAAAAATCACCTTGAACAGGCCTGCAAGATAGAAGAAAGCCTGTGTTCAACTGGGTCCTGATTATGATGCTTAAGATGTTGCTTACAAAATCAGAATCATCTAATCTAAACTGAGTCCAGCTGCTTAATGCTAAATATAAACTTTTTCAACACACACACAAAAGAAATAGATATTGCTATAATAATGCCTATTTTACAGGAGAAGAATTGGAAGCATAGGAAATAAAGGCATGGAATCGTCAAGATCTCTAAGGTGACCTTTAAGATGTTGCCTGCCTCTTCAACATCTCTTGTTCCCATTTAAGTTTTTGCAGTTCGTGTTGTAATGGCAACAAATAGCTTCACGTTTCCTTCAGAACATACTGTTTTATGCTTTTGTATCTTTGTTCAGCCTGCTCCCTGTGACTAAAACATGTTTTCTTGCTACTTGTCTTTCACAGCCCATTTTGAACCACCTCTTCTAGAGTCTTCCCTAACCTTACCCATAGAGCTAAAATGTTCATTGTCTAGTGTATAGGTTCCCAATTTTTTCCAAAATTTACTTGGCCTACCATCCACTTCCCAGGGGGAAAATTTTTTTGTTTTTTTGTTTTTTGTTTAGTGCCTCCTTGGCAATTAAAAACTTGTGTACTCTAGCCCATAATCCAGGATAAAGTGTAGGTATCTGCTTTTGCAGCTCCCCCTGCATGGCTCCAAGACCCTCCAGGGGATGATATTCTTCACTTTGGGAAATGCTGCTCTAGTTAGTGCACCTGTTGTCCTGCACCACATTAGCTAGCCACCATGAGATAACCGTGCTCCCCCAAGGGCAGAGACTGTAGATTCTTCTCTATGTGCCAAGTGTCATCATTGATTATTTTCATATATAAGCCTCATTTTACAGAAAAGGAACTTCAGAGCAAAGTGACTTGCCCTTAGTTCCTAAACTAAGTAAACAATTATCCCAAGCACACTACCATCTTCCTCCAAAATTCATACACTGGAGGAGATCGAAATTTGTGCCCATCTCAAAGAAAGGTGATCAAGGGATACAGATTATTGAACAATGTCATTAATATCACGCAACTTTTTTGCTAAATATAATTTTTAAGCGGTTGCAGCAGTACCAAGTCAAAAACACTATCAAGTTAATTTCCACTTAAGGTGACCCTTCAGTACATAACAGATAACAAAAAGGACAGGGAACAAAGAATATCATTTCTGATAACAAACGAATCTTGACTGAAAAAAGAATACCAGAAAGATCTTTGCCTGTGTTTAATTGATGTTGATTTGAGTGAGTGGATGATAAGATAATTATGGGTAAAATTGAAAAGAATTTAAATTCTAGAACACTTAATTTTGCTAATATGGAACCTATACATAGACTCAGAGGCAGTTCTAATGGAACAAGGGGATGTGCCATGGTCTAAAAGGTGTAGTCAGGGTTGTACCTTTCACTGTGGTCAATCTGCATGCTGAGCAAATACTTTGAGAAGCTGGACATGTGTAGGAGAATGTGGCTTCAAGACTGGCAGAAGGCTCATCAACAACTTGCAATATGCAGTTGACACAACCTTGTTGAAAGAGACTTGAAGCATTTACTGCTGAAGATCAGACTACAGCCTTCAGTGTGGATGCAACTGAACGTGGAGAAAATAAAAACCCTCACAATTGGACCCATAGACAGGCTCATGATAAATGGAGAAAAGATTGATGTTGTCAAGGATTTCATCTTGCTTTGATCCTCAGTCAATACTCATGGAAACAGAAGCCAAGAAATCATGACCTATTGCACTGGACAAAACTGCACAAGACCTCTGGAAAGTGTTCAAAAGCAAAGATGTTACTTTGAGGACTTGAGGTGCACCTGCCCCCAGCCATGGTCTTTTCAGTTGCTTGCCATGTGGAAGTTGCACAGTGAGTAAGGAAAACTGATAAACTGATGCAGTGTTCATAGGACCGCTATGAGTTGGAATCAGCTCACCAGCACCTGACAGCAACACGTTTTGCTAGAGTACTACCATCTGTGGGCTCACTGAACACCTTATTTAACATGATGGTATCTCATTCACTATTGCTACTGAGCAAGAAAGCCACTTTCCAGTGAAGCTTCAGCGGAGGCCTCAATGGGAACTGTGGGTAAGCAGGCAGATGGCAGAGGATTAGAAGTCCATTTTGCTGGTGTTATCTAGCAAGTGTGGTATGAGTTTGGAGCCGACAGTTCTAGCAGCAGCTTCCTGATCTATACTTTGCCGCTGTAACAATGTGTTCAAGGAAGACACAGGAGGTGCTCCAGAAGGACCTCTGATCCCTCCCAGAAAAGGACTCCAGGGTTAAATAAATGTGGACAGCAATGCATCCCTATGAATGGTTTCCATATTCCCAAAACGTGGCTAAGGTGATCACCTGGAACCAGAACCTGGGAGACAGATTTCTGATACCCCACCTTTCTGATTGACATAAAGTTTTTACTTCCCTCCGCAGAGAAGGTACAATGTTGTTCAAAGTGTCATTGCTTCTGACTTCTCCAGTCTGCTCCAGGCTATCTGCTTCTCCAGTCTGCTCAGTGCTTTTTGTTTTAAGCTTCTAATTCTCTACTTCAGAGCCCTGGGTTTCTAACTACCAGGCCAGCAATTTAAATCCACATCAGGAGAAAGCTGAGGCTTTCTGCTCCT
>NW_022104341.1:75810954-75825258 GCF_000313985.2 Echinops telfairi
TGTGTGTGTGTGTGTGTGTGTGTGTGTGTGTGTGTGTGTGTGTGTGATCTATAGTCTCCCTGCTTAAAATAGCTAAATGGAGTCTTACCCACAGGGAGAGGTGTGTGTGTGTGTGTGTGTGTGAGATCTATAGTCTCCCTGCTTAAAATAGCTAAATGGAGTCTTACCCACAGAAGTCTGCTGGTTACAGTTGTGGATTTTCTAATTAAGGTATCTTAAGTACTGCTATGATTTTAAGAGGAAAAGGTCATTACTTAGAGATTCCAAATGTGTAAACAGGATTTGGCAAATGAGAATTTGGGTTATGCCACTTTCAGGAGTGGGTAATTGCACTGTCAATGGCATAATAATAATTAGGACATTTCTTTGAATTGCAAATGCAGAGGGAGAGTTATATTTCATGTAGAACAAATCGTTGACTGGATGACATTAATAAATGACATTATTTATTCTTTTTGCCCTGAAGGAAATGCTCAGAATTCTAGAGGAAAGCAGAACTTTCCATTTTATTTATTTATTGTACTTAATTGACTTTTCCTTAAGCATTGTAGGATATTGAGTTTTAGACCATTGCCCTTCTCAAGTCACCTTGAACCAGTTCATGTTAAGTTATCTCTGACTGTCAACCCCATGTTGCGGAATATAACTGCTCTGCAGAATGGGACCCCTATACAGTTTAGAAATTTTAAATGTCAGATAACTCCTCCCCAGTGTCCCTTGCAACTAGTATTGTGATAGTTAGGTTTATTGTGTCAACTAGGCCTTCATAGGAACATGTGGGTGGAATTTAATCAGGTCAAAGCTAGTTCTTTGCCTCAACCATGTGCTGCACTACCTGTGGGCTGAGCCAACCTGTGGATTGTGCTGCTAGAGCTGGAGGCTCCTTCAAGACCTGCTTTACCATGCTGCTGGTGTGTAAGATCCCATGGAGGCCTGCTGCACTAAACTCCTTGTGCTACTGACTGTTGCTGCCCTGCCCCACTGTCTGCTGCCTTCGGAATGGCTCTGCCTGTCTTGCCTGAGGGAAAACTCTGATTTCTGCTTCCTTGACCTTGGACAGGCAGCCCACGAGTGTTGAAGGACCATCAGTATATTAACTGTTCCACAAAAGTTAATTGAACTGAGCCCTCTGTATTGCTGTGTGGACTAATTATCCATTATATTCCTTCTCACTGTATAAACCTATCCATATATATATGTCCTGGTTTTGTGTCTCTAGAGAACCCTGCTTAACACAAGTATATAAACACATGACCCAAACTCAGCCAATCAAACGCACCTTCCCCTACATTCCTCTGGAGGTGGGATTTGAAAGACTGTAGCATTTGCAGGGAGATTACTCTCTTGGGGCAAGAGTGGTAGTGGTGCCAGCAGTGGCATCTGGTTTTGGTGGCTGGCAGGGTCGATAGTACAAGCTTAGTGTTTGGTGGCAACTTCTTAGTTTGTCTTGTTAGCATGTCATCACTATGTATCCCCAAACTTGGTTCTCCAGTTTCCTGGAGGATTTAATGACCTATTCTGTTTTACTAAAAAAATCCTATTCTAAGGGAGAATCGATCACAATGATCAAGATATATATCATCTCCCCCCATGGGGGGCGTGGTGGGGGGAAGAACAACGGAATAGTGGGTGAAGGGAGACGGGACGGTGTAAGATATACAAATAATTTATAATTTATCAAGGGTTCATGATGGAAGGAGGGTCAGAGAGGGAGGGAAAATAATGAGCTGATATCAAGGGCTCAAGTGGAAAGAAAATGTTTTGAAAATGATGATGGCAATAGATGTACAAATGTGCTGACACAACGGATGCATGTGTGGATTGCGATAAGAGCTGTAAGAGCCCCCAATAAAATTATTATTAAATAATTAGTAAATGTATTTAATAATTAAAAATAAATAAAATAGCCGTAAAAATATCCCTTTCTAGTTTAAATGAGCCTGAATATGTTTCTGTGGCTTGCCACTAAGAACTGTGACTGATACAACAGCCAATAATTGTGTAACACAGCTGTAGTAGCATCTTCCAAAAGTTTATCCCATGGACCACGATTACCAGAAAAGGATTCCATGATTAAAGAAATGTGGGTAGCAATGCATCAGTATGAGTGGTTCATAATTTAAGTTAATATTTTAGAAACTCAGAGAGGTCTCACAGAATCAGAGCCTGTGCAAAACCTTGAGATATGAAGCTGTTTCCAGAAAGTGTAAGTCACTCTACGTCAGTGCTTCTCAGCCTTCCTAATCCTGCGACCCTTGAATACAGTTCCTCATGTGGTGACCCCTCCCACCATAAAATTATTTTCATTGCTACTTCATAACTAATTTTGCTACTGTTACAAATCGGGCGACCCCTGTGAAAGGGTTGTTCGACCCCCAAAGGGGTCGCGACCCACAGATTGAGAACCACTGTAAAGTCAAGTTAGCGGGGAGAGAGAGAAAGGTGGAGAGGAAATCGGATGCCTCTAAGGAGACTGGGTTTTATCTTGTAGTTCTTTTCCTCCTACAGGCCTACTTTGTCTCTTATTATCCAAGGATAGTTGGGAAAATTATTCAACTTTGCTGAGCTTCAGTTTGCTCTTCTGTTCAATGGCTGATAATATTTTCACGAGATAATGTTTGGAAGGCACTTCCGAAGGTTCCTGGCATATAGTAGATGCTAATCAAATGTCTTTTCCCTTCCAATCTTCCTTTCAGCCTCCATACCAAGTCTGATTTCAGCACCACGGCCACCAGTCTGACCAGGGAAAATGCAGTTCTGACTTGAAACACAAGGGGGGGAAGATGAGTTGTAACTCGTCCTTGGGCGGCCTTAACTGCCTCCTTTAGTGAGACTCTGAGAAAGACAAGAGGCAATTTCTTCCAAGATTAGATAAGCTTTCTGATTTATTTGATGGATTCTGAGAAACTGCTAACTATTCTTCAATTCCCTGGAACATATTGGAACAGAACATAAAAAAATCACTGATGAACATGATATACTTAGTTACAAGAGCTATCAGGTCTCTGAAAGTAACTGACGTTATTGAATAATCTACTAGGCACCACTAATTTGACATACATTATCACTTTTAATTTCATGTCCTCAGGGAAGCACCTCTCATTCCCATTTGTCTGATTATTCTCCCATTAGCCTGAGATCAAGAGAAATGCAGTCACAAAGCAAGCAGGCAGTGAAAGTTGGATTTGAACTAAGACATGTCTGATGCTACAGTTTATTTATGTCTTTTCAGTAACTCCCTTATTTACTGGTCAGCGTGTTAGGCTAGATTGCCTAGAGAAACAAAAACAGTGACATATATGTAAAGGAAAAAGCTTTATATCAACAAGTAATCTTATATCCAGAAGACATCCCAGCCCAGTCCAATTGAAGTCCATAAGTTTGATGCAAGCAGGATCCCTCTTCAGACTCATGGAGCTGCAGGCCGATGGTGCAGCAAAGTGAAGCAGGAAGGAGCTCTCAGGCCGGTCGGTGCAGAGTCTCATGGATCCGAGGTTGGTGGAAACATGGCAGGGCACCAAGAGTTCTCAGGGTCTGTCAGCCCACACTGGGCGGCCCCTGGATGCAGACGCAGTCCCAGCAAGCAGGAAGGCAAAGAGACAGAGAAGGGATCCCAGTATCTACATTATAAGAAGGCCACACCCCCAAGGAACCATCTTCAGGCTGTGACTTGACTGACAGGTTGGCTTTTACCCCTATACTTTCGTATAAATTCAAGTTGATATGAAATTATCCACTTATCACAGTCAGTGGTAGATAATAACTGATAAAACCAAGAGAAGACTTTGTGCCAGGTTAAGCTTATGGACAGTGAGGACCCTGACCACAGATCATAGCTGTGTCCAAGTCACTGCTGTGTAATTATTCTGCAAGAGAGAGTAGATTTTAGAATTAATGATTTAGCCATCATCTGACCCTGGAAGAATCATCTATTCTATCTGAACCTTAATTTCCTCAACTCTAAAATGAACTGACTCCTCCTTCAAATGTCACTTTCTCAGAGAGATTGCCTTGGTTAATCTTTAGAAAATATTCCTGTCTTCCAGTCATCGTCCGGATAGTCCATCGCCATGTTGGGATACCCCCATCTGAAAATTCTGCATTTCGTTTACTTGTTTGTTCCTTGGTTGTCTCCCCTCAAGGGATTCATGAGCTCCCTGTGAGCAGGAGTTCTGACTAATTAGCCCCTTTGTGTATATCCTCTGTGCCTAGAACAGTGCGGGGCACACATCTTTGGGGAAAGAAAGAATGACACGATGAACAACCAGGACCAGAAGGTGGAAGTTACAATGCGCACATTTCAGAAAATGAGGAATTCCCTAACCAATCTGAGCTCTTTCTCTAAAGAGCAAGCAGTGTGCCTTGCAGAAGGCAGGCTTCCCATCCTTGGAAGTTAGTGTGCCAGGCTCTGGAGCAGGCTTCCATCTTGGATTGGTGTAGGATGGCTGACCCGAGGTCCCTTTGGTTTCTCATTAAAATCTCAGTTAGTTTTTTGAACTAAAAGCCTCTTACCAGGGTGTTGTCTAGTGTATTAGTCTGGTTGACTAGAGAAACAAATCCAGAGACACTCATATGTGTCTAAGAGAGAATTTTATATCAAAGAACAGTTGCATATTGAGAAAATATCCCAGCCCGGTCCAGATCAAGTCCATAAGTCCGATATTAGCCCATATGTTTGATACTAGTCCATAAATTCCTTTTTAGAATCACGCAGCACATGCAAAGATGCTGAATGTAGGAAGATCACAGACTGCTAGTGGAAAGTTCTGTGGATCCAATGGCGGTGGACACATCTCCAGGGCTCTGGCTGCCATCAGCTTGGTTCCATGTGGCTTGTCAACAGAAATGTGAAGCAGAGAGAGTGTGGCCCACCTCCAAGGAGGAGAGGAAGTTCCCAGAATCCTCATGAGAAGGCCACACCTACAAGGAGGGATCATCAGGCTGTGACCTGATTGACAGGCTAGACTCCACCCCTTCACTCTTAATACCCTCAAGTTGACATGAGATGATGTAGTCATTGCCTGGGCTAAGTTATAGACCAGGTGGTTTTCTCTATTTAATAACTAGAGAAGGAGAGGCCCAGAGGGTTCTGTGGGAGAGGTGTACTGAAGACCATAAATGAGATCATTTTTTAGCTCATCTGTTGTCTCTGTTCCACCTTCTGGATTCCACTGTTCCCATGTCTGTCTCTTTTGTTCCTTCTCTCACAAGGAGTGGTACCACCTAAATATGAAACCTGAAAAACCTTCCTAGTTACCCTAGTGAAACTTGCTCCCCATCTACATCCAATAAGTCATAAAATGCTGCCCCTTCAACCCCCTTAACATCCCAATGCATCTGCTAATTCGCTTATCGTCTCTTCTGAAGACACGGAGCCACCTTCAATCCAGTTTCTAACACTTTGGAACCTCTAATACACGCCCCCATTGTGCAGACTGAAGTCTTTCTAAAACAAAGTTTGGCCAAGACTTGTCCCTGAATAGATAGCCCCATAGCCCTACATTGTCCTGGGCATCAAGTCCATCCATCATCTTTGGCGTGGGCCTCCAGGCATTGCCTGACTTACCTTCCCAGCCTCATTGATCACCTACTCCTGTGCCCACCACACCCTGTGTTTCCAGATACTCAGAACCCGTAAAGCTTCCTCCATACTTCGTATCATTTCACACCTTTGCTGGTCCATCTGTCTCCCTACATTTCCACGACCCTCACTCTTTGGGGAAGCCCTGGTGAAGGAGTAGAATGTTGGGCTGCTAAATGCTTAGCTGGTGGTTTGAATCCACTAGCTGCTCCTCAGGCACGAGAAAGATGAGGCTTTCTGCTGTCAAAAAGGTTTCCAGTCTTGGAAACCCGAGGGGGCACTTCTACTTTGTCCTGTAAGGTCACTATGGCAATGGATTTTGTTTTGAATCTTTAAAGGGAATCCCGGGTAGCAGAGTGAGTTCAGTGTTGGTCTGCTAACCAAAAGGCAGTTTAGATGTGGTAGTCTGCTTCCCTAAAGATGTAGAACATCAGACAGCCTATGGCGCAGTTCTACTCTGCTTTATAGAATCTGAATCGGCTTGATGGCAGTGGCCTTGGTTTGGGGGTATCTTTGAAGGTTTAGCTTAAGTGTCAATTCTGCATCCTATGGGTCTTGGACTGCCATCTCAGGCTCCTCCCTGCTGATCTGTCCCACAGTGAGAAAATAGTCATGTCTTGTGAAGTCCACCAATGTGACATGTTGGAGCCCTGACTAGCTAAGACATCACAGCTAAGTTATTTTTCCCTCTTTTCTAAAGTGTAAATGAGTGTCCTCTTTAGAGGTTTGGTATGATAACAAAATGAGATGGCAGATATTAAAAGTCTTTTGTAGAATTTTTAATATCTATTTACTCATCACACATTTCCTGAACCCTTTAAGGAATGATCCAAGAGGCACCGTTCAGGAAGGATGCTAGGGCTACCATGTGGCTTTGGCCTTGCGGGACTCCGTTTGGAGTTGGTAGCCTATTATTCAGCAGAAGCCCACTGCTTCTTCAGGTCAGGGACCATGTGTTATTTACCGCTGTGTGTAGAAAGTGCTCAGGAGGTGTTTGGATGGATGAATGAATGAGTGAATGACATTTCATGTAAAGGGAGAAGCTGATGGAGATTCATGGATACATTATGGAGCAGGTCACATTGGGGGAGCCACACATAGGTCAGTGTTGGAGTTCAGAGCATGAGGTTGGGATTTCCAACAATGAGTCTGGAGAAGGGGCAGGGCCAGACCAGGAGAAGTCTTGTGCATGTATTAGACAAATGATTTTCAGAATAGGCGTATGGCAACCCAGTGGAGGGTGTTCAGTGGGCTTAGGAAGAGTCCTTTGTTGCCATTTGGAAAGTGGATTACAGGGGAGGACTCAGGGCTGTTGTGAGGATAAGAGGGTGGGGACCTGTGACCATGGAACGGAGAGGAAGTGATTGACAGGGTGGGTGACAGAAAGGTAGTGGGTGGTTCCTGGAATCTGGCCCTTACTTGTTGCAGGTTACCCGTAAGTGTCTCAAATCCCATCCCTTGCTGACAGTAGTGTAGGTATGGCCTGGGGATGCCCTTGGTGTGTAGGTTAACCAGTTCTATAGATGCAGGTTGGGAGGATAGACCTGCAAATTAATTTATTTTACAAATGAAGAAACTAAAGCTCAGAGATGGATTGAGTGATTAGTGCATGACAAGGTATTTGCGGTAGCATCATTTTTTCCTCATTACCCAAAGCAGCTTCCTCTCTGGTGACAGATAGCTTAAGGGTTATAGAGTCCTCCCTTCCCTGTATCAATGTCTCTTTGTAATCAGACTTGGCTCTTTCTCCTACTTAGAGGTAGAGTCTATTTCTACACACCCTGGTTTGGCCTTGGGACTTGATTTAGCTATAAAATGCATCCCATGTGACATTTGGCAATCTCTGAGGCTAGGTCCTAAGATCGTATTTTCTGCCCTTTCCCTTTGGAATGTTTCCCTGAGACCCCCCCACATATGAAAACAGCTCTAGCCTCATGGATGAGAGGCCATGTGGCAGAGAAGCATGACACCCATCCCTCAGCCTGCACCCATTGTCAGACCTGGGAAGGAGGCCATCTTTGACCTTCTAGCCCAACTGAACTTGCAGCTGAATGCAGCTCATGAGTAAAGCAAGGTGAAACCAGCAGAGGAACCAGTTGTCCATCCACACTGTTGATGTTCAAGACCGCTAGGTATTTTGGGATGGTTATTTATGCAGCAATGGCTTATTGTAATGACTCCCACGCTCCTATATCACTACGGGGTGCACTATCCACCTGGTTGTTTGTGCCAGTGTCCCTTCCTTCAATATCAAGTCCTGGGAATGTATGTCCTAATATGTATCGGATTATGACTTCTCCCAATGTGATGGCATTAGCTTAGGTCCTCCTCATCTTTCACCTGGATTATTACTGCAGTCTCTTCATTGATTTTACTTATTTCCTGTCTGCCTATTCCTCACATTTCCCACAATCTATTATACCATTATGCTCAGATACTGTTACATACATAACCATGTTATTCTATGGCTTAAAACTTTTTGCTGACAAGGTGAAGTCCCTAACATGATTTACAAGGCTTTGGATCAACCAGATCTTGCGACCTTCTACTACTTTCTTCTTTGAACTCAATGTTCCTAGAATTGCTTTACATGTGCTGATGGCCTTCTGGCTATTCTATCAACCCACTGAAGGGGCCAGATGAAAATATCTGGCCTGTCCAACAAAGAACAAAAAAATCATATCATTGTGAATGAGGGGGAGTGCAGGGTGGAGACCCAAAGCCCATCTGTAGGCCACTGGACATCCCCTTACAGAAGGGTCTCGGGGAGGAGACCGAGCCAGTCAGGTTTCAGGGTAGCAACGATGAAACATACAACTTTCCTCTAGTTCCTAAATGCTTTCCCCCCCCCACTATCATGATCCCAATTCTACCTTACAAATCTGGCTAGACCAGAAGATGTACACTGGTGCAGATAGAAACTGGAAACACAGGGAATCCAGGACAGATGGATCCCTTCAAGACCAGTGGTGAGAGTCACAATACCGGGAGGGTGGAGGGAGGGTGAGGAAGAAAGGGGGAACTGATTACAAGGAGCTACATATATCCTCCTCTCTGGGGGATGGACAACAGAAAAGTGGGTGAAGGGACATGTCGGACAGTGTAAGATATGACAAAATAATAATTTATAAATTATCAAGGGTTCATGAGGGAGCGGGGAGCATGGAGGGAGGGGAAAAATGAGCTGATGCCAGGGGCTTCACTGGAGAAGAAATGTTTTCAGAATGATGAGGGCAATGAATGTACAAGTGTGCTTTACACAATTAATGTATGTATGGATTATGATAAGAGTTGTATGAGCCCCTAATAAAATGATTAAAAAAATAATAAAATAAAATGACGATAGCAAAAAAGAAAATACCTGGCCTGTCAACACATGTAAGTCCCAAGGCTGGCCTACACTAGGGTGTAGATTCATCTTTTGAAGATTTAAATATGTAAAATGACATTCATACTTATGCCACCATATTTTTGAAGCAACTTGTTTTATTCAATAAAAACATTGATTTTTATATTCCATGTAAAGCCCAGAAACTGGATAAAGCTGATTATTCTGGCAACTACAAAAAGTTAAGGACATTTTATTTGTAGAAGTGTTCATCACAATGTTGGTGGTGAACCACCAACCTTCTGAAGTGTAATGCAAAGACTCCTGGATTCCAGGGAGACAGAATTGCTTCTACTACTTACTAAATCAGTGACCTTGAGCAAGTCACTTCAATTTTCCGATTCGCTATTTCCTCTCTCTAAAAGGGAGATGACAATTCATACTTTGCATAATTGTATTGACAATTGTCTGAGATTAAAAAAAGGTGAATGAGTCTGGTATATCTGAAGAACTCAGTGGTTATACTTTTTAACCAATGTGATCCAAGACAAAAGGTAGAATTCTGTCTTCCTTCTTTGATGATGCTGTGGAATAAGCATTGAGCTACTAACCGCAAGGTCAGTGGCTCAAACCTACTAGTTACTCTATGGGAGATAGATGAGGCTCTCTGCCCCAGAAAGATTTACAGTCTCAGAAACTTTCTTTGGGGTTACTATGAGTTAGAATTGATGGCAGTGGGATTTATTAAGTGATTCCCCTATCCTTTTATGATCCACACAGTTTAATATCTCTGAATAATCAGTACAACACAGGTAATTCTCTATTTTCAGCCCATCAGAATATATTCTGATATTCTCTATTTTCAGCCAACATCCATCTGACATCAGCAATGATATCCCTTGATCTGTGTCCTCTTATGAAACTAGTTTGAATATCTGGCAGTTCCGTGATGATGTACTGTTGCAACCATCTAAAAAGTATATTTAGCAAAACTTTACTTATGGGTGATATAGATGATACTGTTTGATAATTTCTGCATCCTGTTGGATCACCATTCTTTGGAATGGGAAAAATGGATTTCTTCCAGTCTGTTGGCCAGGTAGTCTTGCAAACTTTTTGGTGTAGATAAGTGATTAGCTTCAGTTTTGCATCAAATTATTGAAACATTTCAATTAGCATTCATCAATTTCTAAAGCCTTGGTTTTCACCAGTGCCTTCAGTGCAGCTTGGACATCTTCCAACACTATGGATTCTTTATCACATGCCACCTCCTGAAAAGGTAGAGCATTGACCAATTCTCTTTGGTACAATTATTTTGTATTAACTCCTTCCATTTTCTTTTGATGCTTCATATGTCATTCAATATTTTGAAGCCAAATTATAAAATCCAAACTCACTGCTCTGAGTTGGCTCCAACTCACAGTGGTCCCATACAGACTTCTGAGGTGGTAAATACTTACATCGATGGGCAGTCTCATCTTTCTCCAGTAGCTTAACCCACAGAACCAGAGAATCCTTCAACACTGAAACTTGAGGTTTGATTTTTTTTCCCAATGGCTTCAGCTTGAGAAATGCTGAACTCCAGGTCATTGCATATTTCATTATAATACTTTATTTTCTTGAATCACCCTTTAAAATCTTCTGTTCAGCTGTTTTGTGTCATCATGTTTTCCCCCATTTACTTTTACTACTCTGCATTCAACAGCCGGTTTTAGAGTCTCTTCTGACATGAATTTTGGTCTTTTGGTACTTTTCCCTCTTTCTAATGGCTTTTTACTTTCTTCAAGTGTGATATCCTTGATATCATCCCACAAGTCACCTGAATTTTGGTCATTTGTGTTCACTGAGTCATAGCTATACTTGAGATAGACTCCAAATTCACGTAGGATATATGAGGCGGACTTCAAAAAGTTTTGTAATTCCATTTTTCATGAACTTTCTAAAGCCCCTTCATATTTAAGATTGTGCCTTTTGGGTCACCTGGGCTTATTTTAATTTTCTTCAGCTTCAGCTTGAACTTGTACACGGTGAGTAATTGCTGGTCTATTCCACAGTCAACCCTGGCTTTGCTCTGACTGATGACATTGAACTTCTCCATCTCTTTTCACAGACATAATCAATTTGATTCATGTGTATTTAACCTGATGAGATTTACATATAGAGTTGTCGTTTATGTTATTGAAGATGGGGGTTTGCAGCGAAGAAGTAATTTCTCTTGGAAAATTCCTATCATGTGCTCTCCAGTATTGTTTCCATCACTCTGGCTCTGTTCCACAGCTACTCATCCTTCTTTATTTCCAACTTTCACATTCCAATCATCAGTAATTACTGTGCCAGTCTGAGTACACTAGAGAAACAAATCCACAGAAACGCATATGTAGATAAGAGAGAGTTTTATATAAAGGATAAGTGTACATTAAGAAAGCATCCCAACCCAGTGCTGCCGAAGCCCATAAGTCCAACATTAGCCCATATGTCTGACACCAATCTACAAAGTCCTCCTCAATCTCACCTCAATCTCAATGACACCAACTGCAGGAGGAAAGTTGAATCAGTGAGCATATAAGCATCTCAGCACTGGCAGGGGTCTCCACATGGCTGCTCCAGCATTCAAGGCTGCATCGGGGTAGGTCCATGCAGCTTCTCCTCAGGTATGTCTTGCAGGAAGTGAGCCTTGCCAGCTGATGCTGGGAACTGGCCAAGGCATCTACCAACCTGCTCCGTCCATCAGAAAGCAAGAGACCCAAGAACTAGAAAGGCAAGGCTCACCAAGCCATTTATCTCTCCGCCCTTCAATTAATCCCACATGTGTTTATTGGCCAGGTTGGCACAATAAACCTTAACTATCTCAATTACCTATGTATTTTTGCATGTTGATCAAGTTTAGACTAAAGAAGTTTGTAGACTTCTTCAATTTTCTCATCACTTGCTTTAGCGGTTGGTGTGCAAATTTAAATAATAGTTGTATTAACTAGTCTTCCTTGTAGGTATATAGATTTTATCCTGTCACATACAACATAGATAGGCAGATCTTGACATATCCTTTTTGATGATGAATTGGACACCATTCATCTTTATTATTCATTCCTAGCAGAGCAGACCACAATTATGATTCAAAGTGGTTAACCCCAGTCCATTTTAGCTCACTAATGCCCAGGATATCAATCTTTATGCACTACATTTCATTTTTTGATGACTTACAATTTTCCTAGATACATCTTTCATGCATTCCAAGCCCTGATTATTGGTGGATATTTGTAGTGTTTCTCCTCATTGTCAGTTGAGCCACATTAGTTAATGCTGTTCATGAAACCTTTGCTCCATGGGCATCAGTAGATGGACTTTACTTTAAGGAGGCAGCTCGTCCTCAGTCATTTTTGGTTTCGTTTTTTAGTGCCTTCAACCAGAGGGGCTCATCTTCTGATAAAGTTCCACTGCTATTCATAATACTCTTACTGGCTAATATTTTTTAAAGTTGGTTGCTAGCTGCTTTTTCTTAATCTGTCATTTTTTAAAATCTGTCATTTTATTGGGGGCTCGTACAACTCTTATCACAATCCATCCACCCATCCATTGTCTCAAGCACATTTGTACATTTGTTGCCATCATCATTCTCAAAACATTTGCTTTCTACTTGAGCCCTTGGTATTAGCTTCTCATTTCCCCCCTCCCTTTCCACCCCTTCACCATGAAACCTTGATAATTTATAAATTATTATTATTTTGTCATGTTTTACATTGTCCAATGTCTCCCTTCACCCACTTTTCTGCTGTCCATCCCCCAGGGAGGGAGATATATGTAGATCCTTGTGATTGGTTCCCCCTTTCTACCCCACCTTCCCTCCACCCTCCCGGTATCGCCACTCTCACCACTGGTCCTGAGGAGTTTATCTGTCCTGGATTCCCTGTGTTTCCAGTTCCTATTGTACCAGTGCACATCCTCTGGTCTAGCTGGATTTGTAAGGTAGAATTGGGATCATGATAGTCGGGGGGGAGGGGGCAGGGGCGGGGGTTGAAGCATTTAAGAAGTAGAGGAAAGTTGTATGTTTTATTATTGCTACACTGCACCCTGACTGGCTTGTCTCCTCCCCACGATTCTTCTGTAGGAGATGTCCAGTTGCTTATAGATGGGCTTTGGGTCCCCACTCCACACTCCCCTTCATTCACAATGATATGATTTTTTTGTTCTTTGATGCCTGATGCCTGATCCCTGATCCCTTTGACACCTCATGATCACACAGGCTGGTGTGCTTATTCCATGTGAACTTTGTTGCTTCTCAGCTAGATGGCTGCTCATTTATCTTCAAGCCTTTAAGACCCCAGATGCTTTATCTTTTGATAACCGGGCACCATCAGCTTTCTTCACCACATTTGCTTATGCACCCGCTTTTGTCTTCTGCAATCGTGTCAGGAAGGTGAGCGTTATGGAATGCCAGTTTAATAGAACAAAGTGTTCTTGCATTGAGGGAGTACTTGCATAGAGGCCCAATGTCCATCTGCTACCTTAATACTAAGCCTATAAGTATATGCACATGTATCTATTTCCTCATCATTATATATAAATATTTTAAAATATGTTCGTGCCTGTATTCTTAGTCTGTCTTATCTGAAGCTCCAGTGAATCCTGTTGGTATTTAAACCATGAGTGATCCTGTTGGTATTTGAAATACCAGTGGTATGGCTTCCAGTATCACAGCAACATTTAACCACAACATGACAAACTGACAGACAGGGGGTCCCTCTTCATGCACCGTCACATTTTTCCTTTCTCAGAAAGTGTTCTTGAGTGTGATGGGCTTTCCTGAAGTCTTGAGAATCTCAGATGGCATTCATATCATATATGTGACTAACAATATCCTATTTTAAGCCTTCCACTGCTTAATGGTCCCCTTGTCCATTGTGTGAGGCCAAGTTGTTTCAAGAAACAAATTCAGTGACACTCATATATGCATAAGAAAGAGCTTATATAGAGAAATAACCTTATATGCAGAAGCCATCCCAGTTCAGTCCAAATCAAGTTCACAAATCCAGCACAATCCTGGACTCTCTTCAGAGCCATGTCGCTGCAGGCCAGTGATGCAGAAAAGTGAAGCAGAAAGTAGGAAGATCAATGCCAATGGGTGCAGAGTAGCACAGCTCCATGATTGGTGGAAACATGGCCTGGTGCCAACCAGGTTAGGTGGCCCATGTGTGACCACCCCTCCAGACAGGTAGAATTCTAGCAGCCAGGAAGGAGGAAAGGCAGAGAGAGAGAAGTTCCCAGCTTCTTATTTTTTTTTAATCGTTTTATTAGGGGCTCATACAACTCTTATCACAATCTATACATACATCAACTGTGTAAACCACATTTGTACATTCATTGCCCTCATCATTCTCAAAACATTTGCTGTCCACTT
>NW_022104341.1:75826037-75828650 GCF_000313985.2 Echinops telfairi
TCTGCACACTGCCTTTATCACGCTTCTTTTTGCCTTCTGCTTCTATGGCTCTTGATTACCTCCTCCTTTCCATTTCACTCTGTGAATTCCAAATTCTCATTTTTCAAAAAAAGAAAAACAGAGTCATTCAGTTTCTCCTTCTCTTCTCTCAAACTGACATATGCACACCCATCAAAGCCCCACGTAGGACAACGGGACCATCAGTGCACTCAGATGGTCTATGCCACCCCGTTGCTATAATAGCTGCAATGTTTCCAACTTGTTGGCTTCTTATCATATACCAAGATACCCCAGGTGGTCCACCGTGCTAAGCACTGGGCTACTAACAGAAAGGTTGGCTGTTCGAACCCGTCCCTAAAAGCACCTTGGCAGAAAGGCTTGGTGATCTCAGCCTTGAAATCCCTACAGTTCTACACTGAAGTACATGGGCTCACCCTGCGCTAGAATAGACTAAACAATGATTGGTGGTAGTGGTGGCACTATGTACTTGGCTCTCTACCAAGGGCTTTCTAGTAGCTATCTTATTTTTTCATTAGATCTTCACTACAATGCTGGGACATAACTCTGATTATTGCTATTTTCATAGATGAGAAAGGGGGAGGGGTATCTAGTACAGAAATAAAGTAATCTGCATACATCTGTACAGCAAACAAGTGGTAGAATGAGGATTTCAAAGCAGGTCTGTGCCAGAACCCAAGCCTGAGCTTTTTCTACCTTGAAAGAGAGATAAAAAGAATTTGTGGGAAAACGGAGATAAAAAAATTCCATTTTCCTATTAACTTTCTGAAGCTCCCTCACATGACAAGATTTTCAGGGGAAAGCAGCTGGGAAGACCTGAGGCTACATAAAAGCAATACCATCTGTTCTCATATCGTTTCACAACATTAATAAGATAGCTTATATGTTATCGCATTGTTCTTGTGAAGAATGAATAATCAGTATCCTGACACTAATCTGGAAATAAGAAAATGGGCCTCGTGGGTGAGTGAGAGTGAGGAAGTGGATAGCATAGAATATTTTATTGGGAGCGTGTAAAGGCGCTGGGCCAGCTTGGGGCGATGGAGAAGTTCAGGGTGTGCCGATGCGGTGGTTGACTGAACAGGAGAAGGAGACCAAAGACTCGAAGGCTGGGGAGCATGGCTGTGGTCAGACGGCTACTGAGGAGGGTCACGAGTCCGTGTTGACAACTTCCATGCATAAGGAGCAATGGGGTGAGTGGTAGCCTGGGGGAGTGGGGTAGAGGGTGTTCTGGCCAGAGAGCAAAGAAGGCCTTCAACAGGGGCCGGAGCAGTAATTCTGGCCCTACCTCCTACAAGAGAGGTGGTGTCTGGAGGAAGGTCAGGTTTCAATAAAGGCAAAGAAGTATAACCGTACTCTCTGAAGACGCAAAAGGAGTAGGAGAGTTTGTTAGCAAAGAACTAGGACACCAGAGAGCATAGGAGAACGGATTAGTTGGGAGGTGGGCAGTGGGCAGTTAAAGGGGATGGATGGGTGGGATGGGATGGAAAGAGGTCAAACAACCACTATTTTGGTGGTTCTCCAGTCGAAGCTGGAGAGACATGATGTTAAAAGGTCATGATGAAAATCAGGGAAGCAAAACAAAACAAAGAACTACACACACACACACACACACTCACATGACGTTCACACATACAGATGAAAGCTTAGAGAGTAGATCAGCTTTCCATTCAATAATTTATACCCATATTGTTTCATCTCATTGATTGCTACTCCCACATGTAATATCACTTTTTCCACTTCCCCCTTCTTTTCTAACCCTTCCAAACTTTGTCTTTGGGTAAATACTGTTCTTTTGGCCTCAAATGGCTGATTGTTCTAAAGTTGTGTGCATCTCCCTAGTATTATTGTTCTCCTTAGAGGCCTGTATATTACTTGACTGAAACTTGGTGCATGGGGTGAGTTTATGTCTAGACGTGGCAGATGGCGAAGGGACATAGTCTCAGGAATTCTACCAATCCCTATGAGACCAACAAACCTGCTTTTATGTGTGACTTTGATTTTTTTCTCTCCCACTCTGTCCAGGACTTCCAAAGTGATCCCTATCAGAGCAGTTGGCAGTGGTAGCCAGGCACCATCTAGTCCTTCTGGTTTCAGGATCATGGAGACTGATGTCACATGGCTCATTAGTTCATTAGACTAATTGGTTCCATGCCTCCTTCATTGTCACTACTCTTCTTTCCTCAGGACAGGGAAAGATCCATAGCTGCACTTCAGATGGCTTCTCACAAGCTGGAAAACAAAGCAAAACATTCTTTTTTTTTCTTTCAAAGTTTGGGGATGAGGAAGGAGGGTGGAAAGGATGTTGATTATAGATCTAGGCTGGCCACTGGCTTTTGTGATTTCAAGAAGATTGGACATGGAGTCCAGATAAAGGTGGAAGAGTAGATACTAATTACCTACAGTATTTGCCACCCTGGCAGCATTGGGACTTCTTAATGACGGGCTAAGAACATTTTCCTTCAGTGGTTGAATTCTCTCCTTTCATGTGGGAGGACTCCCATGAGAATTCTAGGTAATGCACCTCCTGCATGGCTGACACTTGTCACTGATATTACTGTGGTCGTGATGCTGAACAGGTTTCAGCAGAGCTTT
>NW_022104341.1:75832156-75833038 GCF_000313985.2 Echinops telfairi
ACTGACTCATCTGCTCCCCGTAAGGGGATGTCCAATTGCCTACAGATGGGTTTTGGGTCTCCACTCCACACTCCCCCTCATTCACAATATTATGATATTTTGTTCTGATCATGATAGTGGGGTGGGGGTGGGGGAAGCATTTAAGAGCTAGAGGAAAGTTGTATGTTTCATCGTTAAATTGGTCTATTTCTAAAGGAATGGGATCCTACTCCTACAGTGAAAAGATGGGCGAAGATAAATCACATGGCTGATGAAGCTTGGATAAAAGCGAAGAATATTACAATTGAAGCAATATGGAGATATCTTACATTAACAGTTTTATTGTTTTTGTTAGGTATTATTTGATATTTTCATTAATTGGAACAGTCTTATAATATAGTTCTATATACCTATTTTATTGTTTTTATTTAACTATGGAAAATAATAAACTACCCTTCAGCATATATATTTTTTATACTTAAAATGATCATTAGGGCAGTGAACCCGTTTGTTAAATTATTTGAATCCCACCACTGGATGCAGGGCATGCAAGCACGGAGGGACGTCTGTGGAGGTTAGAAAAGAGTTTTTGGAAGAGAGACTGCTCTAACTTTGTGTTAGCACAGTAAGCAAGTGTAGCACCGGTGGAGAGAAGGCACTGGTGGAAGTACAGAGGTGTTATGGGGAGGAGAAACAAACCGTTGGTGGAGCCTTTAAAATCAGAATTGGCATTCTATGAGGCTCACCTTCCCGACACAACCGCTGAAGACAAAGCGGGTGAATAAGCAAAAGTGGTGAAGAAAGCTGATGGTGCCAGGCTATGAAAGGATATAGCATCTGAGGTCTTAAAAGCTTGAAGGTAAACAAGCGGCCATCTAGCTCAGAAGCAACAAAGCCCACATG
>NW_022104341.1:75833880-75848019 GCF_000313985.2 Echinops telfairi
CACAATTGATGTATGTATGGATTGTGATAAGAGTTGTATGAGCCCCTAACAAAATGATTTGAGAAAAAAAAAGATGGAGGAGGATGGAAAGCTTGGCAAGGTGTGATTAAGTCACCAAGGGTTAGAACTTTCTCCTGAAGATCCTGGACGTTTAAACAAGGTTGGGAACATGGTAGCATCTACAATGGCATGCTCAGTTTGCTGGGGTAGAGGATCGATTGCAAAAGAGTATTAAGATGTTACTGCAATAGGCCAGGCAAGAAATGGTGGGACTGGACAAGAGGCCCAGCGCTCGAAACAGGAAGGGAAAGGAAGTGTTAAGCAGGTGGACTGACCGGGGCTGGTGGGGCTGTGTGGCAAGCATGCACAGCACAGAGAATACTCCTTAGGTTTGTGCCTCAGTGACTTCCATGCTCTGCCTCCCTCCTCGGGCTGTTGTGAGGACAGAAAGTGCTTTGCAAACAGCAGAGCTCGGTGTTCACCACATCCCAGTGATCGCCACAGGGCTCTAATCCCCCAGGTGAGCTCAGTTTATGGAATGAGGCGTGATAATTAAGATCAATCATGATAGTCGCCCAGATGTCAGGAAGCTTGAGGCCCCCAAGGGAGTCAACCTCGGTTCGAACCCCTTCACCTGCCCAGCGCAGCGACCCGGGGGCGGAGCTACTAAGACCCCACCTCTGGGCGGGGACTGGACTGGGCTGGAGTCTGGCGGAGCTGGAGTAAGAGCCTCAGCTCCGAGCCACCGCGGTGCGGACCCAGCGGACCGGCACTGCCCTGCCCACTGTGCCCGGCTGCGCTCCCGCCGGCTCCCGCAGGTCCGCTGTCTGTCCGGCGGAGCAGCCCGCAAGCCGTTCCTGGTCCCGCAGCCTGAGCCCAAGGTAAGGGGCGCGGCCCCCGTACCGGGGAGCAGCGCGGACCGATGGGAGCCAGGAGCCTGAGCGCCGAGGAGCAGCGGCGCGGACAACCACGGGAAGGGGTTGCGGAGGCTGCTGGGGGCCGGAGGGCTCTGGGGTGAGGTCTCCCCGGATCGTGGGGACCTCTGAGGAGCACCCAAAGACAGGGAGCAGAGGAAGTCAGTTGCAAAAAGAGGTCGCCGGGTTGTGGGGAAGGCTGGGGGACACTGGCGGGCAGTGGGCAGTGGGGATTCGTTGAGGGGTGTCCCAGGATGGGGGGCGTTGGGAGCAGAAGCGTTAAGGAGGGAGCTCAGGGGGCAGTGCGAAAGGGGGTCCCCAGCAGCCTGGGGGGCTGTAGGTGCTGCGGAGGGGTGAGGTTTGAGGGGAGGGGCGTGGAGGTGAGGAGCTGAGGGCACGGGACTGGGTGGGCCGGAGGCGCCGAGGGGAAGAAGGGGCGCGGGGTGGCAGTAAGGTATCTGGGCAGGAGAAGGTAAAGCGGTGGGAGAGCGGTGGGACTGGGGATCTGGGGGAGAAAAAGTGTGGAGTGCTGGTGATGAGGGTGGGATGTGGGTGACGGTGGATAGGGGTAAGGGGTGGGGAGAATGGGAAGGTGGGAGTAGAGGCTGAGTCTACCCTGACTGCCAAGGAAGGGGGCGGGGAAAGCTGCTAAGAGGGAGAGGGCTGTGGCTTTGGGTGGGAACCGGAGCGCCTAGGTTTTGTCCAGGGGTAGAAGGCACTGGATGGAGTAGGGGTCTGAGAGCCAGGAGTAGAGGAATAGTTAGCGAACTTAAAAGTTTAGGGTGGAGGGCGCCCCGGGGGTCAAGTGGGGGTTGTGGTGTGCAGGTGGGAAGATAATGGGGCCAGCGTGGATTCCGTGGGTGCCCAGGCACAGGTCTCCATTACCTTGCTCCCTGGAATCAAGGACCTGAAGCTCATTTGTGCGTAGAAAATGTATTCACCCCAAGTCTGCGTTTTGGAGCCCAAGTATGGGAAGGGACTTTGGGGAGGCAGGACTGAAACCTCTGGAAGCTAGTAGCGATGTGGAGGAGCTTGGGAGAATGAGCCCACCTTCCCTCACAGCTTCCAGGAGACCCAGTGGAAAGAGGTGAATGTTGTAGGCGTAGGTGATGCCTCGGGTCCTGCTCTCCGCACCCTGGAGGACAATGGCAGTCACGAGAAGTCCGGTGTATGGTGGTGAGAAGGCCTAGCACGCGTGAGTTCGAAGAGCTATATTGGAAGAGTGGGTGGGTTCAATGGCTTCAGTTAGAAGCAGGGGGAAGTATGTTTCTGCCCGAGTAAAGAGCATTGGGAAAAGGCAAAGCTGAAAGTTTCTTAAGGATGATGTGAAGGGAGGCATCAGTAACCTATAGAGAAAATGGTTAAGCAGTTTTCTTCTCTAGAGCCTGAGCTCAGGGTTCTTGTCCGTCTTCCCAGAGTCCTCCACAGGGCCCAGCACAGAGCAGGTGCGCAGGGTATGCTGCTTGAATGGATCAACCTTGTTGGAACTATGTTAGTGCTCCTTCTTATTTTTCTCCTCCGCCCCCAAGACGTATGGAGAGAAGCAGGTAGGCAACGTGGGTCAAAAGCTTGGTGAACTGTAAGGCACTGCATAAAGAGAAAGGTCACTGATGTTATTAAGCAGATGTGCTTCTTTCTGCCTCAGGTCACCCCCATGGCCATCTCTTTCTAAAATACAGAAAGAAGGAAATGGACATCTATCAAACATCTGTTGTGTACAAGAGAGAATTCATTGGAAGCATTTTGTTGAGTGCTTGGCTCTCAGTGGGTGCTCAAATAAATGGTGGCTATTATGGTACCATTTCTGTGGCTTTAAGAGACCTGGGAAAGCAGTGAGGAGGTGCGCAGTGTGGGGGTTGGGGGTGGTGAGTTGACAGAAGGGAATAGTCTAAAGCAGCAGTCCTCAACCTGTGGGAAAACACATATTTCCGATGGTCTTAGGAACCGCGACACCGCTCCTCTGTCCATCTCCAGACGGTCCACCCAAATGCAGATACGCCCACATATGAGTACCCGGCGCGAAGACTGTTATCCATGCTACACCATGCTTCAAGACACATTTCCATTTATTTGTCATTAGAAATAAATATTTCACAATATATAATTACATATTGTTTTTGTGAATAATCACTATGCTTTAATTATGTTCAATCTGTAACAATGAAAATACATCCTGCATATCAGATATTTACATTATGATTCATAACAGCAGTAACATTACAGTTATGAAGTAGCAACAAAAATAATTTTATGGTTGGGGGTCACCACACCACGAGGAACTGTACTAAAGGGTTCTGGCATTAGGAAAGTTGCGAACCACTGGTCTAAAGGAAGGATGACAGAAAAGATGGGGGAGGGTGGCTTTAGGGAAGTGGTGTATATCCCAACGTGAAGTCCACATTTGCTGAACTCCCTCAGATCACAGACCCCATAGATAAATGTTCCTAATAGAAAGGCAATGAATTGTATTTCCTGAGTTTCTGTTCTACGTCATATAGTAAGCTAGACGGTTTCCTTCTTTACCTGTAATCTATCCAACAAAGTTTGTGTTACAGATGGGGAAACTCTTCGTCATGTAAAATGTCTTGCCAAAGTCTCACAGCTAATAAGTAATAAGCTGAGAATGAAGTCCCATTTGTTTGATTCAAAGCCTCACGCTCTTTCCGCTTCCCGGAATGACTTTGCTGGAAGAGAACCTAAAGCATACATGCATACAAATTTAAAAGAGGCTTTTCTAGGAGCTCTACTGGTGTTGTGATGACCTGTTGGGCAGCTCATTGTAAGGCCAGAAGTTCAAAACCACCAGCCCACCTGTGATAAGAGACTTTTACTCCCTTAAAGAGTCGCAGTCTTGGAAATGCACAGAGACAATTCCGCTTTGCCCTGTAAGGTTGCTGAGTTGGAATCGACTAGTTGGCAGTGAGTCTGGAGTTTGCTTTTTGTTTTCAACCTAGTGATTTTAATCCATACAACCGTTTTTCTGGGCATTACTAGATAAGAAGACTGAGGTCCAGAGCATGATTTCCCTAACATCGCCTGTCTGTTGAGAGAGCCAGACAGCAAGACAGTGCAAGCCTCCAAGAGAGTCCAGGTCTCTTGGACTCAGTCCTTCCATGAAGAGAAACTCATCCATTTTCTTTTTCAATACATTCTTCTTACTGCAGTTTACAACTTTCTGTTCCTCTGACCTTCATTTCTGGCCCAAACTGCCTTCTTTTCAGGTACTTATTTCTGCTGTTAGATTGAAAAAGTTACTTGCTTTTCATACCAGCCCTCAACCTGCCTTAAACAAATCACTGACGCCGAGCATTTCCTTCTTTGTCCAGTGGAGGACCAGGGATAACTTCCCAGATGGACCCTGGGCCTTCATCTGTATGGCTCGTCACGGAGGCAGCTCCCAGCTCTATCATTTATGTGACTGTCACAAAAGAGAGAGAAGATTTGATTGATGCTTATCTTACCAAAGCGGTTCTGCACGCACCACTGTGCAGTGACCTGTCTGCTCTGCTCTGCCTCAGGCGGCTGCGAGCTGCTAGGAAGCTTTCTGCTTTCTCTTCCACATGTCTGCGTAGCTTCTGCCTGTCTCCTGAGAACTCCTTGGGGGCTTCCATACGAATGGGCTTCGCAACTGAACCCCCAGCCCACTGCCTCCTCCCCTGTTCTCAGGCGACCTAATGGAAAAGCCATGCTGTGTGCACACAAACAGATGTTGACAGTGCAAGTGGTAAAGTCTAGGAAAGAGAAGCCTGGGGCACTGAGGACGTTTCCTTATTTATCCTGGAATTGTCTTGTGCTTTCTGTTTTCCTGAAATACAGCCCAATTTAGAAGTCAGTAAGTAATGGAAGGTCTAGTCCTGGCCCTGCAGCTAATATGCTGTGTGACCCTGGGAAAATCACTTCTCTTCCCATAGCCTGTTTAAAAAAAATTTTTTTTTCTATAAACTCATCTCATGAAATGAAGGGGATCGGGTCAGACAAGGAATTGAAACTATCTTTTACACTGAAGTCCTAGCTAATGTTGATAGCTGCCCTCCAGGTGGCCCTGGCGCCTGGTGACAATAGAATAAGCCTTTCCCATGATTGGTTGCAGATTAGACTATTGTGACCCATAGGGGTTTTCATTGGCTGATATTTCAAAAGACCACCACACTTTTTTTCCTTGTCTATCTTAGTTTGGGAAAAAAGAAAACAAACACACCAAAAAATAAAAACAAAACCCAATGCTGTAGAGCCAATTCCATGGTGGTAGTGATCCTAGAGCACTGAATAGGCTGCCCCATATGGTTTCCCATGCTGTAAACCTTTTTTTAATTAATTATTAATTGGGAGGTAATACATATAGCATATCAGTCCATAGTTCAATCATGTCAAGCAGAATTATACAATTATTAACACAATCAGTTTCTAAACATTGTGGATTTTTTTTATTAATCATTTTATTGGGTGGCTCTTACAATTCTTATGACAATCCCTAATTCAATTGTATTAAGCACACTTGTACATACGTTTCATCAACATTTCTAAAACATTTTCTTTCTACTTGAGTCCTTGGTATCAGTTCCTCTTTTTTCCCCTCCCATCCTTGTGAATCCTTGATCAATTATAAATTATTTTTGTTTTTGTGTGTGTCTTATGCTGTCCGTTGTTTCCATTCACCCGAATCTCTGTTATTCATCCCTCTGGAGGGTGGGCTATATATCCAACCTTGTATGGGTTCCCCCAAACTCCCCCGTTCCCATCCCAAGCCCACCATACCCATACACTCCTGGTATTGCTATTGCCACTCCTGTTTCTGAGGGTTTTATCTGTCCTGAATTCCATGTGTTAAGAGGTCTTATTTGTACCAATGTGTGCACTCCGGTCTAGCCGGATTTGTAAGGTAGAACTGGATCATGGTAGTGGGGTGGGGGGCAGGAAGCATTCAGGAACTAGAAGAATGATGTGTGTTTCTTCAGTGCTATATTGCACCCTGGTTGAATCATCCCTTCCTTGTAACCCTTCTGTGTGTGTGTGTGAAATTTTCTACAGATGGGTTTTGGGTCTCCACTCCAACCCCTTTCACATTGATATAATTATTTGTTTTGGATCTTTTGATACCTGATCCCAACACCTCATGATCACACTGGCTGGTGTGCTTCTTTCATGTGGCATATTTGCTTCTCTGCTAGATGTCTGCTTGTTTAACTTCAAGCCTTTAAGACTACAGACGCTATATCTTTTGATAGCTGGGCACCATCCACTTTCTTCACCACATTTGCTTAAACACCCATTTTGTCTTCAGTGATTGTGTTTGGAAGGTGAGTATCAAAGAGTGCCAGCTTATTAGAACAAAGTGTTCTTGTGTTTAGGGAGGCCTTGAGTAGAGGCCCAAAGTCTGTCTGCTATCTTAATAGTTAGCATATAAATATGTGTACATAGAACTCTATCCCTTTCATTATGAATTCATATATTTATATATTTACATATATACATGCCTCTATAAATAGCTTTTGCTTAATGGAAGCAGACTGCCATATCTTTATCCCAAAGAGCAGCTGGTGGGTTGGAGCACTTAACCACTGTGCCTACAGTCTCCTCTTAGTCTGGAAACTACACTGAGACTTGTTCAGCATCATAGAAACATGCAAATCTTCACTCTACCCGATGGGTGATGTTGTGGCCAGAATCTAGGCTCAGTCCCTGGCATAGAAAGCAAGAAATCTACCACTGAAGCACCATTGCCCCTATAGCGAATGGGCAGACACTTTTCCTGCGGATACTTTCAGAGGCCACACTTTTTCCCAACACCATGTTGCACTCTTGTGGCATTTTTGTTTTTTATTACGTTTATTTTTTTTTTAATGATAAAGCTGGTGCTCCAAAATCCCACCTGACTCTAGCAATCTAAAAGTATAAAGTAGCTGTATGAGAAAAATGAAGGCCGTGACATTGACAGTTTGTTGTTACCGTGCTTCCCTGAAAGTCAGACATCCCCCGAAAATAAGACCTACTTACAGTTTTGCCTCTCCCTGAAATATAAGGCATCCCCCCGAAAATAAGGCCCGCCGAAGCTACCATAACTCTGGACTCTGGACCGTAGCAGCAGACACTGCCACGCAGCTCACTGTTGGCCACAGCGCAGCCAGAGCAGACAGGAAGTATGAGGTCTCTTTTAATAAAGCAATAAATGTGTAACATATTCTTCTTCATGGAAAAATAAGACATCCCCTGAAAATAATACCTAGCGCATCTTTGGGAGCCAAAATTAATATAAGACACTGTCTTATTTTCAGGGAAACAGGGTAGGTGCCATCCAGTCAGCTCTGATCCCAAGCTCTGAAGCATTGCTTGGTCTGGCCCCTTGCTCACAATCACTTAGGCTGAGTCCTTTGTTGCAGCCACTCTGTCAATCCATCTCGTTATGGGTCTTCTTTTCACTGACTGTGTTAGACAGGGTTCTCTAGAGAGATAAAACCAAATTGCTGATAATTTAATGTATTTATTTATAAAGATAATTAGATATATAACAATAAATGAACTGTTAAATCATATGCAGATAAATATATAATACAAGAAATAAACAGTTAAATTATAAAGCACTACAAATGGCTCAGTGCAACACACGTCCGTGAGAGGAAGTTGAGAGACTAGCAGTCCTTCAAGTCTAGTCTGCTGCCAGATCTTCCTCTTTTTGTAGAGAGAGCTAGGCTATGTCAGCACAGCAGCCAATCACAAGGCAGGTCACCAACTGCCAGTCCCCAGCTCCAGAGATGTCTTAAAGGGACCTCAACTTACAGCGACACAGTCCACAGGCTAGGCATCCCACAGGTAGTGTAGCCTTTAAATTGAGGCACAGAACAAGCAAGGCAGCCGCACACTGGTCCAATGATCACGGAGCGAGAGACAAGAAAGGCAAGGCTCACCAAGCCATTTATCTCTCTGCCCTTCAGTTAATCCCACTTGTGTTTATCAGCCAGGCTGGCACAATAAACTATCTCACTGACCCTCTACTTTACACACCATGATGTCCTACTTCAGGGACTGAAGTATGTCCTCCTGGTAGCATGTCCAACGTCTTATCCCCCTCCATTTTCAGGAGCATCCCAGCTGTACTTCTTCCAAGATACATTTTTCTAGGGTATATCTAACCTTCTTTACCAATACCATAATTCAAAGGCCTCAATTCTTCTCTGCTCTTCCTTATTCACTCTCCAGCTTTTGCATGCATGTGAGGTGATTGAAAATACCATGGCTTGGGTCAAGAGTACCTTAGTAAAGTGATGATTTTACTCTTTAAAGAGGTCTTTTCAGCAGATTGGCCCATTCTTTGCTCTCTTGACTGCTGTGTGACCCTGCCAGATGGAGCGATGCTGCATTCTGTTGTACACAGGATGTCGATTGTGAAGCCCAGTGAAATGAAATCCTTGACCACTTCAAGCTCATCTTCATTTACTACAATGTTGATTATTGGCCCAGTTATGAGGATTACTGTTTTCTTCCTGTTGAAGTATAGTCCATACTGAAGGGAAATGGGTTAAATGCTCATTAGATATCTGTTGAAAGAAGTATCATTCCCTGGCCTAAGGATTTACTATAGGCCCATGTAGATGGGGAATGAAGATGGGTAAACAGTTAAATTCACAAGGAGAGACAGACAATTAACTGCAAACCAAATTCAGCTAATGGAGCCCCGCCTGGAGGAGAGAGCAGTTAGTTGAACTGCAGTTTGGCTGCAGTAATGAAAAAGGGGAGTCAGTGAAATGATATTTATTGCACCTTTACCATGTGCCTTGGTACAATGATTAAGCACTTGGCTGCAAACCAGAAGACAGGTTGGCAGTTCAAACCCGACAACAGCTCCAAGGGAGAAAAGACTTAGTAGTTTGCTCCTGTAATGATTACAGTCTAGGAAAACCTATGAGGCAGTTATACTCTATCATGTAGGGTCACTATGAGCTGGAATTAATTCGATGGCACTCAACAACAGAGTGTGCCAAGAAATTGGTTTGGATGATTTACATATGCCACTAATCCTTCTGTCTGTATAAGAACTCCATGAATGAAGGAGCAATTTCTCTATTTTAAGGTAAAAATGCTGTGACTTACAGAGATGATGTACTTTGTCCAAGTATTCAGCTGAGAAATGGGGCAGGGATTTAAAAGTTTTCCCATTACACTACAGGGTACTACATCAAGTCTCGGCTGTTCGTTGTACCATTTGGGCAGGTCCCCTATTCTCTGGTCCTCAGTTTCCTTCACAACCAAATGTGAATTACAATCCCCATCCTCTGACTTTATTTCCCAGGTTTATGTAGAGGATAAAAATCATAAAATTGAGATGAGGATCAGATCTGTAAAGTTAATCTGATCCAGCAATTTCCACTCTTAGGAATTCTAAGAAAATAACGAGAAAAGTGAGCAAAGAGTTACATAAAGAAATAGTCACAGTCCCTTCAACAACTGGTGCTGGCAAAGTTGGATTTACACTTGGAGAAGAAAGCAGCAGAACCCACACTTCATTCCATAAACATAAATGAGATCAAGATAGATGAAATACCTAAATACAAACTCCAGAACTAGAAAGATTACCAATGAAAACAACAGGACAGTAGGACATGGTATGAATACATGATCAAACACAGTGAAAGACAGCACAGATGACCAGTACCTTCTCAAAACAAAACACTTATAGGCATCAACAATTATAACCAAAAGGTGAAAAAGAAAACCTACTGACTGGGGAAAACTTTTTATCAATGACATACCAAACAGGAACTAATCTCTAAAACCTAAAGGAAATTTCAGCACTTCAATCAGAAAAAGACAAATGACCCAACTGAACAATGGGCAGAGGACATGAACAGACAGTTTACCAAAGAAGACCTTTGAGTAGAAAACAAACACAGGAAGAAATGCTTGTGATCGCTAGCCATTGGAGAAATGTAAATCAAAACAACGATGAGATATCACCTTACCCCAGCACTGATAGCAAAGTTAAAAAATAAAAAGTGGAAAATAACAAATGCTAGAAGGAATGTGGAGACTGAAACCCTTACCCACTGCTGGTGGGACTGTAAACCAATACAACCACTGTGGAAAACTGTGCGGTGCTTCCTTAAACAATTAGGCATAGGAATACCCTATGACCCAGCAATCATTCTATGTTATATATCCCCTAAACAACAACAACGTAGTATGAGCAGATATTTGCACACCCATGTTTATCGCAATACTATTCACAATAGTAAGAAGATGGAAACCACCTAGATGCCCATCGGATAGAGAATGGATAAATACACTTTGGCACATACACACAGTGAAATACAGTACATCATTAAAGAATAATGATGTAACTGTGAAGCACCTCATGACAGGGATGGGTTTGGAAGGGCAGTACGATGAGCAAAATTAGTCAGTCACAAAAGTACAAATACTGTATGGAGTCACTGATAATATATTTTTAAAAATCAAGAATAGGTTTTCATACGAAAAGAAACAGATGGGAGGGGAGTGGAGGTAAGGGGAAGCAGCTAAGCTAGAGGGTAGACAGACATCAACATGAATGAAGGGGAAGATAATATACTAGAAGGGGGAGAGGGGGGACCAAAGTGCAGCAGAGGGTGAGGGTAGAATTCGGGCAAGCTATTGGGAAGTTTGATAGGTTGTTTAAGTTGTTGAATGCAAAAATGATGACCCTGATATGTAAACTCCGCCAATTTACAATAAAACATTAAAAAATGTTTACTGTAGTTTAATTTATAATAACTAATAATAGAAGAGCAGTTTAAATGTATAACATGAAAGAATTAGTCATATGCTATACATGTCCATTTAATAGACTGGAATGTAGTCAACTAGAAAGATATCTGTGAAGAGTTTTTAATGTATTCGTAAGATACCTAGGATACGATGTTAAGTGGAAAAGGACAGGATGCAAAACCAATGACAGTATGTCTTGGCAATTAAAATATGCCTATTGTTGTGTGCTGTTGAATCAATTCCAACTCATAGAATTATTCTATAGAGTTTTGTAGGCTATAATTTCTTAAATCATTTTATTGGGGGCTCATACAACTCTTATCACAATCCATACAAGCACAATAGTACACTTGTTGCATCTTCATTCTCAAAGCATTTTCTTTCTACTTGAGTCTTGGTATTAAATGGTCCTCATTTTTTCCCCTTCCCCTACCCTCCTTGCCTCCCTCCTGAACCCTTGATAATTTATAAATTATTATTATTTTTTCATGTCTTACACTGCCCAATGTCTCATCCTCCAGGGAGTGGGTTATAGGTAGATCCTTGTGATTGGTTCTCCCCAACCTTCTCCTTCCCCTCCTGGCTGTGATCTTTAGGAAAACAGATTACCTGCCAGGTATTCCTTCCGCAAAGCGGCTGGTGAGTTCTAATTGCCAATCTTTCAGTGTTAATTGGCACCACCAAGGTTCCTTACAAGATGCATAGAAAATAGAGAAGAAAGTGTATCATATGCTATGGCTGTCAAGTCAAATTATGACTAAGAGAGACCTTGTAGGAGAGAGTAGAATTGTCTTATAGGGTTTGCAAGGCTGTAAATTTCTACAATGGCTGCCTGTCACATTTTCCTCCCATGGAATGGCTGTGGGTTTGAACCACTGACATCTCAATTAGCAGCTAAGCACTTAGCCATGTGCCACAAGGGCTTCTTCAATAAAGATTACAGCCTAGGACACTACAGGGCAGCTCTACTCTGTCACTTAGGGTTGCTATGAGTCAGATAGCATGTCTGACTCACTCTTTTGTTCCCTTTACTTAGCACAAGGCTTGACCCAGAGAAATGTATGCAGTAAATATTTGCTGAAGGAATGAATGGGTGGAGCTGGGGTTCCACCCCAGGCTCTGAGACAGCATTGGGACAGGTGCAAAATGTTCCAAACTCACTGCCATCGAGTTGATTCTGACTCTTAGCAAAACCTATAAGGCAGGATAGAATTGCCCCTGTGAGTTTCCAAGACTGTAACTCTGTCTGGGAGTAGGAAGTCTCATCTTCTTTCCGAGGGCCAGTGCAGCAACGGGCAATTCTGTGTGAGTGTGTTTCCTCCATAATGCAGGGGTGAGGAAAGAGTGTGTGCATGGTGGGGTCACCATTGCCTGGTTGATGACTCAGTTGCATCCCTGAATGACCACAGGTCTCTCCTACAGATGGCTACAGTGACCGATGGAAAAGCTGGAGTCAAAGATGCCTCTGACCAGAATTTTGACTACATGTTCAAACTGCTCATCATTGGCAACAGTAGTGTTGGCAAGACCTCCTTCCTCTTCCGCTATGCTGATGACACCTTCACTCCAGCCTTTGTCAGCACGGTGGGCATCGACTTCAAGGTGAAAACCGTCTACCGTCACGAGAAGCGAGTGAAGCTGCAGATTTGGGTGAGTTCTGAGTGTCTGTGGTGAGACACTGTAACCAAGAGGCAAGACCAGCTTGGGACTTCTGGGGCTCTGGGCATCAGGTGCCAATATTGGTTGAATCTGCCTTGAGGCTTCTCCTGGTTGGTTTTACGCATGGTCTCTCTCCTCTTTGTGCAGTACCCCCTGGCGCTTAACCATCCAAGGATTTTACCTTGGCCGGTATAAAAGTGTGAACAAGAACTGGGCACTGGCGTCAGCGACTTTCGTTCAAATTCTAGTTGTGCCATTTACTATTGTGACAACTTGACAAAATGACTTACTATCCCCGGGGCCACTTATCTTTCATTTGACTATTGTAATGGTGTCTACATCATAGGATTAGGTGAAATAATGTTCAAAAATTGCTTAGCATAGTTCTAGAACACATAAGTGAACAATAAATGTTAACTACCATATCTGTTATCGATTGCTGCATAGCAAACCACCCCAAAACGTAGTGACTTAAACATTAATAACTCAATCATATCACAGTTTCTCTGGGTCAAGCATTCAGGAGTGGTTTGACTGGATGAGCCCTGGCTTGAGGCCTCTCACGAGGTTGCAGTCAGATGTTGGCTAAGGCTGAAGACTTGACTGGGGCTGAAGGATCCACTTCTAAGGCTGTTCTCTCATATAGCTGGTAAGTTGGTGCTGGCCGGTGGCAGGAGGCCATTGTTCCACCCCATCTGGCCCTCTCCACAGAGCTGCTTAAGTATTATTGTGGCCTGGCAGCTGACTTCCACCATAGCGAGAGATACAAGAAACCAGAGAAGGTTTTCATCTCTTAGGAACTAAGCTAGTCTTGGAGTATTCTATTGGTCATTGATTCGCTGTGGAAAAAGCGACTCCCCACCTACTGCCATTGAGTCTATAGTGTTGCTGAGGCTGTAAATTTTTACTGGAGCAGAGAGCCTCATCTTTCTCCCAAGGAGTGGCTGGTAGCTTTAAGCCTATGACCTTGTGAGTAACAACAGCCTCATGCTTACCCAACAGTGCCACCGGGGCTCCTTGGGAAGAATTACATGAGCTGTGAAAACTGGGAGACAAGAATCTTTAGGGACTATCTTGGAAGCTAACCACAATAGCTGGCTACTATTATTAGTACCTACCAATAGTACTAATAAAATGTATAAGTATTTTAGAGGCTATAGGAACACATTTATAATATATTTTATGTTATGAAAATTCTTTTTTATTTAAATAATTTTATCAGGTACAGCTCTAATCACAATCCATAATCCATCCATTGTGTCAAGCACATTTGTACATATGTTGCCATCATCCTTTTCAAAACATTTTCTTTCTACTTGAGCCCTTGGTATCAGCTCATTTCCCCCCCTTCTTCACCCTCCCTCCCTCATGAACCCTTGATAATTTGAAAATTTTTTTTCATGTCTTACACTGACCACTGTCTCCCTTCACCCACTTTCTGTTGTTCCCCCTGGGAGGGGGTTATATGTATTTCATTGTGATCAGTTCATCCTTTTTCCCCCCACACCTTCCCCTTCCCCTCCTGGTATCACTACGCTAATTATTGGTCCTGAGGAGTTTATCTGTCCTGGATTCCCTGTGTTTCCAGCTCTTATCTGTACTAGTGTACATGCTCTGGTCTAGCCGGATTTGTAAGGTAGAATTGAGGTCATGATAGTGGGGGGAGGAAGCATTAAAGAACTAGAGGAAGTTGTATGTTTCATCAGTGCTATACTGCACCCTGATTGGTTTATCTCACCTTTATGCCCCTTCTGTAAGGGGATGTCCAGTTGTCTACAGATGGGCTTTAGGTCTCCACTCTGTGCTCCCCCCATTCACATTGATGTGA
>NW_022104341.1:75850666-75860563 GCF_000313985.2 Echinops telfairi
AACAAAAGAAAACAAGAACAACAAAAAAGAAATTGTTTGTTGACCCTTAGGAGTGTTTTCTGATTGAGTCTGATGGGGTACCATGGTCTGGGCCTAAAGTCTATTTTTGGTATTCCCCAGGGACTTCATTGCTTTGCTCCCTTGCTGCTCTGTTACATGCCTTTAGTGTTTCGCCCCAGTGTAGTGGGGTCAGATTGGGCACAACTCCTGCACTGTGTCTCCAGAGAAAAATCCTTTCTTATTGTAAATTAGGTAGGAGTTTACATTTCAGATAATCATCTTTGCATTCAACAGTTTAAACTACTAATCAAACCTTCCAATAGTCCTCTCCCACCTATTACCCTCAGCTCAACCCCTCCTATGGATCACCGTTCCCCATTTCACCCAAATCAACACCTGTCAACAGTCCAGCTCCTTGCCATATCCTCCTCCGCTTCCCTCCCCCACTTGGCAACCTCCTTTTGGTGTGAGAGTCTTTATCTTGTTCATCCTGCACTTATATCAGTGGTCTCATATAATATTTGTCCTTTTGTTGCTGGATCATTTCACTTAGCCTAATGCTCCCCAGGTTGATCCATGTCATGAGGTGTTTCATGGTTTCGACATTAATTTTTAGTGATGCATGGGATCCCATTGTCTGTATGTACCAGATTCTCTTTATCCATTCTTCTACTGGTGGGCATTTAGGTAGTTTCCATCTTCTTGCTATTGTGAGCAGTGCTGCAATGAACATGGGCATCTTACTTATATCTATTTGGATTATGACTTTTACTGTTTTAGGATATATAACCAGCAGAGGGATTGCTGGATTGTACAGGACTTCTACTCCTAGTTGTTTGAGGTAGTACCATATCGCTTTCCAAAGTTGTTGTTTATATTTATATTTACAATACCCCCAGCCGTGTACTCTCTCCAAAGCCTCTCCAGCATTTGTTATTTTCTGAACTTTGCTGTCAATGTGGTGTAAGGTGGCATCTTCTTGTTGGTTTGATTTGCATCTCCTAGATGGCTAGTGATCATGACCATTTCTGTATATGCTTGTTGGCCCTTTGAATGCCATCCTCGATCAACTGTCTGTTCACGTTCATGTCCTATGCCTACTTTTTAATTAGGCTATTCATCTTTTACATATTGAAGTATTGCAGTGTTCTATAGATGTTTGAGATTAGTTCCTTGTCTGTTGTGTCATTGTCAACATTTTTCCCCCCATTTCATGGGCTCTCTTGTCACTCTTTTGATGAAGTCTTTTGATACACACATGTCTTATTTTTAGTAGATCCCAGTCATGTTTTGTTTTCTACCACATTTCCTTCGTTATATTTGATAATATGTCTATACCCAGCAATGGGGCCCTTAAGTTGTCCCTATTTTCTTATTGATAATCTTTATAGTTCTGGGATATACATTTAAGTTTTTGCTCCATCTTGAGGGTTTTCTTTTTGTACATGGAGTGAAGGATGGATCCTGTTTCATTCTTCTCATGTGGAGATACAACTTTGTCAGCACCATTTGTTGAAGAGACTATCTTTTTTCCATTTAATATTTTTGGGCCCATTGTCAAAGATCAATTGCCTGTGGGTGGATAGATGTATTTCTAGGTTTCCATTAGCCTATCGATCTAACATTGTACCAGTACCTGACTGTTTTAACTGCTGTGGCTGGGTAATAGGTTCTGAGTTTGGGACATGAAAAGCTTCATACTTTGTTCTTCTTAGGAAGTTCATTTTTTGTCCTGAGTCTCTTCCCCCTCCTTATGTAGTTAGTAATTAGTTTTTCCATTTCTTTGAAGAATGAAATTGAAGTCTGGATCGGCTTCATCGTGTTTATAGATTACTTTGGGTAGTGTTGATGTTTCACAACGTTAACCCTTTGTATCCACGAACATGGAGCATTATTTAATTTATACAGCTCTCTCTTGATTTCAAGTAGTAGTGTTCTGTAGTTTTCTTTGTACAAGTCTTTTGTTTCTCTGGTTAGATTTATTCCTTAATATTTATTTTTTTTGGTGTAGCTATTGTATATGCTACTGTTTTCTTGATTTTTTTCAGAGCTCTTTTCATTAGTAAATATGAATCAGATTGAGTTTTGTATGTCAATCTTGTGTCCTGCCACACTACCAATCTCTCGATTATTTCCAACACATTTTTTTTATCCATCTCTGGGATTTTCTATGTTAAAGTCATATCATCTGCAAATAGAGAGAGTCTCACTTCTTCTGGATTCCTTTGGTTTTTGCTGTTGTCTCATTATCATCTCTGGCTTTCCACTCTCATAAAAAGCTACAGTCTCAGAAACCCACCGGAGCAGTTCTTCCCTGTCCTATAGGGTCATTATGAGTCAACATCAACTGGCAGTGAGAGAGTTTTATTAGCTCTAAGACATCCAGTACAATGTTGATTAAGAGTGATGCTAAAAGGCATCCTTGTCTGGTTCTTGCTCACAATGGGAATCATTTCAATTTCTCTTCATTAAGCAAGGTGCTTGCTGGCCAACAGTTTTCACACATAACCTTTATTTGTTGGCAAATTTCTCTTTTATTCCTATTTTACTGGGTGTTTTTTTAAAATCAGAAATGTGTGTTTGATATTGTCAAAATCTTTTCTGCATCATTGTTTATGATCTTTTGTTTTATTTGTGTGGTGGATTACATTATTTTTATAATGTTGGACCGTCCTTGTGTGCCTGATATAAATCCCACTTGATCATGGTGTATTATTTTTTAGATGTGCTGTTGGATTCTATTGCCAAATATTTTGTTGACAATTTTTGCATCTATGTTCACAAGATCTCAGAGATTGTAGTCTGGACCCACCAGTCGATCGTGGTAATGCCTTTGCCTTGTTTTAGTATCAGGGTTATGCTTGTGTCATAAAACTCATTTTATTATATCTATTTAAAACAATGCATTAGCAGTGGGGCTGGACATTTTGAAAATGTGTGATTAATTTCACATATTACTATCACATGTTACTATCATTACTACATATTACAATCAATACAACTCTATGTATTAAATGTACATTAATAAATTGTGCATGCAAGTATCTCTTATTGGGACAGTCTATATATAGTACTTTTCTTTTCATAAAGTAGTGTCTCACAATGAACCCATGAGTGATAGATATTATTTTAATACTCCTTTGTTTTACTGAAAGGCACCCTCGTGACACATTGGTTAAGCATTTAGCTGCCATCTCAGAGATTGTAGTCTGGAACCACCAGTCGATCCATGGGAGAAAAATAGGACTGCTGGCTTCCTTAAAGATTGGACACCCTATGGGGCTGATCTACTCTATTCTATAGGGTCACTATGAGTTAGAGTGCCTCCATAGCCCTAGGTTTTTGCTGTTTTACTGAAGAAAAAAAATCCAGACTGGGAGATTTGACTTGCTATAGATCACACAGAGAAAAGTGGACTCTTCTGACTCTAATTTACAAAGGGGCTTCCAAAAGTCCATATTTTGAAGCCCTCTTGTATGAGCTCTTTTCTTTACACTGTCCACCTGAGGTCCTATAAACTCACTGTCATTGACTTGATTACAATTCAGTGCAGTAGAAGAACGTGCCTCTGGGTTTCTAGGCTATAATCTTTACTGGGGGCAGAAAGCCTCATCTTTCTCCTGAGGAGTGGCTGCTGGCTTTGAACTGTTGGCCTTGCAGTTAACCGTCCAGCATATAACCGGGGCTACTCAGGTCTTATAGAGCCCATATTTTCATTCATGATAGTGCTATTAATGTACATAGAGATAAAAAGTCCATTTTTCATTTATTGTCTATTGTGAAATATTGAGGAGTCATAACCCACTAGAAGAGAGAGAAACCAGACCAATCATGTCATTCTATTGTTCCTCAAGTATGATCTCCAGACAGCAGCAGCAGCATCACTGGGGCATCTGTTAGAAACGTAGATATCCTCGGGTCCAGCCTCAAACCTACTGAATCCAAACACCCTAGAGGTATGCTCCCACAATCTGTGTTTCAACAAGCCTTTCAAGTGGTTCTGATGCAGTACACAGTTAAGAACCAGTGGTCTAGTTTAACTATCTCAGCCTGGAGATTCTACAAGCATTTATGAAGTACCTACCTATTATGTGGGCTAGGGGATGGACTGCTAACGGCAAGTTTGGCATTTCAAACCTGTCAGCTGCTTCACAGGATAAAGATGAGGCTGTTTCTGTACAGATCTCCAGTCTTGTGAACTGTACACAGTGTCTCCATGAGTCAGCATGGACACAATGGCAGGGGGGTTGGCTTTTTAAATCGATGCCGGGGCTTGCTCGCGTGTTTCCTTACCTCATTCTTGCAGCCAAGGTGCAGAGGGGTGTGAGACAGCAGGGTATTTAAGGCACGATGAGTGATGCCGTGAAACTGGAGCAAGGCTGTGAAAACACACGGTGAGGTGACCGAGAAAGAAGTCAGCTGGAGAGGCTACAGAGGGGCAGGTTGGGGGCCAGGAGACTTCTTCTTGCTAACAGAAGGCCCTAGCCATGGTCCGGTGGTTTCTAAGGTGGCTGCATGCTTAATGACCCTTTAGAAAGTTGGAAAGATTATTCGATCTTATTTTTATTGATGGAGGAGTCCTGGTAGCACGGAGGCTTTGGGCTGCAAACCTCAAAGTTGGTGGTTCAAACCCACCAGCCAGTTGGCAGGAGAAAGTTGAGGCTATCTGTTCCCTTAAAGATTGGTTGCCTCTGAAGCCCTAAGGAGCAACTCTTCTCTGTCCGGGGGGTTGTGATAGTGATGAGTGTGAGTTGGAAGCGCTGGCCTGCAGTGGGTTTCAGTTTTGTTCTGGAGAGGTTATTTTTTTCCTATGACTAGCAAAGATAGTCATTTTATAGTTGGCATTGACTAGCTGGATGGACACAGATGTCTTCATTTGGTCCCTGTGTACGCTCCCTGTGCTCGAAATGCCCGGAGGGAGCCAGAGGCACTCCATTCTGCTAAGGGGCTGGCAGTGCTGCCTCCCCTCAGTCCTTTGTTCTTTTTCAGTTCATTGTGAGCTTCTGCAGTTGTCCTGTGCCTGGTTAAGTGGATTCATTGAGTCTACTCTCTAGTTTTAACTAAATGAACACTCACAACGGATATGCGGCTTTCAAAGGTCCCTGCAAAGAAACCTCTGATTGCAGACGATCCTAATTATAGTCAGCCCAAGTGAACACAGGCAGAAGGCTGAGCTGCTGTGTCCCCTCCTCCTAGCTCCAGTTCATTGCCAGCCACGTCTCCAGGTAAAATCCAGGATAAACTAATTAGGCCTGACACAGTCAATCACACTGCTTGTACTAAAAAAACAGATTAGCAAAGGGGTTGTGTGTGCACGTGTGTGTCTGTGTTATTTTGCAGAAAAACAAAAATATGGGGGGAAATGCAAGCATGAATATTAAATTCAAACAGTGGCATTCCATTCAAAATATACTTAGTATAAAATATTGCTTACTTCATGTCACAGATATAATACTCTTAGCATCTTTTCGTGTGTACAGGACATAACATGATGTCTAGGAGTCCTGGTGGCATAGTGCTTACACATTGGGCTGCGAACTGCAAGGTCAGCCATTCAAAGCCACGGGGGCTCTTCAAGAGAAAGAGGAGGCTTTCCACTCCCATAGAGACTTACAGTCTCTGAAACCCACAGGGGCAATTCCACCATTTTGGATCTCTCCCAGGAAATTCTGACAGCCTTTCGTCCAGGTGGAGAGGGTAGAGAGGGAAGAACAGGATGTTGCAAGCATCACTGAAGCAGGACCACCCCCAAAAGGTGTTTCTATCATCGTGGGGTGCTGGAAAATGAGGGGACTTGGAGTTTACTGGGCTCCTCACTATATAGGTCCCTGAGGCCCCCGTTGTTTCCTGAGAGGATAATTGTTGTGGATCAGAAAAGAGCATTTTATTGTGAAGGTAGGGTAGGGAGAAGCCTCATTAATGGGAAGTGAGAGCGAGCACAGGTGTGAGGGAAGGGAGGCTTGGTAACTCCACAGCAACCGAGGGACCAGAGGCCACTCACAGTGAGGTGCCAGTTGCCAAGCAACCTCTGGAGACCTGTGGGAAGAGGAGACTGGAGGGGCCTTCCACCACCTCCACATGGGGCTTGAGGCAGAGGCTATAGTTCTGATGTTGGTCAAGGAAAGGACCCTAGGTCTGTAGGAGACCTGAGCTGACCTTCCTGAATTCCAACCCTGGCCCTGCCCTGCCCTTGTGGTGTGATGTAGCGTGACCTTTCCTTTCCATGGACTGGTTTCCACAACTATCGCACAGAGAAAGTAGTTCTTGCCACATGGTATTGTTGTTAAGATCTATTAAGAATATGCAAGAGAGTCCATAGACTGTGAATCTGGAGTAGATCCAAAAGCCTGTGGACTTTATCAGCGATGCCTCCTTAGACCAGTATGTGCTTAGATGTGCCTTCTTATATGCTTGGTATCTTTCTCACTTTCATTCTACCTTAGAGGGGTCAACATCTCTTTAAAGATGGGGGATTTTAAAAAAGATAATGTGGGTGACTATGCGTTGTTATTGAGGGTCCCACCACTCGGCAGTCAGTTTGTCGTACTGCGGTGCCTTGTATGCTATTTCGATGCTAGAACATATGATACCAATACTTCACACACCAGCAGGGTCACCCATCATGGATAGGTTTCAATGAAAGTTCTAGACCAGGGGTCTCTACCTGTGGGTTTCGACCCCTTTGGGGGCCGAACGACCCTTTAACAGGGGTCACCCAATTCATAACAGTGGCAAAATTACAGTTATGAAGTAGCAACAAAAATAATTTTATGGTTGGGGCTCGCAATCATCACCACAAAAAACCCTGGTTGCACTATTAGCTAAGCATTGGACCACTAACTGGACAGCCAGAGGTTCAAACCCACCAGCTGCTACCTGGGAGAAAGTTGAGATGATCTCCTATAGAAATTTAAAGCCCTATATAAGGTCCCTATCTGACAGAAGGGAACCCTGGTGGTGTAGTGACTGGGTTATGAATTGAACTGCTAACCACAAGGTTGGTAGTTCAAAACCACCAGCCTCTCTGAAGGAGAAAGAGGAGGTTTTCTACTCCCGGAAAGATTTACAGTCTCAGAAATGCACAGGGCCAGTTTTACTCTATCCTATGAGTCAGAATTGACTCGCTGGTAGTGGGCTGGGCTTTGGAATCATCACCCTGATGCTGCACAGAATAGAAAAGAAACTAAGATTCAGAGAGCTAAGAAATTTGCCCAAGTCATACCAAGATGGCCAAGCTGTGATTCAAAATGATGGCTGCCTGCTGCTACAACCTATGCTGTCTTCACACTCAACTGTGTCTCTTTACTCTTCACTCCACTGCCCAATGATACCCGCAGGGACTTCACGGGTGATGGAGAGTTAACATCACAGCTGTAACCTTCCACATTCTCTGGTAAGACTTTTTGTTTATGTTTAATTCCTGATTAACTGACACCATGAGTAGCTACCACTCATCTGTCGGTATGATGTCCAACGGGCTTCAATGAAGCTTCCAAACTAAGACAGGCTAAGAAGAAAGTCGCTATCTACTTCTAAAAAGGAGCCAATGAAAATCCTAGGGATCATGGGGGTCCAATTTGCAACCAATCAATTATAGGGAGTGCACAGGACTGGACAGCATTTTGTTCCATTCAGTTGTGCATGGAGTTGCTGAGAGTCAGGGTGTCTCCATGGCAACTAACACCAGTGCTAGGAATACTTTAGTACATGTGATCTGGGCAATAGAAAGAGCAGGGAATAGGATGTTCGGACAGGCACGTTATAAAGGAGGACTGGATAGAAGATACTTAAAGGATTGAATGAGGTTTCATATGCATATTAGGTGATTGAAAATATTGTGACTTGGGTCAGGTGCACCTTGGTTCTCGAAGTGACTGTGGTAGTCACATAATCTGTTGTCAATTTGAGACTTAAGAGTGAAAGGGTGGAGTGTAGCCTGTCAATCAGGTCGCAGCTTGATGACCTCATTTGGAGGCATTAAGGAGATAAATAGCTTGCTGGAGACAGGACACATGCTCACTCCCTGTGAGACATTACTGACAACAAGCCTGATGAGCTACGCTGATGCAGCCAGAGCTATGGAGCTGGAGAAGCCACGTGGACTCCTTATCAGTGCTGAGATGCTTACACTGACACTGGACTTTCCACCCACTGGCCTGTGATTGTCCTGCATTCGGCGTCATTGCATGGTTTGCGTGAGTCTGAAGAGGAATTTATAGACTGGCATCGGACATATGGGCTAATATTGGACTTATAGACTTGATCTTGACTGCCTGGGATGTTTTCTCAATATTCAATTGCTCTTTTATATGAAGTTCTTTCTTATATTCATATGAGTCTCTATGAATTTTTTTCTCTAGTCTACCCAGACCAACACAGTAACAGTCTTGCTTTTCAACATTTTAAAAAAGTCTTGTGCATCAGATTTACCCAATGCAAATCATCATTTGATCTCTTAACTACTGTCTTGATAAAATTGTGGATCCAAGCAAGATGAATGCTTCACAACTTCAATCTTTTCTCCATTTATGATGATGTTACCTATTGGTTCACTTGTAAGGATTTTGGTCTCTTTTACATTGAGTTGTAATCTATACTGAAGGCTGCATGCAATCCTTAATCCTCATCAGCAAGCGCTTCAAGTCCCCCCTTTCAGCAAGCAAAGCTGTGTCATCTCCATATCGCAAGTTGTTAATAAGCCTTCTTCCGATCCTGATGCTGCTTTCTTCTTCATGTAATCCTGCTTCTCTGGTTATTTGCTCATCTTAGTAGTGTAGTAAAGATTAAATGAGACAAAGTAAGGAACGGGCCTAGCAGATATCCAATAAGCTTGCCAAGATTGCTCTATCAGTGAATGATAGAGCCAAGATTAGTCTTCCATTGTGTTGTACTATTGCAACTTTTACTACTTTTAAGATTGTGAACCCTGGGGTCTACAAGGTGGACTTCATCAGTAGAGCAATTAGATATGAGTCATTGCCCTTTTACCTCCATTTTCAAAGGATGAAGTGTGAAGCACTTTTCCAGAAGATACCCAGTTATCCAAAAAGCTAGAGATTTTCTCAGCTTGCCTGGGTCCTGCCAAATATGATGCCAAGAGTAGTAGTGGGAGTGAGGTAGGCCATTCAACTGAGGGTTTATCATGCCTTCCTTCTGCAGGCTTAGCCATCCCTCACACCATTGCCCCGCACCTTGGGTTGCCAGGTGACAGCTGGAAACGCTTCTCCTCTCTGAACTCCTGTGCTTCTCACTTTCTGGTGTGAAATCTGCCAACTCTGTGCTAATGACGCCAAGGCCCTGAGCTCAGGTCCAGAGGCAGGGATGGGGAGAGGGAGATGGATGGGAGATCAAGTTCAAGGGGTCTCTACATTCCCTTGGTTAATGAACCACTGTCCCCAGCTCAAAGAATAAGTGTCTTTCTTTCTTTCTGCTTTTGCCCTGTTCATTCAATTGTTCCTAAGAAATATTAATTCTATATCTTAAATTTTTCTTGAACACATTTCCTTCTTAGTTCTGTTCCATAGCCTGACTGTGAGCCTACCTTCGACTCTGCCCTTTTCTCATCTCAGATTCCTGTTGTCACCCCCCACCTACTCTGCCCCACCTTGTCCTGCCTTAGACTATAGCAGCCTCTGGAATGGATGTCCTTTCCTCTCTGTTCTGCTCCCTCCCATTGGTCTTCTGATCACCTCCACTGCTTACAATGAAGAGCGAGCTTCTCATGCATACACAATGAATTTATTTTCTTCTATCGTCAATCATTCACTTCTCAAGCAGTCCATGTTCCACCTACATGTTCTCTAAACTCCCAATCCAAACATAGTTCTCTAAACTCCCAATCCAAAACCCTTTTATTTTTAAAAGAAACTTTTACTTTTTAGAATTTGTTTTAGACTT
>NW_022104341.1:75861120-75863274 GCF_000313985.2 Echinops telfairi
TAGAAGTAAGCAAGTCTAAGTTCAGGCAGATTCCAAGTCAGTGGATCAGATGTTACGTTCGAGGCTTTTCCTCTAGCTGTGAGGGCTGATGAGCCCAAGATTGGCAAGATGATGACAGGCTGGTGACTGCAGAGGCAACTGAATTTAAGATCAGCTGATCAGGTTTGTGACTGCCGAAGTGTTAGGTTTTTCAGGTTAGAAATACCTCGGTCCTTGGCTTCACACGCAAAAGAATTCACACCGAAGCCTGGTTTGTGATCCAAGTGGATTTTTTATAAAGGATAGAACCAGTTTCAGGTGTTACAGTAAACTGAACACAAGCCAGAGAGAGAGAGGGAAAGAGAGACCATGGCCCCAGTTGTGCGCTGAACTGTGTAGGAGCTGCTGGGAAAGAGAATGGTGGTTTCAAAGTTTCTGGCTTTACAGGCCCCTACCCTGCACCCCAGTTGGGAGGCGTGGTTGATGTCCTGGTTGACCCCATTGGCTGAATTAAGCCCACCTGGCCTAGATGGGGCCAATTCGGATGTACCACCCATAGATGTACGGCCCCTTCCTGGCTCGAAGCCTGAATGCTCAGGAGACAACCTGGTCCCTATTCTGGCCACCTAACAAGCAGGTCAGCCAACAGGCCAGTGATGACTTCACTGAGCATCAGCAGGCAATATGGCAGGCCATTGGCTCCAGTCCAAAGAACCTGAGGTCCATTAGCAGATGCAGGATCCAGACCGAGCAAAAAGCAAGCATACTTTTCCACAGTGCCCATTTGTCTCAGAAACAGGCCACACCTGCATCTGGACTGTGATCTGAGAAAGGGTGTTGACTTCTACCCTAATCGTCTCACAAATAATTAGTTGCTTGTAGAGATCCCGCTTTGGAAGTGATTACATTGTTAGGTCACATCATGGGATGTTGCTAGGTCTTAAGTCCAAACCACTGAGAATCCTGACCCAACCAAAACCTTAACTATCACACTTCCTAAGACTGCTCTTGGCTGTTACTATTAGATTCACTCTTTTGCTCCTTGCTTTGTCCAGATTGTTCCTGCCTCCCTAGAATCCCCGTTTTCCTCCAGCAAACTCTCATTTGACTTTAAAGACTCAGTTCTACTATCACCTCACCTGGGAAGTCATTCTTAACTTTACCCCTTCCGGGTTGAGAGTCCTTCTTTTACTTTCCCTACTTCTCCTCGCTTGCCATCAAGTTGATCCTGACTTTCAGAGATGCTAACTGCCCCATCAGGTGGAAGTTCTCATCCTTATGGGAGCAGATCACCAGGTCTTTCTCTCATGGGTCTGAACTGCCGAGCTTTCCGTTAGAGGTCAGGCACTTAACCATTGTGCCACAAGGGCTCCTCTGACCATAGTTACCATGTCGTATTGCTGAGTGGCTGAACTTTTCTGTTTAGCAGACTGGAAGTGTCCCTGAGTATAGGGGACAGGTTTAATTCATGGCTGCAGTTCCAGCTTCCATCACAGGGCTTGAGAAAAAAAGAAGTCTCAATAAAGAGGTTGGCAAAACACAAGTGAATGCTCAGGCCTTCACTTTATGACTCTCCTAGTCACACCAACACTGCGTTCTTGCACATGCGGAATGCCTGGCTCTTTTTTCTTTTTTTTAGCCCATCTAAATGATACTTATTCCTCAAAGTCCTAAATCAAGTTTGCTTCCCCAAGAACATCCCTTTCCCGATTCTGTCACATTGGGTCTGGGGCTTCTTTCAGATCCGCCTTTCTGTAGAATGAACATACTGCTTTTTGCTCAGAGCCATTTTGGGCACAGAATCCAGTCAGATCAATTGGTCCTGAAAGGAAGTTTTGTTGCCCCTATTTAGAATTTGAAACGGAGACCCTGCGAGGCAAAGAGTTAGCACTTTACCAGAGTTGACACCGTTAGAAAATGTTTAAATGGTCTACTTGAGCCTGAGCTTCCGAACTTGTTACCAAGCCTGGTCTCTCGCTTCCCGTTGGACCATAGTGTTTCCCCACATGGATGTGAGGTCTGACCCCAAGCCATAATTCAGTGGTGTGCTGGAATCCCCCTCTGGAGGACTCGCACCTCAGTTTCCTCAGCTAGGGCTTGGGAAGGGAGAGAAGAGGCAGGAAGGAAAAGAGAACATCGGAGGTGGTTCTGACTGAGGTTGGCCATTGTGTTCCA
>NW_022104341.1:75864284-75873083 GCF_000313985.2 Echinops telfairi
AGAAATGCCCCATAGAGCTTCCAAACTGTAAATCTGGAGGGAAGCCGACAGTCTCATCTTTCTCCTGATCAGTAGGTGGTAAGTTCAAACCACCGACCTTTTGGTTAGTAGCAGAGTGCTTGTACCACTGCATCACCGTACTCCTGATAACACCCAGAAAAGGTTATTGTTATCAACCCCTTTCTACAGCTAACCAATCTGTGTGCAGAAAGCCAAATAATTGATCCAAGGTCATATGCCAGGAACTGGCATCACTGGAATTTGAATTCAGATGCGCTTGACCTCAAAGTCCATGCTCCTTCCACGGTCCTCATAGGACCTGCATACCAAATGCTTCCGATATTTAATTGAATGACAATAAAGTGGTGAAGGAACACACATTGGGGCATGATGGGAGGGCAGATAGCTTTACGAGGCTTTTTGAAGGAGGTCATTCTACCCTTAAGATAGGAGCAAAAGTGGGTGCCAAAGTATGGAGATATTTTTGGAAAAAAAAATGTGTCTTATTTCCAAAGGCAAGTTAAAGTGGCAGGGAAATGTTAGCGTGAGGGACTTCAGTGTTCTCCCACACCCCCATGTGGTCCTGACACTAATTTGACTCCCCTCCAGGCCTCCTGCTCCAAATGACTTCCCAGCGGTCTATTCAGTCACTCAAAAGGGATCCAGGAGAGGGAATAGATGGTAAAAAAGACAAACACGTTGGCAACTCGCTCAGTGTGGCCTTAGAGCAGCGGTTCTCAACCTGTGGGTTGCTACCCCTTTGGGGTCATAACAGTAGCAAAATGACAGTTATGAGTAGCAATGAAAATAATGTTATGGTTGGGGTCACCACAGCATGAGGAACTGTGTTAAAGGGTGGCGGCATGAGGAAGGTTGAGAACCACGGCCTTAGAGGGAGGCGCAGGAGGAGGGTCCATCTGGTTCTCACCTTGGGTAAGCCGTTCACCATCAAAGTCTCCATTTCCGTCCCTTGACCACGGGTGTGATCGCGAGACCTCTCTCCGAAGGTAACTGTAAGAAACAGCACGCTGCCTGGCACGCTACATCTTACCAAATGGTTGCCAGTATTGGAGAACCAGTGAATCATAGGGGAGCTGAATTCTGAACGGCAGTTACCAACTGGTTCAGTAGGATAGTGGGGAAGGTTGTAGAAGGAATAGCAGGAGCAAAACACAGAGATGTTGAGGAGCACAATGTTTGGCATCTAGAGGGGAGCCCTGATGGTCATCCCCTGGGGAGAAAGAAAGCAGAAGGAAGGGCGGCATGCACTTAAGGCAGTGAAACCATTAGGTAAGCAATCCCGGGATGGGCTTAACACCCTAGCTTCCTGGGAGACAGTATAGCACAGGGTTTCAAACGCCCAGCTCCACGCAAGCTGATGTGGGAAAGGTATTTAGCCTCATTGCGCCTCCATGTCTTCCTATTTCCCAATGCCAAGAGGTAGTTGATGAAGTCATGCGTGAAAAACACTTGGCTTATTGCCTCGCACTTAGTAAGTCATGAGTTAATGTCAACAATTATTTTATTGTATTATAATGATTGTTTCTATTTGTCTTCATTCCTCAGAGCTGAAAGGGACCCTACAAACTATCCATATTTCAAAGATGGCAAATCTAGGGCTCAGGGTGGGAGGGATTCTTCGGTCCACAAAGCAAGTTCATGATAGGATGAAAGTCAAGCCAGGCCTCCTTCTTCCCAGCCTGCCCCATGTGGCTCTTTTTGCCACTGACAGGCTACTTCTCACAGCTTCCCCCTCCCTCCTGTGATGGCTCGTCCCCTCCTCCCCCCTTGTAAATAAACTTAAAGCACCTGCTTCATAGAGCTGAACATTTACCCTATTTTTAGAACACGCTGGCACCTGTATGCAAATGATCCTCAGGGGACGTGTCTGCTATGGTGACTGGGGCCAACTCCCTGAAGAAAGCCAGCAAGAGAACTAGGGAGAAAGTACAGCTGGGGCAGGATGAAGATCCTGAGCTCCTAGTGTCTCTTTCTAGTTAAGTCCCAGAAGCCCTTGCCTACGCTAACTCCTCATGTGTCTGTTTCTACACGAATTCATGAGTAGGTCTCTGGGCCGGGCTCCAACCTGAGGTTTTCCACTTGGAAATGCCCTGCCAAGAAGTATAGTAAAATCCAGACCTGTGACTTCATGAGGCTGGCTCAGGTTCACTGGGCAAGGGGGGGCGGGGGTGGGTGGGTTGTGACTTTCAGGAAAATGGAACTGACACAGAGTGACAAAGGCGACTTAACAGGCAGCCCAACGGTCTGCCCCATGGAGCCGGAGAGAGCTCAGAGGATGACAAGAAAGAGGGGAGAGCGAGGCCTCCAATGGTTTTTGCCAAAAAAATGCCAATGTCCCTGGTCCTTGGTGAAGGGTAGCAGCCCACTTTAGCACAGGCTTCCTGGATGTGCGCACGGTGACAAGTCCAAGCAGAATGCCGTTAAGTCCCTCAGAGGCTTCCGCCGTCCAGCACCCTGGCCTACAGACACCAAGCCTCCCATGCTGGAGCCCGGGGTCGGCTAACATGGAGAGGAATGAGCCAGTCCTGTCCCTCACAGCAATTTTCACATTGTTTGAGAGCCATGCATATATTTTTACAGACAAATGAAAGCACCATTATCTGAAGGATAGTCTATAAACAGTTCAGAAATGAAGCTCTGATGGTTTTACTTCCATTTCCCTTCCGTGTGCATAAGGACAGAGCCACACGACTCGTGAGCCAAGGTTTGCCGACCCCACGTGAGCCCCAGCCTCACTTCCTACTTCCTCCTCATACCCCCCCCACCTCGCCCCAGAATTAAAAAAAAATTAAATCTAAGATGCTATCATTGTAAGAGACATTTTTATTTCAGAGGGGCGAAGATGTGGGGAAAAAAAGAGAGCGTTTTGAATCCATGGAAGACAGTACTTTACACCCCGGTGAAAATAGAACAGCTTGTACTTTTCCCAGAGACCCTGCTGCTTCGGGTCCTCCTCTTTGCTTGAAGCTTTTTTAAAAGGAAAATGTCCAACATAAACTCCAGCAGGGAGGCTCAATAGTACTTTCCCCCCATCATCCAGCCACAACTTATCCACCTATGGTTGGCATGCCACATGTCCCCTGCATTTCCTTCTCCCCAGAGGGGGTTCGTTTTCCCTCATTATAAAAAGAGTGTGCTTGGATATGCTCATTTCAAAAGTATTTTGAAAGTACCGGCAAATATAGAGAAGAAAACGTGATGGATAGGTTAGTTGATTTCTTTCCTGTCTCCTTTCTGTGGATTTCCTAACACAGCTGAGGTCATATTGCATATTCAATTTTATACCCTGCCTTTGTTTTACTTAGTGTTATCATGGACGTATCGCTAACATTATTTTAATGACGTCCTTGTCTGCCAGGAGGAGGGACCCTATCCATTCCTCAGTCCCTCAAGATTTGCCACTGCTGTCGTGTGCCAGGTACAATGACGAGTTGGAATGGAATGAGGTACCACCTCGGGCCTCCCCAGGCTTACTTTTCCTGCATTGTTTGAACAGGTAGCCACTTTCTAATTTGGGGCTGCTAGGAATAAGGGCTCAAACATACGAACCATTGTGAGCATGGTGCCAGACAGGGCGGTAACTGGTGCTGTGGTAGAAAGGGTTAAAACTGACGAGAGTTGAAACGACTCCACCACACTAGCGGAACAAGGACAGTGAAGAAGGGTGCAGGGTCGTCCTCGTGTGTCACGTTTTTCTCGGGTTTCAGATGATTTCCTTTCAGACAGATTCTCAGAAATTCCTATTCTACTCCACTTTTGCCAGCCTTCAATATTACCTTCGTTGTATTTTTAGCTAATTCAATACATAAGAAGTGGTATCTCATCATTTCAAATGGCATTTCCCTCCTTTCTTAGCGAGCAGCCATTTATTAATATTAACCATTTGTTTCCTGTGAGGTATCTGTTGGTTACGAGTCCTGATTTATGACGCCCTGCATTTCCTGTCACTCGCTGTACCCTCAGGATGTCTTTATTAAGTGTAATCTTGTTCCAAGCATCTCTGCTTTCCTTCTGGCCCTCACTCTACCTCACTGCTTCTCTGCTAGCTCTTCCTGCCTTGAAGGGGAGTTGGGTGAGTCACACAAAGGGGACAGCAGGTGGCAAATTAAGCACATTCTCCAGAGAGACTTCTCAGGATGCTGTGAATGATGCTGATGTCAATTGGTGGCAAAAAGAGTAGAGAGGAAGTGGGTTGGCAATTGGGATGCTAAATTTGTCCACGCCAAAGCACTAGGGGCACTTACGGATGATGGGAAGCATCTTTAACATACCTGCTCCTGCTTGGTGCCCAGGTCTGTGCAGAGTGCTGATGAGGGAACTGAAGGAGATACAAATGAAGAAGGTTGTACTTAATAGTCTAATGGGTACATGTTGGAGAGATATGGAGTAAGTGGAGATGTCTATTTGAAACATGGGAGGGAAGGATCTAGTATATATTTGAGATGTCATCTTTGTTGTTAGAACAACGGAAAGACATATTATCTACCTTCCTCTTATTTATTTAATCTTTTGTTCATTCAATCTTTTTGGACCACCTGCCAGGTACCAGGTATTGTTCTAGACACTAAGGGTACAGAAGTGAGAGGCACTGATCTACCTCATGGTCTAAATGAGATATGGGGAGGAGGGAAACAAAGCCCTGATACAGAGATGATATTCATTTAAAAATATATTTAGGCTCTCTGCTCCCCCTCATATGATAGGCAGTCTCATTTTCCCATGCCGTCCCAGCCACATGCCCAGAGACATGATGGAGTAAGTGGATTTGGCTGCATTGGGCGCCTGGTCACCAGGGCTGCTTTCATATCTGGCAAAGTGGACATCGTTGCCATCAATGACCTGGACTGCCTGGTGTACATGTTCTAGTATGATCCCATCCATGGCAAGTTTAATGGCACCATCAAGGCTGAGAATGGGAAGCTTAATGGGAAGTCTATCTCCGTCTTCCAGGAGCGAGAACCCATCAACAGCAAGTGGGGTGAAGCTGGTGCCGAGTATATAGTAAGTGTCCCCTGGTGTCTTCACTACCATAGAGAAGGCTGGGGCTCACTTGAAGGGTGGTGCCCAAAGGGTGATCATCTCTGCCCCTTCTCCCTATGCCCCCATCTTTGTGATGGGTGGGAACCATGAGAAGTATGACAACTTCCTCAAGATTGCCAGCAATGCTTTCTGCACCACCAACTGCTTGGTCTTCCTGGCCAGGGTCATCCATGGCAACTTTGACATTGTGGAGGGACTCGTGACCACAGACCACACCATCACTGCCACCAGAAGACTGTGGATGGCCCCTCTGGGAGGCTGGTGTGCCGGTCATGGAGTTACCCACAACATCATCCCCTCATCTACTGGCACTGCCACGGCTGTAGGTGAAGTTACCCAGAGCTGACTGGAAAACCCACTGCCATGGCCTTCCATGTCCCCACCTCCAATGTGTATGTCGTGGATCTCACCTGCCATCTAGAGAAAGTTGCCCAGTACAGTAACATCAAGGTGGTGGTGAAACAGATGGCAGATGGTCCCCTAAAGGGCATTCTCGGCTAGACTGAGGAACAAGTTGTTTCCTGTGACTCCAACAGTGACACGCACTCCTCCACCTTTGATGCTGGGGCTGGCATTGCCCTCAATGACCACTTTGTCAGGTTTCATATACAATTAATTTGGCTACAGCCATGGAGTGGTAGACCTCATGGTCCACATGGCCCCCAAAGAGTAAGAGTCCCCAGACCACCAGCCCCAGCAACGGCACTAGAGGAAGAGAGGCCCCCAGCTGCTAGGGATTCTTTGCCCCAACTTGATCCCCCAACACACTGAGACTATTCCATCATCCAGACCCTCGGGGCTTAGAGAGCCCAACCTTGTCATGTACCATCAAGAACGTACACTGTACCCAGCCTACACACACACACAATTTATTGTGCAATTCAAAGAATGTAATCAATGTCATAGAACTAGGTAGGTAGAAACTGGTGAACTGGTATGTATATATTCTCAACAATCACAACGGATAAAATGTATGAGTGTCTAGGATATTGCCAGATGACACTAAGAAGAAATGGAATGAAGCCCTGTGCCCTTCAGCTTATCTGCTTCCGGAAAAGTGTAGGGCCTGTGTCTTTGCGGGAATCGTGGAAATTAGTAAAGTCATATCTGTGGGGTTTTGAGAGCTATGTGTGAGAGATGAGTGCTAAAAACAAGAATTCAGGGCATGCAGTTCTCTGGACATTAGTTACTCATCTGAAATGGAGGTATTGCTCCTCTGTGTTTGCATGACAGAATTTGTCACATCTGTGGTAACTTCCGCAATAGAATGTGAGTCTTCTGGGCTCAGGGGTCACATGCGTTTTACTCGCAGCACAGCCTGTTGCTATGTTTGGTACCATCCAGTTGGTTCTGACTAATTGCAAGGTTAGCAGTTTGAAACCACCAGCAGCTCCGAGGGAGAAAAACAAAAGACCTTTTACTCCTGCAAAAAATTAGTCTCAAAGATCCACAGGGGAAGTTGTACCCTGTTTTACAAGGGTGCTCTGCGTCAGAATCAACTTGAAGGCAGTGAGTTTGGCTTATTTTTAAAAATAATGCCTCAACACCCAGCTGCTTCCAGATCAAGGGCTTGAAGTCTGGCAGCTGCTGGTTGGAGGGAGGGGCTCCAGGGGAGTCAGCCCGGAAACTGGGCATACCTGCCTTCCCAGGCTCATCGTCCCCCACTACCTGGCTTGGAGTGAAGTGAACGGGACAAGAGGGATGAGCTCTCATCGTGGAGAGTGGACCACCACGCGTCTGCCATTTTGACTCAGTGTGATAGAGACAGTGGCGGCCTCAACGGGCTGAGGCATAGGAACAATTGTGAGGCTGGCACAGCGCCCTGCAGTGTTTCATTCTTTGTGCAGAGGGTCACATTGCATCAGAGCCGGCTAGATGGCACCTAACAAGAGCAACAACAGGGGGGTGGATGCGCCACAGGGCAGTGTTCAGGGAGGGCGAGGACCTCTCACTTTCGTGTGACTCTCAAGCTCGGTCACTGCTCTGGGGCCTCCCTCTTTTTGACTCTCACATGGAAAGGGCCAGGAAGCCTGCGGGGGGTGGGGGTGGGGGCTATGTGATCTCACAGACGCCCTACGACCAATCCTGAGGTTCTACAGGGACTTCCTTCTCGCTCACGGTCAGCCCTTGAATTTCAGTCACCAACATTCTGCTGTGTGTCAGGGATTTAGACTGAGAGGGGAGTGATAAGATTTGGATTTTAGGAAGACCCAGCGAACAATCTTTGGACAAATATTTATTGACACACTCTCCATGTTTCAGGAGCTGGAGATACAAGAGTGAGCAATAATAGTAAGATACATTAGTGAGCAAACGTAGACCGTGTTCTTGTGGCACTTGCAGTGTGGCAGGCAAAGACAAACCTTACCCAAGACACTACATAATACAAAAATTCAAAGGAGAAGCGCATGCCACTCAGAGAGCATATAATGGGAAGATTTGACTTTGCCAGGATGGTAAGGGTCACTTCTCTGCTGGGTTGAGATCTGAACAAAGAGTGTTGCCCCAAAGAAAGCCACTAGAAAGTTCAATGTGTGGCAGTTACATAATCTTCTGCCAACTTGAGGAAGGGGTGGAGTCTAGCCGGTCAATCAGGTCATAGTCAATGAAGCCTCTGTGTGGGCATGGCCTTCTCCTGAGGATTCTGGGAACTCCTGTCTTCCTCCCTGGAGGTGGGACGCACACTCTCTCTGCAAGATATTCCTGTTAACAAGCCACATGGAGCTACACTCATGGAGATAGAGCCCTGGAGCTGGAGGAGCCACATGGAGACCCAGGCCAGCTCTGAGATGCTTCCACCACCACTGAATCCACAAAACTTTCCCCCCCCTAGCCTGTGATCTTCCTGCATCCGGCATCATTGCATGTGTTGCATGAGTCTGAAGAGAGATTTACAGACTGGTATTGCACATAAGGGCTAATATTAGGCTTATGGACTTGAACTGGACTGGGCTGGGTTGCTTTCTTAATATACAATTACCCTGTGATATAAAGCTCTTTCTTATATACATATGACTGTCTATGAATTTGTTTCTCTAGTCAACCTGGACTAACACAGATGGGAATGAGTCTCTCTTGCTTCAGAACTCCCATGGAAGACAGCTTTCTTTTCTTGGGCTCAGATATTGCAGACTTCAGGAATCAGGCACTAACCACAGCTTAATCATTTGGTTATCCTTAGGACCTAGTCAAAGCCTGTACAAAATCAGTGCTCAGTGATGATATGAAGAAGAGGAAAAAGAAGGGAGAATCTCTAGGTACTTTAGCTATTTGAAGACAGCAGGCAAGAACAGAACATCTGCTTTTGCTTACCGTTGTAGCCTCAGTGCCTGGTACAGCACCTGGCACACAGAGGGGGGTGTCAGTAGCAGTACTCTTCCCTTCTCTAGCACCCACCTCCTTTCCGTTGTTCCTGCCATGACAGGATGTCTAGCCCCCTTCATTGTTCTGGTCATTCTGCAAATTGGCAAAGACCCTGGGACAGGTGATTTAATGCATCCAGAGAGGTCGTCTTGTGAAAGGGCACTAGTCTTACGCTCTTAAAAAACAAAACAAAAAACTTTTGCATAAAAATTAATCTCGTTCACATGGAAGAAACACACCAGCCACACGGAAGCACACCAGCCTGTGTGATCATGAGGTGTCGAATCATACACAATGTGAATGGGGTGGGGACATGGAGTGGAGACCCAATGCCCATCTGTAGACAAGTGGACATCCCCTCATAGAGGGGTCACA
>NW_022104341.1:75873513-75885198 GCF_000313985.2 Echinops telfairi
GGAAAAAATGGGGAGCTGATATCAGGGGCTCAAGTGGGAAGCGAATGCTTTGAAAATGATGATGGGAGGAAAAAATGAAAATGATGATGGCAGCATATGTGCAAATGTACTTGACACACTGGATGAATGTATGGATTGTGATAAGAGATGTCAGAGCCTCTAATAAAAATATTTTTAAAAATTAATCTCGTTTTAAACATAAAATTATTTTTCTCCATTCAAGACCTTATATCATTGCTTTAGGTTTTAGCATAAAGTTTCCCTGTGCTGCTACTTTATTTGTTGTTTCACAAATCATTTTATTGTGGTTTGGGTGAAAGTTTGCAAAGCAAAGGAGTTTCCTACTTAACAAGTTACACCCATCTCCTTTCAGGACACGAGTTGTGATGCCCTCAGTGTCAGCACTGCTCCGGAGTTCTCCCTGTGTTACTCATTTCCTTTCGCCATTTTCCCGTCTCCTTCGTGCCTTCTAAACTTTGTTCTTGGGCAAATGCTGTCCTTTTGGTCTCATATCTGTGATTGTTGTAAGGACGTTATCGAATTTCTCCTCACCTGTAAAGAGAGAGAACACTCTATCAGAAATTTTCTTTTGAAAATTAAATAGGAAACGTGCTTAGCATAGTGCCTGGCATGTAGCAAGGCTCGGCTAGTCATTTTATTTTGTTGCTATAGATACTAAATGAGAGCCCATGTATAAAGTGCGCATCCAAGGACCTGCCTCATTGTAGGTGCTCATGTGTCCCATCACCCCACCGACAGGGCTGCTGGAGGCATGGAAGTGGCTTGCTCACTCGGGAGTCCAATCTCTCTGGCACATTTTGCTCATAGGAAGAGCTCGATGACTGTCTGTTGCTTACAAGGGAATAGCTTGCCCTTGATGACCTGGGCTCCTGTAAGTGGCCAATGAGTCATCCCGCTTTCGTTCTCCCTTTTCCTGTCTCCTCTTCAGTTCTATTTCTGACTCTCGCCAGCAGGAGGAGATCAATGTTTGCCAGTGTGGTTTTTTACAAATAAAAGAGAGCGGGGTTCAGGAATAATTCTCTGGACTGCTTTTCAACGTGAGAGCTTGATTATTGTGTCTAATTTTGTTTTTCTCCAAGTGACATAGCAGTAACGACAATATCCACAGTCGTAGCAACAGTCAGAAACGTTCTTAAGTACCTACCATGTGCTGGTCCCTCTGCCAGACTCCACCTGTACATTCCCTCAGCTCCGCACGAACCTCTTCAGGTTTGCTGTGTTTGTAACCACTGGGGAAAACTGAGGCCTAGAGAGTTGAATGACAGTGGTCGTGAAAAAAGACTTCAATATTTTAGCCCCTGTGATAAGCCAGGCATTTAAAGAACATTCTTATTTAATATAAAAACCAACATTAAAAAATCATTTTATTGGGGGCTCTTACAGCTCTTATCACAATCCATACATATATCCATTTTGTCAAACTCATCTGTACATATGTTGTCATCATCTTTTTCAAAACATTTTTTCTACTTGAGCCTCTGGCATCACCTCCTCCTTTTTCCCCCTCCCTCCCTCATGGCCCCTTGATAATTTATACATTATTCTTAAAAAAATTTTTTTTTCATGTCTTACACCGACTGCTGTCTCACCCACTTTTCTGCTGTCCATCCCTCTGGGATAGGGGCATTCCATCAATCATTGTAATCAGTTCCCATTACTCCCCTCCCCCTAACCCTTAGGCTCCTAGTATCACTGTTCCCCTTATTGGGACTAGGGGTTTATCTGGTCTGGATTACCTGTATTAAGAGCTCTTATCTGTACTAGTATACATGTTCTGGTCTAGCCAGATCTGTAATATAGAATTGGGGTCATGATAGTGAGGGGAGAGGAAGCATTAAAGAACTAGAGGAAGGTTGTGTGTTTCATCAGTATTGTACTGCACCCTGACTGGCTCTTCTCTTCCTTGTAGCCATTCTGACAGGGGGTGTCCAATTGACTACTGATGGGCTTTGGGTCTCCACTCTGCCTGCCCCTTATTCCCATTGATATGCTTTTTGTTTGTTTTGTTTTGGGTCTTTGATGCCTGATACCTGATCCCATGGACACCTCATGATCACACAGGCTGGTGGGCTTCTTCCATGTGGGCTTTATTGCTTCAGAGCTAGATGACTGCTTGTTTATCTTCAAGCCTTCAAGACCCCAGAGGCTGTATCTTTTGATAGCCGAGCACCATCAGTTTCCTTCACCACATTTGCTTATGCACCCATTTTGTCTTCAGCGATCGATCATGCCAGGGAAGGTGAACATCATGGAGTGCTGTGTTAGTAGAACAAATTGTTCTTGCATTATGGGAGTACTTGAGTGGAGGCCCAATGTCCATCTGCTACCATAATACTTTCTAAATAAATATATGTACATATCTCTATTCCCCTGTCATTGTATATAAATGTATTTACATATATACATGCCTTTATTAGACCTCTATAACTGTCCTATGCTTCCCAGTTCTTTCCTCTATTTCCTTTTACAGTACTTTCCTCCCATCCCACTATCATGTTCAGCCTTCATTCGGGTTTTGGTAATTCCTCTAGGCTACACTTCCCTTGATGGAGCCCCCCAAGCATCTATGCCCTCCTTGCCATCAATTTTAGGTTACTTATTCTTCCCTTGTCCCTGGGTTTGTTGGCACTCCCCTCTTTTTCCGCCATCTCTCCCTTTCCCATGTCCCCCGGAACCGCTGGTCCCATTGTTCTCTCCTCCAGATTGTTCATCCTGCCTATCTTGTCCAGGAAGACATGCATAGACAATAATATGTGCAAAAACAAAGCAGAGCAAAACTTAACAGAAAAGGACAAAAAATAGAATGACAGATAATACAACAAAACAAACATAAAGAAAGAACAAGAAAAACCAACGGCGAAACCTGAAAAGCCCTCAAACAGTTCCAGGTCTGCCCGTCGACCTGGATGAGCGTTTTCCTGTAGAGTCCACTGTGGTGCCACACCCTGGCCCCCAAATCCACCTTTGGTATTCCTCGGGGACTTTGTTGAAGAACCAACATTTTAACAATAATGTATGTTATTTTTTGCTATTGAAAATATGCCCAGCAGGGCACATTCCAGTTCAACAAGTTCTACATGGGCAAGTCAACACCACTGATTACATCCTCCAAGTTTTATAAGTTTTCTAACCCTCCTTTTCTGAGTTATTCTTACTCCATTCACATAAACTCACGATCCTCTATGTTTCCTACCCAACCTTTGTAGTTTCTATTGTGAATTTCATCCCATAGAGATTTGTTCTTTAAAAGAACACAATCCTCAAGGAAGATATTCCTTACTAATTAAGCTAAACTACTGTTTGTTCAATGATTAAGAAAGATCAAAGAATAATTGATGTTTTTGAATTAACGGCATTGGTAAAGAATATTAATTGTTCCATGAACTTCCAGAAGAATGAACAAAGCTGTCTTGGAAGAAATACAGCTAAAATGCTCAATGCTCTGTCATTGGTCACCAAGACTTTGTCTTAGGTACTTTGGACATGTTATCAGGAGGGACGAGTCCCTGGAGAAAGACACCATACTTGATAAAATACAGGGTCAGCAAAGAAGGAAATTCCACCATAAAATGGACTGACCCAATGACGGCAGCAGTGGACTCAAACATCGCCACCATTGTGAGGATGGTGCAGGACCAGGCAGAGTTCATGCTGTTGTACGTACGGTTGCTCTGAGCTAGAGCTGACTCCATGGCATCGAACAACAACAACATTGGACACCATTATGACCCTGTGTTGATGGTTCCCCTCAGGCGGAAAGTCTCTGACGTTGTCCAGTCCTTGCCCTGTTTAAGACTTAATAAATGTTTTCTCAAAAAGGAGGAGGAGGAAGCTGCTCCCGGAGTGGTGGCGCAGGACGGAGGTCAAGATGGCAGATGAGATCGCCAGGGCTCAGGCCGCCCGACGTGGCAGTGACGCAATCTTCGGAAAGATCGTCCGCAAAGAAGTCCCAGCCAAAATTGGTTTTGAAGATGACCGGTGCCTTTCTTTTCATGACATTTCCCCGCAAGCACCAACACTTTTTTTGGTGATACCCAAGAAGTACATTTCCCAGCTTTCTGTTGCAGAAGGTGATGAAAGTCTCCTTGGACATGTAACGATGGTTGGCAAGAAACGTGCAGCTGACCTGGGCCCGAACAAGGCTTATCGCATGGTGCGGAATGAAGGTTCGCACGGGGGACAGTCCGTCTGTCGTGTCCATCTTCATGTTCTCGGTGGTCGGCAGATGAATTGGCCTCCTGGTTAAGCATGTTTTCAGGGACGCATATCCCTTCTCTAGGAATGATCAGGTTAACAAGTGCAAATGTAATAAACAGTACCCTTAAATTTGCCTGTGTATGGAGAGATTAAGGAAATAATGGGGAGGGGGACCCCATATGCAATAAAATGCATTGTTGAATAGTTAAAGAAAAAAAAGAAGAAGGAGGAGGAAGAGGAGATACAACGGGACAAGGAGACTGGTGGGACCAAAGACTATGACCCTCAGCCACCCTTCAGATCTGGACCTGAACTCGCCCCTGGGTTAGAATAACCAACCATTCAAGATCCCGACAGCAGCTTTTACCCAAGGACAAATGTCAGTGACTTACCATTGAGACAAAATACATATGAATTGTTGGATGTAAAACTGATGATCCGTTCTGTCCTCCTTCACCGAATTTGCAGCAAAAAGTTTAAAAGAAAAACAATTGTTTGATTTAAAGAAGACTTCAGGGGGTGTTTTTTGGTTTAAGGTTTAAAAGATTTTCTCAGGGTAATAATTTCCATGGTTTATCCAGCCACCATCACTCTAGAAAGTCTAGGTTTCATGAGAGTTTAAAATGTTCCATCAATCATCGTAATTATTATTTCTGTTCCAGCGATAAGGAAACAGCCCCAGAGGGGTTGAATAAGTCATCTATTCAAAATCACACAGCTGACGATTGGCAGAACTTAGAATCAGACCAAGGCCTGCTCAGCTGACCCTGAACACCTCTTGGGGAACTGGTCTTCTTCCTAGGGCTGCCTCTGGAAGTCCAAAAATAATGACTGATACCTGGATGATTCTTACTCTTTAAAGCTTTGTTCGTACACTAATTTCCCTAGTCTTCACGAGTCTCTGTGACCTTGTTCCCACTTGATAGATGATGAAACTCAGGTGTTCAAGCTTGTTTCCTGTTTCATGTCTCACCCATTTCTTACTTCCCACCGTTCTTTAAGTTCTTTCGGAGTACTCTGCCAAAATGCCCTTCCTCACATCTCTTCTTTAGAAAAACCCCTCATCTCTTGATATTACCAAGTTAATTTATCTTCGGCTGACGCTCCTGGGCTCAGTGCAGATTTGACCTGTGGGGGTCATTCTGGTGCCTACCACACATTTCTGCGTCTCCTCTTGAAATGCACCATCACTTATCCCGAGTCCTCCCTGTGTCTCCTGTTTCCAGCTCTCGTTCTTCCCTAACCCTTCTGAACTTGGTCCTTGGGTAATTGCTGTCCTTCTGATCTCAAATGGTTGGTTATTATAAGATGTGTGTATCTCTCTATAGCTTACCTTATAGACCTGTCGATTGTTTGGCAGAAAATTAAGCCATGGTGTGAGTTCATTTTTAAACCTGAATGGTGACTAAGGGCCACAGTCTCCTGGGTTCCACAGTCTCTATTTGACCAGTCTATTTTTTTTTTATGATTTTGAGGTTTTCCCCTCACATTTCTCCCACTCTATCCAGGACCTACGAATGTCATTCCTTTCAGAGCAGTTTGTAGTGGTAGATCCTCTGGTCTCAGGGTCGTAGAGACCGATGTTCATGTGCTCCATTAGTCCTTTGGACGAATTGTTTCCATGTGTAGCCTACTGTCATCACTCTTCTTTCTTCTGTATAAGGAGAGACCGATAGTTACACCTTTGATGAGCTTTTAAGAGCCTAGTAGCTAATGTGTAACTCTGTCACCAGCTTGGTGACCCTGAGAAAGTCACTTCCTCTCTTTGCACTTCTGTATTCTCGACCATAAAATGTAAATAATGTCACTTAACTAGTAGAGATTTCCTAAAAATTTAATGAGATGTATATGAGGAAATGTTTGCCACGTGCACAAGCAGCAAACAGCCTAACAATAATGACACAGAGAAGAGTGGCTGGCCTCTCACATAAGCGCCGTGTGAATATCTGTGAGATATCAATATGCTCTGATCACCCTTTGGTACTGGTCTTCTTTGCTTGCTTACATGCTTATGTTTATTTAGACTGTGAGCTGCTTCAGACAGTCCATCCCCTCCCCCCAACCAGTGAAACATTTCTTATTTTGTCTTATATGAGAGTAATGCATGTTTAAGCCCCTGCTGGCACTAACAGTAAATACTCAACTACCAGTCCAAAGGTTGGTGGTTTGAACCCGCATGGAGGCACCTCAGAGTGCAGGCCTAGTGATCGGCTTCCTGAAAAGTCACTGCCTTGGAACTGTTTGCCTCTGCGCATGGGGCTCCCAGAGTCAGAATGGACTCAATAGCAACTCACAACAACAGCAGTGCGTGCGTATGTGTATGTGGAGAACATACCGTGCATGAAGAAAGTGAAAACCCCAGTCACTCTGAACTTTCCCGGCAATAGGAAGCTTTTGATATTTTTCTTTCATCTTTGTTTCTTGCACAAAACTTAAATCACACCTTGTCCTGTGCCAGTCATAGCCTTACAAGTACAAAATGGACTACATTTGATGGATATGTACCTTGAATTGAAATGTACTACACTTCATTGATTATCCTCTTGTTGACTATATAAAACTGCTGAAACTTTTTCGCTGTGTAGCTAAAGCTGCAACAAACATTTCTGTGCATAGATATTTGTCAGATTTTCTATGTTCTTTTCTAAATCATTTTATCAGGGGCTCCTACAGCTCCCATAACACTCTATACCTCAGTTGTATCAAGCATGTTTGTACATGTTGTCATCAACATTTCCAAAACATCTTCTACTTGAGCCTTTGGTTTAAGCTCCTCCCTTACCAGCCCCCCACACCTACCCCTGTGAAACCTTGATTAATTATATATTGTTATTATTATTTTATATTTTACACTGTCCATTGTCTCCCTTCACCCACATTTCTGTTATTCGTTCCTTGGGGAGAGGTTATATATTCAGCCTTGTGATGGGTTTCCCCTTTCTCACCCTTCGCCCTCCCCAACCATCCTCCTCCCTTCATGATATCACCACTCCCACTACTGTAACTAAGGGGTCTATCCGTCCTGAATTCCATGGACCTAGAGCTCTTATCAGTACCAATGTGTGTTCTCCGGTCTAGCCAGATTTGTAACGTAGAACTGGGCCATGGAAGTGGGGGCAGGGGAGGGAGGAAACATTCAGGAACCAGAGGAATGATGTGTAAGTCATTGGTGCTTACACCTTGGTTGAATCATCCCTTCCTTATAACCCCTCTGTGGGGGAGGCGGGGGGCGGGGATCCAACCATCCACAGATGGGCCTTGGGCCTCCACTCCAACCCCCCTTGTTCCCATCTATTTTCTTATGAAAGATTTTTACAAGGGAAATTTCCACTTAAAGAGTGCATGTTTTGATACTTATTTCAAAATAGGTTTTCAGAAAGGTTGAGCCAGGTTCCCCTTCCCCAAGCAAGGTGTGAGGTTACACATCTCACTGCATCTTCACCTATAATGGGAGCTATTATTAAAAGGATGGTTAAAACTTTTTAATGCAATAGTTATCCATTTTACATGTCTTCTGTGAGTATTTCATGCCTCTTGCCTTTTTTTTGTTAAGATTTTAATTTTTTCTTACCAATTCCACAAAGTTTAAAAAATCTTTTTATTCCAGTCACCAGGCACAATCCAAGATACATGATAAAGGAACTTCTTAAACTAAGGTGACCAGACGTCCCACTTTTGGTGGGACAGTCCCGATTTTTAACAATTTTTCCTGCATCCCAGGGCGTTTTTAAAAAGTCCCGATTTTTAGAAAGAATGCACGACAAGCTAGGGTATATGGTTTACCGCTGCCATGTGGCTATTTCGCCAGGATATGAGTTTTATCAATGGTGTCCCACTTTACCAATGTTAAAAGCTGGTCACCTTATTCTTAAACGTGCCTTGGAGTATTAGTTCATTATCATGGGAGTTTTCAGGAAGCAAAGCCAACTTCCTAGGAAGATAACTCTGCCCTTTTCCCACCCAGGACACAGCTGGACAAGAGAGGTACCGGACTATCACCACAGCCTATTACCGTGGGGCCATGGGCTTCATTCTGATGTATGACATCACCAACGAGGAGTCCTTCAATGCTGTCCAAGACTGGTATGATATTCACTCATCTTTCATGAAAACCTAGCATGTGCTAGACCATGGGCTGTACGCCAAGATGAATCTAACGTGGCATGCCTGCCCTTGAGTTCACAGATAGGGAAGACCAATCAGTAAGCAGACACACCAGGGCTGGGGGAAGCCAGAGGAGGAGTGTCTGATCTGGTTAGGGAGTCAGAGGTGTCCTGTCATTGCTAATGTATATGCTACCTTTCTAAATTGAACAAGAGTTAGCCAGAGGGCCAAGAGGGTAAGACTATTCCAGGAAAGGAACAGAGATGTGTCAAAGCAAAAAGGCAGCTGAGATGAGAAAGGGCAGACATTATTGTGAAGTTTGTTATGTGCCAGGGTAAAGAATTGGGATTTTATTCCATAGACAATGACATTGAATAGGGAACTGACAGATTAATGCTTTAGGAAGATCACTCTGATCACAGTAACAAACATATCCACATACCACTTCCCCATAAGCTGGGGGACCCAGAGCACATACAGTTCAAGTTTATGAAGTTTTAATATGCTGTGGGAATCAGCACAGCACACGAGTACAACCACCGAAGCATGGGGGAACTCACAGGGAGAAGGGAGCTTGTGGGGAAAGACTCATGAAAAGGCGAGGCCAGACTCAGTTCCCCTAATCAGCAGAAAGAATGAGTTATAGAAGGTGAGTGAAGGAGGTGTGCTGTGGCCATCATTCAGAATTAGAGGCTGAGCAGGCCAGGCCCACAGCAGCAATATCGGCCAGCTCTAAACTTGCTCCCTTTGGCCAACATCTACCCTTGGTGGACATGCCCTCTCCTAAGGAACAGTTGCCATGACTATGTGCACCAAGGTTGGTCTTTTGGAACCTTGAGCTAAGAGTGACCTTGCAGGCTGTTGTAATCCCTTATTCTACCCAATCGTCTAGGGTGCCGTCCATGTGTCTGTCACTCGTGGTGGTCTGTGTTCTCCGTTTCTGCCTTTTGGTCATCCTTTTCTTCCATCCCCCACTCCCTTCCCTTGAAACAGTAGGAGTTATGGTGGTGTAGTGGGTTACACATTGGGCTGCTAACCAAAAGGTCAGCAGTTCAAAACCACCAGTGGCTCCACAGAAGAAAAAGGAGACTTTCTTCTGCTGTGAAGATTTACAGTTCTAGGAAACACACAAGGACAGTTCTACTCTGTTCTATAGGCTCAAAATGAGTTTGATGGCGGTGTTTTTAATTTGGTTCTTTTTAACAACTCCTTTCCCCCTCTATCTTCCTTCTTTCTCAATTTTTCTTTCCCTTCACCTCATTCCTTTTCATCCTTATTTCCTCTCTTCCCTCCAGTAATGTGTTTTCCTTCCCCTCATTTCTCTCTCTCCCTGGGAGAAGGACCAGGCTTTCTACTCCTGTAAAGAGTGACAGCCTCAGGACCCGCAGGGGCAGTTCTACCCTGTCCTATAGGGTCACTGTCAGTCCGCATGAACTGGACGGCCGGCCGGCCGGGTGGTTTGGGTTCTCTCTCTCCTCTGTCCCCAAGGGTGGACATTTCTTTAAAGGTCTCCACACTGCTCATTTCCTCTTGGCCTGGGCCCCTTTCTCTTTTTCCATCAGTCCCTGTTCATTATGCCTCAGCAACACAGTGACTTTAACACCTGGTGACAACTCCAAAAATAACCTCAGTTTGTTGCTAATCTGGGAGCTGAGAGGGGCTGGGGATGGGAGGAGGGAGGAGCGAGGGCAGAAAGCGGAACACGGGGCGAGCTGGAGAGGTGGCTTCAGTTACCTGCCTTCAGACTGAAGACCAAGATTCTCTCTCCCAAACCCTATCCTTTCAATTTCCACTTCTCGGAAATTTGGTCCCAGCCAGTCCTCACTTGACATCTAGGCCCAGTATAGTGTCTGGCTCTCTTGGAAAGTTCATCACAAATGGTCGTTGAGTTAATTCCATCCTTTGAGGGAATCGATTCTTACTTAGAGGAAGGTAGTAGTGGGATTGGCTTTAGAAGCAGGGTCTGCAATAGATGGAGGTAGAGGTTAGGGATGCTTTAGATCGAATGTCAGTGTCAGACTAGGGTCAGATTCAAGATCAGCTTCAGGATTAACCATTTTCTCATTCATTCATTATACACGGAGACCTTCTGTGCTCTAGGCCCACTGATATTCCAGAGAAGAATAGACCAGCACTTACTCTGGATGAGAGATTGATAAATTCAGCTAAGTGTAATAGATGTCATGGTAAAGATACAGGGAACCCAACATGGGAAATAATTGCTTCTAGATGATGGGTGGTGAGGGACCCTGTTAGACTCACTCCCACAAAAACATGTCTCTATAAGACAGGAAACTGTTTTTTTTCTCTATTAAAACTTTATCTCCAATTATAGAAGTAATACGTGTTTATTCTCAAGAATTTGAAAAGCACAGAAAAATGTTTTTTAGAGTCCATACAGCCATTCTGCATGGAGGAAAGCAGCGATGGCATTTTGGTTTCTACAAATAGTCATGATCAGCAGGTGTGTGAGTCATGGAAGCGAAGGGAGAGGATAACTGGGCCTGGACGTTTGAGAAGTATCCTCAAAGGAATTGTGGAAACAATGCTGGGCATGGAGGCTGACTTAGGAACGAGAAAGAACACAGATCATGGAAGAGCATTCAGGCAAGGGCAAGAAGTTCTTTGAGGTGGGAAGAAGAGTGATTAAGCTAGAGACATAACCAGTCTTGAATACTCATATGAAGAATCTGAAATTTATCACATACCTAGTTGGGGGCCAGAGAAGGATTTTAAGCAGAGCTATAGCATGACCAGCTTTAAGTCTGAGAAAGAGTTCTCTGCCAAGTTAGAAGAGGGATGGGCAGACACATGAGAGGATGCCACAAAAACGGTAGGTCAGAATCTGTGACAATAGGGACAAGTGCCTGTCTGTCTGTCTGTTTGAAATTAATTGATAGTAACTTGGGTGTGGTCATCCTTTGCAAAGTTGACACAGGCCTGGGCGACGTTTCATTCTGTTATACTAAGGTTTCCATGAGTTGGAGCTTCCTCCATGGCAACACACAATTACCTGGGTGTTGCTAGCCAGGAAGAAAGGGAAACGCTTCACAGAGTCCTCTCTGTCTCTCCTTAGGGCTACTCAGATCAAGACCTACTCTTGGGACAATGCGCAAGTCATCCTCGTAGGGAACAAGTGTGACATGGAGGAGGAGAGGGTTGTTCCTACCGAGAAGGGCAGGCTCCTCGCAGAACAACTTGGTATGTGTGCACTACGTGTATGTGCCTGTGGGTGTGCCTACATAGATCCATGAGAATGTGAGGAGGGGATGTGGAAGGGACAGTTCAAGGGGCTTCAAAAAGTTCACTGGAAAATTCCATCATCCTTTAATTCTGTTTTTCCGTGAATTTTGGGGTGGTCCT
>NW_022104341.1:75896249-75897979 GCF_000313985.2 Echinops telfairi
CCCGCTAGACCTCTCCACTGATTCCCTACTCCGCGCCGGCATGTTGTCTTCACACCTTGGAGCACTGGTTTGAAGTTTGGTCCCTCTTTTCCTGTGGAGATATAAACAATACCCTCCCCTTGGGTGGACAACCCACAACTCTTATCACAATCCGTACATACATCAATTGTGTAAAGCACGCTTGTACACCCATTGCCCCCATCATTCTCAAAACATTTGCTTTCCACTTGGGCTCTTGGAATCAGTTCCTCAGTTTTCATTAGTTAATTTTCAGAAGTAGCTTGCCAAGTCTCTCTACCTCGTCCATTTTTGTGTGGAAGCTGCACTGAAACCTGTTCAGCATGATGCCAACACTCCGGCTGAGGAAGTGGAGTAGGGGCCACATCTAACCTCCTTCCTCCACATGCCGAGGCTGACTGCTGCAGGCAGACATGCCTCCCTACTCCATTCCTTTCCACACTATCCTGACACCAACTGTCCCTCCTGCAGCGTTCTACTTTCCTGGTTGGGCTGGATAATTCCTTGCAATGGCCACCCAGAACTCACTGATGAGTTCATGATGATGGGGTTCATTAGGGAAATTAACAGGTGAGAAATGCTCAAGAGACAGTTGTTCAAGTTAGTTCTTTTGACGTGGCCCTGCTCAATATTTGCTTTCATGAAGTAAGCCCTGAAGATGTGGGTCCTAAGCAAAGTGTGGTAAAGAAAGCAGATGGTGCCCAGCTATCAATTGGAATAGTGTCTGGGGTCTTAAAGACTTGTATTCAAACAAGCAGCCATCTAAATGAGGCATCAGCTAAGTCAACATGGAATAAGCACACAAGCCTGTGTGATCCAAATGTGACAAGTGATAAAATCCAAATATGATGAAGGGAAAACTTGAGAGCTTAAATTGTGAACACCTAATTTGTTGAGGACTATGGACAGTGGGACCCCAAAATCCATCTGCAGAGTATCTAGTCAGATTAAGCCTCTGATAGATCCCCTTGGCCACAGTTTAGAGACTTCAGCATCCTTTCTGTCAGATGGATATGATTGTAAACTTGATTATAGTGGATGGAACTATGGTATAATATGATACCTAGTTGGTTAACCTCCCTCTTGACCTACCCTGAATATTTCTCACTTGTTCCATGACAAATTTTCTCTCTGGTGTATTTTAAGATTGTTGGTGGTCCTTTCTTTCTTCCTTTGTATTTTATTACTTTTTATGTTTTTTATTGTTTCTGTTATGTTTCCCAGTTTATGAAACACAGAAGGAGAGGATGCATAGAGACAATAACTGATGTAATAGTTTGTCAGGCTTGAGAGGGGAGGTTGAGGAAAATTGGGGAGCAAATAATGAATAAGGGAGGGAGGAGGTGCACTAGACGTGATTGTGATGATGTATATACAACTCTTAAAAAGCGACAACTATGGAAGTGTATAATATGTGACTTTTATATCAATAAAACTATTGGGGGGGTGAAATGCAATGTTCAATCAGGACAGTTTCTTCTTTGTCATGCCTGCAGGCAAACTTTTCTCCAGCCCTCAACTTCTTAGCTGGCCTCTGCCCTAATCAGGCAATGTTGCAAATAACATTTAGTGCTGCCAATAAGTGCCCAAAGGGCATATCACTCTGCTGCAAACTGCAATCTGAAGGCACACAGTTCCAGCTCTGTGTGACAGCAAAACCCAGCTCCTCTACTATGTCTCTGCGCATAGATTCCCTTTCCACAAGTCAGTCT
>NW_022104341.1:75899144-75900488 GCF_000313985.2 Echinops telfairi
TAAGAAAGCATCCCAACAAAGTCCAGTCCAAGCTCATAAGTCTGATATTAGCCCATATGTCTGATACCAATCTATAAAGTCCTCTTCAGACTCAGGAAACACATGTAATGATGCCGAATGCAGGACCATCACAGGCCATAGGGTAGAAAGTCTTTGGATCTGGTGGTGTTGTGATCATCTCAGCGCTGGCAGGGGTCTATCTGTGGTTTCTCCCGCTCTAGAAGTCTGGTTGCATCAGGGTAAGTCCATGTGGCTTCTCCAGCTCAGGGCACTAGCATGGTTCCATGTGTCTTGCCAGCTGCAATGTCTCCCAGGGAGTCAGCAGAGAGAGACAGTGTCTCCTGCCTCCAAGTAGGAATACCAGATTTCCCAGAATTCTCAGGAGAAGGTCATGCCCACACGGAGGCCTCATTGGCTATGATCTGATCTGATTGACAGGCTAGACTCCATCTCTGTACTCTTAATCTTCAAATTGACAAACGATTATATAACTACCACAGCCAGGTAGGTGTTTCCCAGGTTTCTTTGCATAGACTAGTGGGTGCTTCCAATGCTTCACAAGTTTGTTGAAACCATTCAAATGGTATTCCCTCAACTCCTGGTGCCTTGTTTTTCGCTAATGTCTTCCGTGCACTTGGACTTCTTCCTTCAGTGCCATCAGTTCTTGCTTATATGCTATCTCTTGAAACATACCTCAGTATTGCAACTTTAGGCTTGAATTTTTTCTTCAGTTCTTTCAGCTTGAGACATGCTGAATGTGTTCTTCTCTTTTGATATCCTTATTCCAGGTCTTTTCACATTTCATTATAATGCTTTATTTTGTCTTCTCTTGCTACCTTTTGAATTTTTTGCTCAGCTTTTTTATTTCATAATTTCATCTGCTCTACTTAAGAGGAGGTTTCAATTTCTTCTGACATGCATTTTGGTATTTTCTTTCTTTCCTGTCTTTAAAATAACCTTTTGCGAGGCAAACCACTAAAAGCGTGTGGCAGAGCAACCGTGGGAGCAGGGCAGAGAGCCCCCAAGGGAGTACAAAGGACAGACTCTGGGGCCAGAGCATGGTACCCCATCAGTCCTGACTGAAGGACACCCCTAGAGATCAAAAATCAGACCTGGATCTATTTACAGGTTTTTTCTTTCTGTTTAAATTTTTTTTTCTTTTAGTTAATTTATTCTTCTATGGGTAATTGGTTTCCTTTTTTTGTTGCCATCGCTGTATTCTCACTGATTGCCTATCTTGCTATGGCTTGGCTTTTGATGCATATTATTATCTAGACAGATCTATCTAGATAAGATAGACTGGATGAATAGTCTGGAGGAGAAAACAACAGGACCAGCTGTTCC
>NW_022104341.1:75902950-75904758 GCF_000313985.2 Echinops telfairi
TGTAATACCATTCCTCTTGAATTTATCATCCCCAGTATCACAAAATTGTCTAACTAAAAATGACCAATATCAGTCCATTCCAGCTTACTAGATGCCTAGTACAGCGGTTCTCAACCTGTGGGTTGTGACCCCTTTGGGGGTTGAGCGACCCTTTCACAGGGGTTGCCCGTTTCATAACAGTAGCAAAATTACAGTTATGAAGAAGCAACGAAAATAACTTTATGGTTGGGGGGGTCACCACAACATGAGGAACTGTATTAAAGGGTCGTGGCATTGGGAAGGTTGAGAACCACTGGCCTAATATATCAATCATTATGCATTCCATTTCATTTTCGATGACTTCTAAATTCTGGATTCATCTTTATGTGTTCTGATTATTAATGGATGTTTGTGGGTGGTTCTTCTCATTTTTAGATGCCACATCAGCTAATGAAAATCTCAAAAGCTTTAATTCATCCACATCTGTAAGTTGACCTCCTTTGAGGAGGCAACTCTTCTCCAGTTGTATTTTGAATGCCTTCCGTCCTGAGGGGCTCATCTTATGGCACTATGTTATAATATTCTGATGGTCCTCAAGGCTTTCAGATGACAATTTTTCAGAAGTGGAATATCTCTTCTTTTCCACTGACCCATCACTGTTGCCATGCCAACCACTAGCATTCACTAAAGCTGCAAGTAGTAGCAAGGTACCTGACCTTGTATATCCTCAAAGTTCCTGAAACTGGGATGCGGCCATAGGAATGCTGAGAAGGTGGGTCTTTGGGATGGAGGAAGAGTTTCAGGAGCTCCTGTCCCAGCAAGCATGATATTTTAGGGCTCTGCCTTCATCTGCCCCTCAGAAAAGGACTTCTGGGGCTTGACTGAAGATGGGACTAGTTTAGAGCCCAGGGAAAGTAAGAAATGCAAAATATACTTCTTCCCATAAGAGAATGGGTCCACAAGGAACCCACTCAAAATGTAGTCTTGAAGTACACGTAACACTTGTCCCAGCATAGTTGATGAAAAAAGGAGGTATTATGCTGCATCTGCTATGAGTTTACTGTGTGAACCTCAGCATCTTATTTCCTGTCTCTACACCTCAGTTTGCCCATCATCAAGACAGGAAGTTTGAATTAGTGTAGTGAAAGATCTGTTCAGCACTACTGTACTTTGATCCTGTGGTTTCAATTTCTGTCATTCCCCACTCCTCATTCAGACCCTTGTACTCTGTCATGCTTATTGTCGGTATTCAATAAGTGACTTAATAAAATAATTGGAATGAACTATAGAAACTATGAATTCCTGAACTAGTTGCAAGAAACAAAGAGCTAGTTGGCATGGATAATAACCAACTTTATGAACTGTGTTACTTTCTATGTACATAGAACTAGGCACTGATAACAACCAACATCATGAACTATGTACTTTCACAACAATTCTCTCTTGATCTTTGCTCTCACTTATAGTAATGTGGGCATTATTATTAACTCCATTTTATAGATGAGGAAGCTTAATCCAGAGCACTTGTGTTTTCTTGCACAAAACGAGCTCTGCTACACTTCTATGTCTTTATTTTTTCACTTTAAGATTATGTAATCCAGGTATTTATAGAGGTCTAAATATAGGCATGCACATATGTAAACATATTTATATAGGATGGTGGGGGAATAGATCTATGTGCATATATTTAAAGGTTTAATATTAAGGCAACAGATGTACATTGAACCTCCACTCAAGTACTTACTCAATGTAAGAACACTTTATTCTATTAAATTGACATTCCGTGATGCACACCTTTCCGACACAATCACCGAAGACAAATGTGTGCA
>NW_022104341.1:75906242-75928681 GCF_000313985.2 Echinops telfairi
CCCCAAATTCTGCCAGATTTTCTGTAGGACTTTCAACCCAGCCATAATACTAGTCACATTTAATTAGATTGTGTCGTGTAAACACACAAGCTGTCAGGGTCTTAGGTATAAGTGTTTATTTCTCGTTCACATTGTATGTCATTTACTACTCTGAGATCAAATCTGTGATAGCTAAACCACGTGAAAATCCTTCAGGCTTCTGTAGACTCAGCATGCATAATTTCTGCCCACATGTGTTGGCCAAAGTGAGTCACATGATCAAACCTGACATTGATGGAATGGGAAGATATCTCCTCCCACAGAGAGCCATGCAGGTCACTTGGCAATGAGTAGAAATGTAAAATCCTCTTTCAAAGAGTGTAGTCAATAATGTACCACATACTGAATACATGATAGACACTGGGGCATAAAGGTGAATGGATAATCTACCCCTAAAATGCTCATTGACTAGGGAAACAAGATAGTAAAGAGCTAATTCTAATAATCTTTGGAGAGCTGACTGTGTCAGTCCTTACCCTACTTGTTATTCTTCACCCTTTCTACTCTGTGGTAGTATTTTTTTAAGAAGAATCAATACCAGACTAATCCTAAGGAGTTGGAGATTAAAGATGTCCCAAATGTTCCAAGACATTGTTCTGCTCCATTATTCCCCCACGCCCCCCTTGAGTATATTCCCTCATAGACCTAGGTTCTGCAATTCACTGTAGTGTCCCACAGAAACTCATAGAACTGTAATAAAATGTCACATATGGTTGTGGGTGATGTTAAGTCCCAAATCTGAGGATCAGGTAGAGGCAAGTCAAATGCAAGGTCAAAGACCTGAAGTCAAAATTATCCAAAAGTCAAAGCAGGTCTTCTTGCTTCTACTAAAGCTCAGTCAGCATCAGGAACTACACTGATGGAGGCAGGATTTCGTCTTTCAGAAGGCCATGCCCACAAGGAAACAAAGGATGGTGTCTTAAATCACACTCTCTACTATCGTCTAAAGACTCCCACAAGGAAACAAAGCTGTGACTTGGTTCACATGTTCTACGAAAGTCAGGTTTTAATTCTACTCTAATCTTGTCCATTAGTACAGTAGAGAAAGCACTCCAAAATGGAATTGTAGCCACGGGCATGGAGTCCAGAATTATTATACATCACATAAAGAATTATGGCTAGAAGGGCCACATTAATTGACTGAAGCTCGTGCTTTCTCTTCTACAAACTCATCTGGCAGAATGACCTTTGCAGACACTGTTTCCTTGTGACACTCACTTCTGACTGAATTCAGCAAGAGGAGGTCCTGGCAAGTAATTAGAAGTGGACAAAAGGGAGAAATCATACCCTGACTTGACTGCTTCTCCACGACTCCTGCTTCTGTGATCGCAACTTCCTTTGTCTCCAATAAATACATTTTCTGCTGTTGCTAATCTCTGGATTTCCTCACTATTCTGTTAGACTTCTCCATTATTCTGTGCAACCAGATCTCTGATTCAAATACCAAGAATAAGTCCCACTTTTCTGGTTATAATTGGAAACAATGGTGCAAGGTATCATGGGAGTACAGAGGAGAGGGGATATTGTATGCTCTGAAGAGATGACGTGAGGAAGAGAAAGGTCAGGGAAGGTTTTCTGTAATCAATTATTCCAGAGGCAAGTATTGTAGACGATTGGGAGTAGGAGTTAGAAACTAATAACATGAACAAAGGCAAAAAATGAGATAGCATCGCTGCTTCTGAAGCATAGTATGAGCCAGGAAGATGAGGCATAAGAAGTGGGCAAAGGCCAGGCTGTGTTATTCAGACCTCTTTCAGTTCCAAGCCACACAGATCCAAATCAAAATAGTGCAAGTTTGGAGTTGCTAAGGCACAGAGAGGACTGCAGGGCCAACAACAGCTTGAGACACGATGTCCCCTTGCTGAAGCATAATGTGACAGGGACAATACTGGGGACACATAGAGGGGAGTTAATCTGGTCTGAACCTTCCATAGTGGGGCGAAACAAGAAGGGAACATAACAGATCAGCAATGGGAGCAAAGCAAAGTCACAAAGCCCCTGAGGAGCCCCCAAAGTAAACTTCGGGCAAGGAGGGGAAGTGTCTGTAATTCTCCAAGACCAATGGGGAGATAGTCATAAAGGTCAGCGGACAGATCTGAAATCATGTATGCTTTTTTTGGTTTTTTTCGGCTAGTTATTACTACTTTTCCCCACTTTTTATTCAATATTTTGTTTTCTTTTTGTTTTGTCTCCGTTATTGTCGGTTTGCCTACCTATGCAAGATAAGCAAGCAACAGGATCGATGATTCTGCAGGGAATTGGCAGAAGGAGGAGACAGGGGAAGTGAGTGGTGAGCAAACAACACCATAGACAGGGGAACAACTAGGGAATTAAAATCAACAAGGAGGAGAGGATGTAGAGATCCTGGGGGTGTTGGAGCAACAGCCATCTAGGTGAGAGGAATTACTAAGAGGCAGAAGAAGGGCAAGCATGATGGTGGGGCAGGCGAAAGGTACAAGGAAACAGAGAAAAGATCTAGGAAGCAAAGCTATGAATAGAGGTATAAACATAAGTATGCACTCATGTAAATACATTAATTCATAAAAAGAGAGGTATTGGCGTGTGTGTGTGTGTGTGTGTGTGTTTATATGGCAATATATTGAGGTAGTGAATGGACTTTGGCCCTCTGCTTAAGCTCTGCCTCAACGCAAGAACACTATGTTCTAACAGCCTGGCATTCTGGGATGCTCACCCTCTTGACACAATTGCTGGAGACAAAATGGGCACACAAGCAAATGTGAAGAAAGATGATGGTGCCCAACTATCAAAAGATATAGCATCTGGGGTCGTAAAGGCTTGAAGTTAAACAAGTGGCCAACTAGCAGAGAAGCAACAAGCCTACATGAAAGAAGCACACCAGCCTGTGTGATCATGAAGTGTCGATGGGATCAGGTAACAGGGATCAGAAAACCACAAACAAACAAAAACATATGGTTGAGAATGAGGGGGATTGGAGCAGAGACCTAAAACCCAACTGCAGACAATGGGACATCCCCTCGCAGAAGGGTCACAAGGAAGGAATGAGTCAATCAGGGCACAGTATAGCACCGATGAAACACACAATATTCCTCTGGTTCCTTGAGGCTTCCTTACCCCCCACTATCACGGGTTCTGCCTTTCACTGCAGGCTAGACTGGAGCAAGTACACAGGTACAGATAAGAGCTCACGACACACGGAATCCAGGTCAGATATACTCCTCAGGAACAGAAATGGGTGTAGGGATACCAGGAGAGTGGGAGAAGGAGGGGAGGAAGGGGGAACTGATCATAACGATCAACACATAACCCCCACCACCACTCCCAGGGGAACAAACAACAGAAACTGTGGAGGAAGATGAGACAGCGATTTGTGTAAGATATGAAAATAATAATTTATAATTTATCAAGGGGTCACGAGGGTGGCAGGAGAGGAGGGAGGGAAGAAAGAAGAGCTGATACCAAGGGTTCAAGTAGAAAGAAAATGTTTAGAAAATAATGATGGCAATATATGTACAAATATGCCAGATACAATCGATGTATGCATTGTTTTTGGGTTTTTTTTAATTTTTTAATTTTTTTCAATTTTTTTGTATGCATTGTTTTAAGAGCTGTAAGAGCCCCCAATAAAATGATCTCTTAAGAAAAATAGTGCAAGTTATGAAAACAGGGGCTTAACTGAGGTAAAGGGGAAGAGAACGTCACTGGAGCTGAGATGGTCAAGAAATCAAGAGGTGAGAGCATCAGATGAATTTTCCATGCGACCCCGAGTTCTTGAGAATGAAAGCAAGCCCAGAGAGGGGAGGAAAGAGCAAGTCCCTCTGCCAGAATCATCAGTGAGCAGAAAGGCGTGAGTTGAAGGTCAATAAAGAATCAAGACAAGGAAGTGTCAGAGCTGCATAGAAAAGGAGTTTGAACACTAGGGTGGACGAGAAAAGTTTTGGAGCAGCCATGATAAAGAGAGGTGAGGTTAGCTAGCTACAGTTTTCTTAATAGAATTCTGAGGTCAAATTCAGAAGCAGTCGCTGTGGATGGAGACTGAGAGTTGGTGACAGCTGCCCTTGGACTAGATGGGTAAATAAAGTCACGTTGAGTGGGTGAGATCTAAGATTCAGTTAGGAATCAGGCCCAACTGAAGTCACCTGGAATACCATTGTTGTGAGGCAAGGATGACTGGGGGGTTAATCTGCTTAATTGGTTGTCATTATCCTGACCTCACTAGATTCTCAGCTCCTGAAATTTCTTATTAGTGAACCCCAGGAAAAGGTTATTCTCTGGGCCTACTAATGCAGACCATTGGAGAAGTCTGACAGTTATTGAGTGGCAGTGTATTTGGGCTTGTTCTGCTAGCAAAAGAGATCCATGAACTAGTTGGACCTCCGTGCTGGTTATCTGAATCAGAGCACTCATATTGTCTAGATGTATGACATCACTGTGAAGCTATACCCCTGGCACAATGTACACATTTTCAAGGTCGGATCATGTACTGGATCATTTCTCACCATTTTGAGCTTTTTACTCTACTATGGTCCTTCTGGCACCTACCAAGGCAATGATGTTTCCCCCACTAATCTTTGTTCATGCTATTCCCCCTGACTGGTATGCTGTACATGCTTGCACACACACGCTCACTCACACACACATACTCACTCACGCACGCACTTTTTCTTTGTCTAGCTGACCCCTGCTCAGGTATCCATTCTTCAAGTCTCCCCTGGCCTCCGGGCTGGGATGGTGCCTCTTCTGTGCTGTAGCAATTCTCCGGCTTCCCACTTTCCCAGAACTTATCATTAAAATACATTGTGACAGTACCATGTGTTTCTGTCTCCACCTACACGCAACTAAGGGCTCCTCAAGGGTCAGACTTGAAGGGTAGAATTCACTTCAATGCCCAGTACAAGGACCACCATGCTCGTTGAGCTGAGTTTTCACCATTCCACTATCCAAATTCCCCCAACCTCACTCTGCGTACTTACTCTCACTTCCACCCTAATTCTTCTATGCATTCAGTCGGGGCTCACCAAGCATATACACTTTCTCTCTCTATCTTTTTTATTGGGAGTTAATACATATATCACATCATTCCAGAGTTCAATCATGCACATACACTTTTGACTGGTGCTAAGGCTCAGATGAATGTGGACTTCTTCCACACCTGGTAGTCTGTGCAATGGCAGAGGGAAACCCAGAGACGAATCAAGAGCCTTGTCTAAAATGAGTCCTGAAAGATAAGAAGTTAGTTGGGTGAAGAGGAATTTTTCTTAGTCTTGGCCTTAAAGGCCCACATGCTTCCTCTGGTTTGCTCTACCTGGATTAAAGTGTAGTTTGTTATGTCACTGTTCCGGCTGAGAATGAGACTTATAGGCATAAGGGATAGAGCCTGACTTATGCCCCACCACTGAGCCTCAGTTTCCTCATTTGTAAAATCCAAGTGAGGAATGCTGTCTTGCTCAACTCCTCTCACGGGTTGTTTTAAAATTGTATTTGTAGACTGCTAAAGGCTATGCAGAGGTGAGAGATTGCTACTCTATTCTCCACAACTTGTTTTAGGCTCCCAGGTCCCTAAGACCTAACACAAGACCTGGCACGGTGTCAATGCTTAATAAAGACCTGCTTTATTGATTGACCCTGAATGATGAAGACAAGGAAAACCTCTGCAACAAAAGCTGTCCGGGGCGGTGGAGGGGCAAGGGCGCTGGGACTATCACCTCCCACACTTTGGCATCTTTGATTCTCATTGCCACACTATAAAGTCCATTGTGGTCACTCCTTTCAGCAGATGAAGAAAGAGATTAGACAACTTGCCCAAGGCCACACAGCTGTGGTGGACAGTCTATGTTCAAATCCAGACTGCCTGATTTCCAGGCCTTGTCCCACCGCTCACCTGTACAGAGCAACATGTCCTTCACTGTGAATTACTCAGAAGGAACTTGTGCCCCTGCCTTTGACCCATGTCTTCATCTTAAGCCAAACACATGGTTTAGGCTACTTCACGTTTTTTCCCTGTTTACTTTTTTCCTAGCCAAGCAATAGCCATTCCCCCAACTCCACACTGGAAAGAAGTCAGCTGCAGTCGGGACAGTCCATCTCTATGAGATTCGTTAAGGGAAAGCTACCTGCTGAGGTGCCGGGGTCTCTGAAGCCGACTGGGCATCTCTGACCTGAGGATAATGAGGCAGCAGCCGCCTCCTGCTTCATCTCAAGTCTGCAATTAGCAGATACTTCTGCAGCTTGCCGTTCTCAGGCCAGAAATGGGCCCCGGGAGGGGCTGGCAGCCGGAGGTGGGCTGGCAGGAGCTGGGAGCTCCTTCAAGCTCAGAGGGCTGAGGGATGAGAAACCTCAGGTTTTTCCCTTGAGAACTTAGCCCTCCCTGTGGACAATGGGATAATAGGGAAGGCAGCGGGGAGGAGCACAGGAAGTCCTTTGCGGGAGAAGGGGCTAAGGGCTGAAGAGCAGACGGGTGAAGCAAGATGAAAGAGGAGTGGAAGAAACTGTCAGTATAAAAGGCAACTATTGTACAGCAAGTTATCCGTCATCTCACTCAGTCTGCCCATGGCTCTCAGCAGGAAGACACTGTTTTTACTCCTATTTGGCAAACGAAAATTTGAGACTCAGAGAGGCTAAGTGATTCAGAAAGGCAAAATGACTTGCCCAGACACTGTGGTAGTTAGATACAAAGCCAAGGAGGCCGAAGAGACTTATAAAAGAGGAGGAGGAGGCAAAGCCCACATGGAAGAAGCACACCGGCCTGTGCAATCACGAGGTGTCGAAGGGATCAGGTATCAGGCATCACCAGAACAAAAAATCTTACCATAGCAAATGAGGGGGGGAGTGCGGAGTGGAGACCCAAAGCCCATTTGTAGGCCACTGGAGATCCCCTTGCAGAGAGGTCTCGGGGAGGAGACGAGCCAGACAGGGTGCGATGTAGCAATGATGAAAAATACAACTTTCCTCTAGTGCCTCCGCCCCCCGCTATCATGATCCCAATTCTACCTTGCAAGTCTAGCTAGACCAGAGGATGTACACTGGTACAGATAGGAACTGGAAACACAGGAAATCCGGGCAGATGAGCCCTTTAGGACCAGTGGTGTGAGTGGTGATACTGGGAGAGTAGAGGGAGGGTGGGTTGGAAAGAGGGAACTGATTACAAGGATCTACATGTGACCTCTTCCCTGGGGGATGGACAACAGAAAAGTGGGAGAAGGGAGATGTCGGACAGGGCAAAATATGACAAAATAATAATTTATAAATTATCAAGGGCTCATGAGGGAGGGAGGGGAAAAAAAGAGGACCTGATGCCAGGGGCTTAGTGGAGAGCAAATGTTTTGAGAATGATGAGGGCAATGAATGTACAAATATGCTTTACACAATTGATGTATGTATGGATGGTGATAAGAGTTGTATGAGCCCCTAATAAAACTATTTTAAAAAGTAAATAAAATAAATAAATAAATTTCATTATCAAAGAAAAAAGGAGGAGGAGGAAGAAAGGTCTGGCCATAAAACAATGTGAAGGGCAAGGGAGAAAGAGGAAGAAAGGGGACGCAGCCAGACCTGAGCCGACACCCAACTCCCACTAATTGGCCATGCGACTTTATGTCAGGCACTTAATCACTTGGAGTCTTCATTTCCTCATTTATAAATTGGAGCAAATACTATTTACCAGACAGTTGATTGTGAGTAAGATGACATTTGTGGAGAAGTTCCTGAAGTTTCTAGCACAGTGTCTGGCATATAAATCCACCACCGCCAGTGGGGTGATTCCAACTCGTCATGACCCTGCAGGGCAGAGTAGAACTGCCACTCTGGGTTTTTATTGTGAATCTTTGTGGGAGCAGACAGCCACATCTTTCTCCTGAGAGGAGGCAGGTGGGTTCAAACTACTGACTTTGCAGTTAGCTCTCCAACATGTAACTCACTTTGTCACCTGTCCACCTCCTGTCTGGCATGGACCCCAAAAATCAAACCAACTGCCATTGCGTTGGTTCCGACTCATAGAGATCCTACATGTGGTTTCCAAGGCTGTACATCTTCACGGGGGCAGATAGCCGCGCACCCCACCCCCATTCTCTCAGGCAGCCAATGGGAATGAACCACCCGCCTTGTGGTTAGGAGTTCAACGCTTACCCGACAGTGCTGCTAGGGCTTAATACATATTAGGGATCCCACGGAGAACACGTGAGGGCAACGTAAAGGGAAAAGAGGGAGCTAAATGAACCCCCGACACCTCCCACCCCCCAAAATAAGACTTTTGAGAAGAAATAAAGGAACGGTTTGGAAGTTCGGGAAAAGAGAAAGGCTGAGGAGGGAGTGGTGGAGGGAGCAGCTAGTACTTCTAAGGGCTGCCACCATCTGGCTAAGAATCCTCAGGTGGGAAGCAATCGAGTTGTGTTCTGTGATGGAAATTGTCTTTCAGTCTCAAAGTGCAATATAGACAAGGGACTCTTACATCTAAGGAGCCATTTTCCTTAGGCCCTTCAAACTTGGAAACTCATTCGGACAGCTCTCTCCTGTCTGATAGCGGCCCTAATGAGTTAGCATTGACTTGATGGCAGTGGATTTGGTTTGGTTTGTGGAATAGGTGGGGGCCTGGCAGGGGGATGGGATAGAGGATAATCTCAGTAGAATTCAGGGAGGAAGAAATGTACTGAGAGGAGATAAGCCACTGTGTCTGTGCTCTCACAAAGGCTGGCTTATCTTTCTTTTGAGATACCTCTGAGTGGGCTGGGAAGAGCAGATAAAATTTCACCTCCTTCCTGTGCCCCACCCCCACCCCCCACAGACTATATCTGGCCAGGCTGAGCTGGGTGAGTGGCAGGGGAGAAGAGGAGAATCCCTGCTTGTCTAAACGCCCCTCGTGTGGCTTCTCATACCAGTGCCTCTATTTGTCTTGGGCTACCAGCTTACTTGTCTAAGCTGCAATACTTGGTGGAGAGGGTCCCAATGGACATTGCTTTCCCCAGGAGTGACAGGCAGGACTGAATGTGATAAAGGCTTTGGAAACTGTGAAGGAATGTGTACCACTCCTTACATATTCACTCTTTCAGCAAGTATCTCTATGTCATATTTTATATATGCCATGCCATCTAGTTTCATCCTTGACGTAACTCTCTTGAGGTGGGAAAGATTATCCATATTTGTAAACCATGCAGTTGACTTTAAAAAAAATGATTTTATTAGAGGCTCATACAACTCTGAATCACAATCCATACATACATCAATTGTGTAAAGCACATTTGTACATTCATTCCCTCATCATTCTCAAAACAGTTGACTTTCAGAGTAATTACCTCTAATCTTCCTTACTTGCCTAGGGTTACACAGCAGGTTAGTTATAGAGCCAGGATCTGTCTGATTCTACAATTAGTACTAGTGAGCCCTGCCTGGTACCATCCCCGGGAAGTGCAATCCTCTGTCCAGGGAATTAGGCCTCCTTGCTTCATTCAAAATCAAAACCAAACCAGTTGCTGGGGAGTCGATTTCAACTCATGGCGGCCCAACATGTGTCAGAATAGAACTGTGCTCCTGAGAGTTTTCAACAGCTGTTCTGAAGTGGACTGCCAAGCCTTTCTTCTGAGGTGCCTCTGGGTGAACTTGAACTTCTTCCAACCTTTTAGTCAGCAGCCAAGTGATTAACCATGTACGAACCACTATGAACTCCTGTAAGAGCATAAACCAAAAACTCACTTCCATCCAGTCGATTCTGACTCTTAAGGACTCCATAGGACAGGATAGAGCTGCCCCTGTGGGTTGCCAAGACTATTAGCACTTTACGGGAACAGAAAGCCTAGTCTTTCTCCCACAGAACAGCTGGTGGTTTCAAACAACTGGCCAGAGCATACGTGGTATTAATCCAGAGTGTTGGGGACCAGGACATGAAGAGCTTCCAGCTCAAGGGAAGGGAAAAGTCTTCATCTGTATCTCTTCTCTCTTCAGGGTTTGACTTCTTTGAAGCCAGCGCCAAGGAGAACATCAGCGTGAGGCAGGCCTTTGAGCGCCTGGTGGGTGCCATTTGCGACAAGATGTCTGATTCGCTGGATACAGACCCCTCGGTGCTGGGCGCCTCCAAGAACACCCGTCTTTCTGACACCCCACCACTGCTACAGCAGAACTGCTCATGCTAGGCGAGGTCTACCCTCCTGACCCCCTTCGTTGTGGCCCCATAACCTCTCTGCTTCTCCCCCGTTATACTCTGTCCACTCCCAGCCCCAAGCAAGCTGAGCTGTTGCTACTGTTGTCTGCCTGCAGTGAGGTAAAAGCCAGCCCCTGCAGTGCTCTGCAGATGGGTCCACTTAAAAGACACTCAGCACCAAGGGGACAGCACAGGCCACGACTAGGGTGGAGAGTCACTTTCCATTAGATGTCTCTGTTTTACCAAAGGGAATCACCGCAGCAGATTGTTCACAAGCCAGTCTCTTTTCTGTCTATCAATTAAGATTTCCTTCATTTGCCAAAATTTCACACACACACTTTTCCAAAACTGGCCAATTGTAAAGTGAAGCCCATCTCCAACAGCCAATCATATTAACGAGAGTGCTTGTTTCATGTCAGGCTCCCTGGGGAGCTTCCTCTCACCACAGTTCAAGCTTTGGCTCTCCACACCTTATGCCTGTTACCAGGGATGTCCACCGGGCTTGGGTGGTTGCTGTGGTGACAGGCCAGTGCTTATCTCCAGAGAGCCCAGACTCTCTAATGATGCTGAAGGAGCAAAGGCTTAGTCAGATCCACACTTAAAAGAAAGAGATTATCCTCTGCCAAATGTCAAAGGTTCCTGCTATGTGAAAGAGCAAGCCAGTGAGCTCAACAAAAAAAAAAGATAGAAAATGAGACATACAGGCAAGATAAAGAAACCGGTCAGGAATTTCTGACTTTGCGCCTTTCCAGCTGGCCCATAACTACGGGAAACTGAAATTGTTTCTTAGGCACCCAGCAATGCCAACCTTTGTGTCTGATGAGTTGTCATCCGGCATCTGAACGAAATCTCTATCTTCGGGTCCCGAGGGGAGCTCATTGCCTGCACCACTTGGAGGGCAGCTCTCATAATCCAAGTGTTTTCCTTGTTTTAAGCTGATACCCGCCTCCTGGAAACTCTTTTCCCTTTGCCCACCCCGCTTGTGTCAGTTCTTCTGAGACCTCACAGGCTCTACCCCCTCTGCCCAGTGACATGCTTAAAGGTTCTGTGAACAGATGCCTGGCCTTTCTCTCGATTAAACAGCACTAATTCCATCTGCTACTATTTATCCACGGAGTTTTCTTTCCATCCTGTCCCTTTCCGCCAACGTATTGTGGTCACGTTAGTGGTCCCACGGGATAAATGTGACTCAAAGTAGGATGATTTAAGGGGATATGGCTCTCAACAAATATGGAACTAGAGGTCCTAATCCAAATTCCCTTGCTGTGGGAGTAAAACCTTGGTTTCTACTAAAGAGCTAGGTGTGAAACCACTTCTGGTTGAAGCCCTTTAATTAAACATCTGAAACCAAACCCACTGCCATCAAGTTGATTCTGGTTCCTAATGAACCTGTATAGCGTTTTTTTTTTACTCTGTACATCTTTACAGTAGCGGACAACCTCATTGTTCTCCTGCAGAGCAGCTGGTGGGTTTGAACCTTGCTGTTCGCAGTCCAGAACTCTGAGACCAGAAACAAAACTGAATGGATTAACTCATTATTTCAGCTTGCTTGATTGTACATAGGTACATGTTTTGTTTTTAGCTGAAATTATGGCATGGAAATGAATAGGGAACCCAGAAAATGTTTTGTCCCGAGCCTGGCTTGAACCTCTAGTGTCTATCTGCATGAAAATGCCACCTCAAAAGTTGCTGTATGTGTGGGTGTGGGTGTCCTCTCCGAACTTTCTTTTTATTTCGCTCATTGTCCCAGGAAAGTGCATTCTAGCCACAGGTCCAAGAACTAAATAAAAAACCCCACCCACAGCCAACCCTGTTGACATCTTACTTTCTTTGGTATGCAGTAGGGGATGGACCTCCGGACACTGCTATTAAACCAAGTGTGACTCTAGACAAGTGACACCTCTCTGAGTCCCCATGTCCCCATTTATAAAATGAGAGGGTTTGTTTAGAATCTAAACTTTAGATGCTCTTCAAAGTTCCTTCCAACACTACCAACTCTGAGTTATTTTACTTTCTGGTCTGTTGATCTGCATAACAAACAGGAGAGATAGGAATCATTGCCTGAATGTGATCTTGGCTGACACTGATGTCATTACCACATGCTAGTACACATCATTTATTAACTCATTTCTCCTGCCAACATCTTTTACTGAGAGGCACTATAATCAACCTCTTTTAAAGATTAGGAAACGAAGTTATCAAGAAGTTCATGTGTAGCTTGCCTAAGGTCACACAATGAATATGGATGGTAGAACTGGGGTTCAAATTCAAGCATTATGCTCCAAAATCTGAGCTTGTAACCATGTGCTATACTGAGATTCAGAGAAGTGACTTGGTCAAGGTCACACAGCTAGAAAGTAACAGAAACATATTGGGATTCAATCCTATAGGCACCAGATTCCAAATTCATCAGAGAAAAGTCTGTCTTTAATCTGTTAACAAATTGTTCAAACTACTCAGATTCGTCTGGAGTGAAGAATGTATGACATTGCAAGAATGGCAAATCAGTAGCTAAGGCAACAAGGTCCCACATGCGGGGTGGGGTGCAGAAACATGCCCAGAGCTTCTCAGGGCCAAGTGTTAGCATTCCCTGCATCTGCCTCTGTTTGATACTTTTCTGACTCCCAGGCAGTTTTATGTGTACTTCAGCAATAAGACATTTGGGAGAAGTAATTTGACTACGTCTCTGACCACAAAATCATGGGATCCTCCACTCTAACTGAGCTTTTTCACACTGTTAAGTCCCATGTAGGATCCAGGATAGTTGCTCTTTTTCTGGGCAGTATAACACACAACCTAACACCCATCTACCCTAGGGCTATGAGTTCAGAATGAGCTCTTCACAACCACTAGATATTTTAGTACCTAAATACAATGATCTTTTCTTTCCAATTGAATATGCAGGCAGGGGTTTCACTTTTATTTTAAAACTGTCAAATTCTTTAAAATTCAAAATCTAATTCAAGGGAGCAAACATCACCCTAGCAGAATCTAGTGTTAAATGCTACAGTGGCGAACTGTTTTATTGGGCGACATACAAGAAGACCTGCATGTAAGGTAGCAATTCTCCATCTCTGTTCTGTGACCTCATTTCTACTGAATGGAAGGCAGCTGCCTCCAGCTGATTGCAGCACAATGTTCATCAGTCACGGTAATAGCGCAATCACCCGCCAAGGTTCAAGCGCCATAATGTGCGTTCGTGGCAACATGTCCTGATTTTCGTCTTGCTAAACCGTCCAAATAAAGGAAGATAAAAAATGGTTCACCTCAAAAGAGGCAAAAAGTAGGCCAAAAGTGCGTTACAATGTTGTAGCTATTTACAGAATCTGTTTTAAATGCACGTGTGCCTGTAAATACAAAGTGATCCATGACTCACAGTATCCTGGGTTCCTCGCATTATTGCCTTCAGGGAGCAGCATTGGGTAGAGTTTACTGAATAGTTGCAGACTCAGTGGATATTAGGTTTGGAAGGAAGTTTAAAGGAAGACCTCGTTCAAGTCAAGGGAAAGGATGGAGACCTCAGCAAGAGGGAAAGGTGAGACCCAGGGAAGGGGAGAAAACGTCACTCTGAAAATCTGTGAGGGATGCGGAAAGGTCCAGAGATAAACTGAGGATCACCTCTAGGAAGAAATGCAGACACCATTAAATACAGGGTAAATAGAAATATGAAACCAGGTACCTCTCAATTTACAAAGTATTACCTCAAGTTGACAAGCAAGAATCTGAGCCTCAGAGAAATGAATATGTCCAAGTCATCCACTAGTATTGTTGGAAACCAACTCTGACGCATGCTCTTTGAATTGCCCTTCTCCAATCATCTCTCGGAAGAAACAGTGGGGGCGGTGATAATGACAGACTCACCAGGATTCTCAGTGTTAATTAAATGACCTCATTTGGGACCTTGGGTTCACAATTGCTTTGTGACTGCAGCCTTGGAGCATGCCACAGATTTCCCACTCAAAGCACCTGCTCTTGCCCCAGAGGTCCTTGTTGGATATCAAATTTCCTGACATGCCTTGAGGATTATTTGTTAGTTTGTTTGGCAATGTCTTCAGGGAAGGGGACAGCTTAGTAAGCAGGAGCCTGGGATCTTATTGATTTCATGTGCACCATCTCAAACTCATACTTGAGAACCTACCAGAGCTGGAAGATCAGAGAGTGGCCTGTGCCTGGGAGATGAGACGTGGCTCATGAGATATGACAATGTGGGCCTGATTGTTTTAAGGTAAAACACAAAATGACAGATTCATTTATTCATTCAACAAATACTGGAGAATCTAATATGTGCCAAGATGAAATTGGTAGCAGATCAGACGTAGTTCTTGCGTTCCTGAAGTTTATAGCCTATAGTCTAGTCTAGTGCATAGGTTCCCAAACTTATTTGGCCTATTGCTTCCTTTTTAGAAAATAATTACTCAGTTCCCCACTGGTAATTAAATTTGTTTGTAAAGTGTAAGTAAATATTTGCTTTCGCAACACACACACCCTGCCCATCTCCCCTTCTTGGATCATTCCAGCGCCCCTCAGGGGACAGTATCGCTTACTTTGGGAAACACTGGTCTAGTCTAAACCCAAAATACCAAACTCACTCCCTCGATTCAATGCTGACTCCTACTGACCCTCTAAGGACAGGAAAGAACTGCCTCCACTGGTTTCTGAGACTGTAACTCCTCATGGGAGTAGAAAATCCTGACCGGCTCTCCTGTAGAGCAGCTGGGGGGTTCAAACTGCTGACCTGTTGATCACAGCCCAACACATAACTACTATGCCACCAAGACTCTTCGATAGGCTAGTCTAGATATTGTCAAATGATTACGCAGATTGATTACAAAATGTGCTGATGGAAAGGTGCATGGTGTCATGTGAACATCGAATAGGAAGACCACACTTTGTGAAGTTGTTTCAGGGGCCCTATGAAGACTCCATGGTCCCCAAATACCTCCACTACTCACTGGCTACTCCTCAATAAGCTTCTTTTAGTTCATACCCTTGATGACTGATTCATACTCAATTTACCAGGAAAAGCAGAGACCAGAGAAAGAACATCTGTATCTGTGAAACATCTTCTGTTTTGTCCTCTGGTTCTTCTGGCTGAGGTGGGGTGGTCTAGGGTGGGTTCATTCACATACTTAGGGGCCCATGGGGAAGACTGGGATGGTTAAGACCTTTCACCACATGGTTTTAACCTCCAGAAGTCAGTCCAGACGTATTCGTGTGCTGACAAAAACTTTTCCAGGAGCAAGAGAGGGCAAACTCCAATGCAGAAGTCATTTTCAAGTTTGTCCTTACATCACAGTTGCTCTTATTCCATATGGCCAACCCCAACTTCAAAGGAGGAAAAATAGATGCCATCTTTTAACAAAAGGAATTACAAACTATTATGGTCATTTTTACCAGCCTACTACAGGCAACAACTCTAAGTCACATAAACCAAGTCTGGTAAATGTTTCTGGGCCTTAAGACATGACTCTGAAGATAACCACAAAGAGAAGGGGCAACATGGTTTTGAGCAAGGCATTCTCATAAGTTGTTGGCTTGTGCAAAGGAGCTCAAAAAAACTCAAACTCACTGCCTTCGAGTCAATGCTGATTCACACTGACCCCCTGTAGATTTACAAGACTGATTATTTACAGTACAAAGCCCAGACTTTCTCCTGAGGAGCTGCTGGTGGTTTGGAACTGCTGTCCATTCGGTTTGCAGCCAGCATATAACCACTACATCACCAGGCTCCTTGGGAAGAGGCTCTACTTAGGAGGAATTATGACACATTTGAACTGACAAGTTTTTATGCTTTTTAAACCATCTATTGAGTTACTTCTTTGTCATCCCTGAGGGATGGGTCTGATTTTTTGTTCCATGAGCTTCCATTACAATAATGATTGTTATTAGTATTCAATATATGCTGAAAAGATGGCTGAATGAATAATTGGCCCGCTGTTCTAGAGATATGCTTGTCTTTAGTTACCTTATCCAGTCCCAAGGTTTTACATGATGAATCTTTGGTAAACACTTATATGCCAAGTGTCTAATAGACATGTTCATGTCTCAAACTTAACATGTCCAAATTGAAACTCTTGATTCTGCCCCAAACTTGCAGAAACCTAGGCATAATGCTTAGTCCCTTAATTTATCTCTTTTCTTACTCCCCATATCTAAACCAATATCAAGTCCTTTGGCTCTACTTCTGAAATATATTCAAATCTGCCCATTTTTCTTCATTTCCATAGCCATGTCTGTGGCCCAAACTAGTTGTCTCTTCCCTAGAGAGCTCCACAGACCTTCTGACCAGTTTTCCTACTCACACACTTGTTTCCCTTCACAAAACGGCAGCAAGCTTTTAAATATATAAAGTAATGGATCAACAGTTCAGCAATGCTAACATTTAATAGCACACATGAAGATTAGGGACTTTCATTATTATACATGATAATCATTTTATCGATTCTGTGTCTAGCCCTGAATCTGCCCCCACCATACAGTAGAACTTCTGGTAATTTCCTGAGATAGTCAGCTATTGTTTTGGCTTATGTAGCACATCTTCCTCTCATTTCCTTTGGACATGACAAATCCTTTTATAATAGGGCTATTTCATGTAAGCGGTGGACTGCTAACCATAAAGATGGCGATTCAAACCCACAGTTGCTCCCTGGGAGAAAGATGAGGCTATTTGCTCCTGTAAAGATTTATAGCCTCAAAAGCCCTATGTAATGTTGTCATGAGTCAGAATCAACTAGATTACAGTGGGTTTGCTTTGTTTTTATTTCTTCACCCAAGTGATTTTAATGAAGACCGCTAAACAAGGGAACATATGATCAAGCTGGTCAAATTTGAGTTCATTCCTGCATTGTTTTTTTTGTTTGTTTGTTTTTAAACTGGAACAAAATGGATAAGATCCTGAAGGGTGAAAATAGGATCCCTGTTTACCTTCATATTCTAAGGTATCTGTTCTTGGAATTTAACAACGGAGCAGGATAAAGTAATAGGCTGTACAACCTTGTTTAAGTCACGGTCCATCGTTAGGTCTCAAGAATTTGAACCAAATGGGTCCTGAAGGCCCTCTTGGTGCTAATGCTCGGTGATCCGATGACCATTTCCATAACTGCAAGTGTCACACAGAATTATAGCTGGAATCTTTTAATTATAAAAGCCTCCTTTCCTCTCAGATATAATGAAAATAGCTGTGACTGTGTGACCTCTTCTTTACTCCCCCAGGTTTGTGGCCCTGGTTTCTGAGACTGCCAGAAAACAATTTAGCAATGAAATGCACCTGGATGGCCCTGCCAGTCCTAGGCTCAGGCCCCTAAAGGGTACTACAAGGAAGAGGAGAAGCAAGACTCTTTGAGCAAGTTTACTGATTATGGGCCACAGACCCAAGTGTCTGAGAAACAATAGTAGTCATTCATGTTTAGGAACTAGAAATGCATTCCAATTCAAGGAGGACTTAATTTAGTCACTACTGTTGTGGGAAAGGTGTATTTTAAATCCTAACCTCTATATCTGTTATTATCATCCCATTTGGGAAAGGGTTGCATTTGTTCTGTTAAGGATTCTCCTTGTTATGTTAATGAGACTAGGTTAGCATAGAGTGTCTTTTGAGATATAATTAATCAAAACTCACAGCCATTGAGTTGGTCATAGCAACCCTATAGGACAGGGTAGAATTGCCCTTGTGAGTTTCTGAGATTGTAATTCTTTCAGGGAGAAGAAAGCCTGGACTTTCTCCCAAGGAGCAGCTGGTGGTTTCGAATTGCTAACCTTTTGTTTGGCAGCCCTATGTGTAATCACTCTGCCACCATGGCTCCTTTGGGATACAATAGAGATTATTCAACAAACAAATGTGAAAGTAGAGATGGGGCAACAGTGATGCCAAACCACCTGGAGATCTCCCAGAAGCAAGGAAACAAGACAAAAGAGAGAAAGCAAACAGAGAGCCAGCTCACTGAATTTGGACCTCTAGCCTCTTAACCTGTGAGAAATAAAGTTCTGTTTGTTAAAGCTATCCACTTGTGGTATTATAACAGGACTAAAAAAGTAAGATAAGCACCAAGCATTTGGTCAGGCTGAGCTTGGCAAGATCTTTCTGGTGACAAGCTCTGCCATGCAGCTGGAAGCCTTGGAAACTGAAGAGCTGAGAGATTTGGCTTTGCTGGACAATTCCAAATGCCTGCAAACATCAGACAACAGGAGGAGGTCTGAGTAGGTAGTATGCCAGAGTGGCTAAGAGGACAAAGCTTTCAGCAAAACATATCCAGGTTCAAATCTTAGGTCTCCATCACTAACTAGTTGTGTGATGACCCAAATAATTCTCCCAGCCTCAGTTCCTTCATATATACATTTTAAAATGTCACTTATCTCTTGAGGTTTTAAGGGAATTAAATGTGAGAACAATTGTAAAACCTTAGTGAAGTGCCTGATGCACATGTTAGTTGCCATTGAGGCAATTTTCCCTTGCAGTAATCCTATATACAACAGAATAAACCATTGCCTGGTCCTGTGTTGTGTCAGTCTGGTTAGACCTGAGAAAATAATTCATAGACACTCATGCATATAAGAAACAGCTTTATATAAAGGAATAATTGTATATTAAGAAAACATCCCAGCCCAGTCCAGAGCAAGACCATAAATCCGATATTAGCCCATATGTCCAATACAAGTCTGTAAATTCCTCTTCGAACTCACACAACACATTTAATGATGCTGAGTGCAGGAAGATCACAGGCCAGTGGGTGGAAAGTCTTATGGATCTAGTGGCGGTGGAAGCATCTCTGTGCTGGCGTGGGTCTCTACGTGGCTCCTCCAGCTCCAAGGCTCTGGCTGCCATCAGCATAACTCCATGTGTCTTGTCAACAGGAAGGTCTCCAGGGAGAGAGGAATGCCCCACGTGCGGTGAGCTATTTATCTCCTTAAGGGCTCCAAATGGACCACAAGCTGCAACCTGATTGACAGGTTAAACTCCACCCCTTTACTCTTAAATCTCAAGTTGACAACAGATTATGTAACTACCACATGTATCATCCTCGTGATGGTTACTATGTTTGAGCTCACTGTTTCAGTCACTGTGTTGATCCATCTAATTGTGGATATTCCTCTTTTGAGGGGACCCTCAACATTACCAAAAGTGCCTCAGTGGTGCTGCTAACCTCAAGGTCAAAATGGTTAACATCAAACTATTTCAGCTCACTAATGCTGAGCATATTCATCATTTTATATTTCATTTCATTGTTGACAACCTCAAATTTTCCTGAATATATTTCATACATTCCACATTTCAATTAATGGAAGTTTACAGATCTTCCTTCTCACTTTTAGTCATGCCACATAGCAAGTGAAGGCCTCAAAGCTTTCCTCCATCCAAATCATTCAGGTCAACTCGACTCTACATTACAGATGCAACTCTTTCACAGTTGTAGTTTGTGTGATTTACAACCTGAGGGCCTCATCTTTCAGCCCTATATCAGATAACGTTTCTCTCCCTTCATAAGAGTTTCAGTGGCTACATTTTTCAAAAGTGGGCTGCTTCTTCCTTCTTTCAACCATAGAGGCTCCTCAGAAACCTGTCCAGCATTAGTGACCATTTGTTGTTAGGTGTGTATTTAAGAGTTTAAATTTTGAAGTACCCCAGTTTTCAGAAGGCTATGGATAACACTGATAGCCCCAAATCCATTTGCAGAGTCCCTATATAGATTAGGCCTCCACTGAATTCTGATTCTTAACCAAGGATGTAGATTATCTTGCCCTTAGGCAAAGTGCCTTGGAAAGTAGATTACCTCCACCCCTCTCTGGCCTGCTCTGTGAGGGGCAGTCTCTCTTGGGGGTTTGCCTGAGTGGGTCCTTGATGGAGGTCACCATACTAGAGATCACATGGTCATGTATCCTGCTCCATCAGTTGTGCCCCGAATGCCTTGATTGGAAGGCCTTGAACTCATCTGGTAAATCTTTCTATCTAACCATGTCCCAATTCTGGTTCCAGTCATGCTTCTGTAGTCCCACCTGTAATTGTGATATATTGATCTGCCACTAATCATGAATTTATAACAATTCCCTTCCCTCCATGTCCTATTTATCTAGCTTCCCAATTGCGAATTCTGATGCCATTTTGACCTTAATAAATGTTCTCCTTAAATTAGATTTGAGGTAGGGTCTCTTTTGTACCCTAAAACAGGGGCCATCAAGTCAGTTACAACTCATAGTGACCCTATGTACAGCAAAACATTGCCCAGTCTTTTTTTTCCTTTCATTGCCCCATCTTACATTGACCTCAAACTGTTATGTTTGAACTCATTGTTGCAGCCACTGCATCAATCCATCATGCTGAGGGTCTTCCTCCTTTTTCCTGCCCTTCTATTTTACCAAGCAAGATGTTCATTTCCAGGGACTGGCCCCTCCTGATAGCATGTCCAAAGTACATGAGATGAAATCTTGCCCTCCTTGCTTCTAAGGAGACTTTTGGTTCTACTTCCAAGACAGATGTGTTTGTTCTTTTGGTGATCCACGGTACTTTCAATATTCATTGCCAGCATCATAATTCAAAGGCATCGATTTTCCTTTGGTCTTCCTTATTTAATGCTCAATTTTCAAATGCAAATGAGGCAAGTGAAAATGCCATGACATGGGTCAGGCTCACCTTAGTCCTCAAAGTAATAGCTTTGCTCTTCACCACTTGAGAGAGTTCTTATTCGGCAGATTTACCAATGCAAATTGTTGTTTGATCTCTTGATGTTGCTTCCATGAGCATTGATTGTGCACCCAAACAGGATGAAATTCTTAACAAATTTGATCTTTTCTTAGTTTATCATAATGTTACCTATTGGTCCAGTTATGAGTACTTTGGTTTTCTTCATATTGAGTTGTAATCCATATTGAAGGCTGCAGGCCTTGAACCTCAACAAATGCTTCAAGTCCTCCTCTTTCATCAAGCAAGGTTGTATCATCTCCATATCGCAGGTTGTTAATAAACCTTCCTATGTCACATTCTTCTTCATATAATCCTGCTTCTCTGATATTTGCTCATCATGCAGATTAAATAATTATGGTGAAAGAATGCAACCCTGACCCACACCTTTCCTGATTTTAAACCATGCAGTATTTCCTTGTTCTTGACCCATGTACATGCTCAGCATGAGCATAGTGAACTGTTATGGAATTTCCATTCCTCTCAAGGCTATTCATAGTTGGTTATTATCCTCACAGGCAAATACCTTTGTATAGTCAATGAAATATAAGTAAATACCTTTCTGGTATTCTCTGCTTTCAGCCAAGATCCATCTGATGTCAGCAATGATATCCCTTGTTCCATGTCCTGTTCTCAACCTCTGGCGGTTCCCTGTCAATGTACTACTGCAGCCATTGTTGTGATATCAATGATATTGTTCTGTAATTTGAGCATTTTGTTGGGCCAACTTTCTTTGGAATGGGTTCTAATATGGGTCTCTTCCAGCCAGCCTGGGCGCTATCTTCCAAATTTCTTGGCATTGACCAGTGAGTGCTTCCAGCGCTTCTTCAGTTTGTTAACACATTTCCATTGGCATTCCATCAATTCCTGGAGCCTTGTTTTGGGCTAATACCATCAGTACAACTTGAACTTCTTCCTTTAGTACCATTGTTCCTTGATCATAGGCTATTTCTTGAAATAGTTGAATGTTGACTAGTTCCTTTTGGTACAAAGACTCTTTGTATTCTTCTAATCTTCTTTTGATGCTTCCTGCATCATTCAATATGTTGCCCTTAGACTCTTTCAATATTGCGAGGTTTGACTTTCTTCTTGAGTTCTTTCAGTTTAAGATATGCTGAGCATGTTCTTGTGTTTTTGGTTTTCTAACTCTAGGACTTTTCAAATTCTATTATAATATTTGATTTAGTTTTCTTGAGCTGCTCTTTGGAATTTCTGTTCAGTTCTTTTACTTCATCATTTCTTAGACAGCTAAATTTAAAAGCAGGGAGCCCGGGTGGTGAAATGGCTATGTGTTGTTCTGTGATCCCCATGGTTGGCAGTTCAAAACCACCAGCACATTGGCAGGAGAACGTCTGGACTTTCTACTCCTGTAAACAGTTACCATCTCAGAAACCCACAAGGGATCACTGTGAGTTAGCATTGGCTAAATGGCAGTGAGTTTGGCTGAAGGTTAAGAGCAACTTTCAGAATTTCTTCTAAAAGCCATTTAGGTCTTTTCTTTCTTTCCTGTTTGTTTAATTACCTTTTGCTTTCTTCATGTATGATGTTCTTGATGCTGTCTCACAACTCATCTGGTCTTCTGTCATTAATGTTCAATGCTTCAAATCTGTTCTTCAGATG
>NW_022104341.1:75929863-75932300 GCF_000313985.2 Echinops telfairi
TCTGCTGCTCTTTATGAGGCTTCAGTGTCTGACAATGTTCCACTGCTAATCATAATATTTCAGTGCCTATTTCCTCAGAAGTGAACCAGCGATTCATCTTTGTAGTCTGTTGTTAGTCTGGAGGCTCTGCAAAGACCTGTTCACGTTGGGTGACTCTGCTGGTATTTGAAATACCAGTGGCATAGCTTCCAGCACCACAGCAACATACAAGCCACCACAGTATGACAAAGTGACAGACAAGTTGTGGGTGGCACAGATAGTAAGTAGGTGCTCAGTATGTGGCAAGGGCTACTGCTCTATACACTGTAATCCAAATCAGCCAGAACTAGAGAAATACATTTAGTCTTGGATCTTTGTAAGGATATTAAGAACCAGAGATGAGAAAGGTGGTATAAACACCATGAGAAAAAGAATAATAGAAGAGGGATTGAAAAGAGAGATGGAGCCTGGGCTTGGAAAATTAATTAGAATAAAATTGAATCAGGAACAAGGGAGGCGAGACCAGGAAAATGATCTTATTAGGCTGACTTAAGCTCAAACAAGGGCTGCTAGTAGGCCCTTGACAGAATAGTACCTCGTGGATTTTGTCCTGTCCCAGAAATTTACTCACCCAATGTCATCGAGTTGAGGCTGACTCCTAATGACACTGTAGGATAGGGTAGAACTTCCCTTGTGAGCTTCCTAAACCCTAACTCTTTATGGGAGTAGAAAGCTCTGTATTTCTCCCAAGAAGCAACTGGTTGTTTTAAACTGCTGACCTTGTGGTGTGCAGCCCAACATGTAACAGCTGCTACCAAGGATTCTTTCCCAGAAATTAGCCTATAAGAATTCATCAAAAATGAAGGTTTAGGGTAAAGCTTCTGTTAGAAAACTAAGAAAACTAAGATTTGGGAGACCTGAGTTTGAATCATGATTGTGCATCACACTGGCTGTGTGAACTTGGACCAAACTTATTTTCATTTATAACATGAGATTAATAATCTTGCTTATTTCACAAAGCAGTTACAAAAGTCAAATCAACGTGCAAAATCTCTGAGCATGTAACCATTTGCACCACCGATCCTTGCCATCATTGTCGTCAGTGTTATTATAGGAATCTCCATCTATCACTTCAAGCTCTGTTTGTTTCAAATACTGGTGTGCTATATATAAGGTATAATGAATAAAACACACAGAGTAGACTATCAGACATTGTTAATTACTAATTCCCAAAGATAGTCTAAACTCTCCTTTTGTCAGTATACATTTAGCTTTTTTATTTAGTAGACACATTTTTATTAATGAAAATATAAGATGCTAGAAGTTTAGATGAGAGTTCTAAATGCATACATATACGTGCCAGGAGAACGACAGACAAGAAATGGCGTGAAGCACACCTCATCAGTGAAGATGAAGGGGACTTTCAGGTATCAATAGCTCTACGATTACTTACCTTGATTCACTGCCACAGGAGACTGAGCATGGTGCCGTGTTGTGCAAGTCATGGGTGGCTTTAGATGTTCCAATCCATATACCAATGAAAACGCATCAGGAGAGCGGGGTTGTTTCCATCCTATAAAACCAACAGCAATTGGTTTGGTTGCCTTTTCTGAGTTAAAATTATGTATGTATGTATTATGCAGAAGTGTTCCTGAATAGAACTGGGGAATGACATGGAGGCGATGTCCGGTGAATGACAACTTTGGTTGGTCACAACCTATTTTTTATTCAAAATGAATATTTTTCTATTCTCATAATGATTATAGGCATATTTAGAGATGAAAGAAATACCAAAAAATTGACTATTGCTTTATCAAAACTTGGATATTGAGGTAACTATATTTAAAAGTTCATTAAATACGATTTTAAAAGTACTTGTGGTACAATAGTGTGGGTAATTGAGAAGCATCCATTTTTATTCTTCTTCTAACTGAAATAGTCTATTCACAATTTATAAACTTATAGCCTAAATGTACAACGACTTCAACTGTCTTGAGACCAGAAGAAGTAGATGGTACCCAGGGTCATAATAAATGATCCTGGATAAAATAAGAGCATAATGTAAAGCAAACTCTAATTCCTCAGGCAGACAAACTAAACAAAACTGTCAAATTGGACACCTGAGATTATCATCCTGAGACACTCTTTAATCTCTCAACCCAAACTTATAGCAGATCACCAAGGTCACCTTGTAGCAGAAAAGCAATGAGTCACACCAAATAAAGGATATTACTTGATGGGTCAGTGCTCCACTAAAATACCACTTGGTGAGTCTAAAAGGCCAACATTTACTCTAAAGCAAAGATAAGAAGACAGGAGGTCAGGGAAATCAGAGTACTAGGAATGGACCAACAAAAACCACAATTATTTTATTTTTTTAATCATTTTATTAGGGGCTCATACAACTCTTATCACAATCCATACACACATCAATTGTGTAAAGCACATTTGTACATTC
>NW_022104341.1:75934216-75935136 GCF_000313985.2 Echinops telfairi
TTCCAGTGGCCAAGAATAAACCATTGCATGCTGGGATTGTGTAAACAAAACAGTGAGCTATAATAAATGGGGTTGGAGCTCAGATGATATAAAGCAGAAGATACCATAGTCCCATTAATCCTTGACCCATCCTGGGGTGTTTATTTTATTATTCTCAGTACTGAGATGAGGAAAACAGAGAACTGCATTAGTGCAGCAATCTGCTTAAGATCTTATAAATGGTTTGGTTGTCTCAGAACAAGGCCAGGTATGCCCCTTAGGAGTGGTCAGTCCTGACCTTGAATATTACCTGTCAGGGGGAGAAGACAGGAAAGAGAGAGGGGAGAGGTCAATTGAAAAGAAAACCTAAGCATCGGTAGATGTGTCGACATTTGGCCTCTTTCTGTTTGTGGGAGGGGAAAAAAAGGGAGCAACATACTCTCCCCTCTGCCCCCCATTCCCAACAAAATTAAACTCCCAAGAAGGAGGTACAGTAGTTAACTACTTGGTTGCTAACTGAGACATTGGTGTTTCCAATCTTCAGGCACTCCACGGGGGAAAAGATGTGGTCATGTTTCCTTAAAGATGACCTGTTGCTGTGGAGTTGATTCTGGTTTTTAATGACATTACAAGACATAGTAGAGCTACTCCATAGGGTTTCCAAGGCTATAATCTTTACTGACACAGACTGACACATCTTTCTCATGAGTAGAGGCTGATGGGTCCACACCCCTGATTTTCCAGTAGGCAGCTGAGTGCTTAACCACTGTCCCACCTGGGCTCCCCATAATAACTGTCGTCTTATGAATGTCTGACTTATGAACAACCTGTAGTAACAAACCAAACCTATAGAGCCCATTGTATTAAAAATGTGAGGTGCATACAACGGTTTGTAATAGCAAACACATGCTACTTGGTAATGCACAGCAAAACATTATTAT
>NW_022104341.1:75935846-75936929 GCF_000313985.2 Echinops telfairi
CGTCTTATTTCCTTTGGGTATATCCCTAGTAATGGTATTGCTGGATCTTTTAGTTCCATTTCTCCACAAATTTTGGAAGTCCCCTCATATTATGTTTTAAACATTTCATTGTATCTGGATATGTTTTCTTTAGTGTTTTTAATGCATAGAAAGACACATTATACACTTTATACAAAGACAAACATTTGGTAACGGACATCATATATGAACCATACCGAACTGTTCTGACTTACATACAGATTCGACTTAAAGACAAATATAGGAACAGGATTCATTCATAACCAGGGGCAGCCTACTCTGCCTACAAAACTATGGGGGGAAATTCTACTCTGTCGTCTATAGTCACCATGGGTCTGAATCTATAAGAGGCATATATCAACCAAACCGAACAACCAAACTCACTGCCATTGAGTCAATTCTAGAGGCCAGGGTAGAACTACCTCTGTGGGTTTCTGAGACTGTAACTCTAGGACAGTAGAAAGCCCCATCTTTCTCTGGAGGAATGCCTGGTGGTTTCTACCTGCAGACCTTGTGGATTGCAGCCCACTGGTAACCCCTGCGCCACAAGGGTTCCACGGGCACATAACAACAGCAGGGTTGAATACCAGAGGTTTTCTTCATGTCAGTGGGTCAGAGGCAGATGGTCTCTGTAATCACCCAAGAGATGTCTCTGTACACAGCTTGACCATGCTCTTCAGTTCCCCTAGTTGCTCTTTCCAATTTATTCAACCAAGGACCTTGTTGGTCTCACATCAACCTAAGTTATGTACCATAACAGGCAGAGCAGAACTCCTCAGGAGGAATAATTAGTGAAGGTTCTCCCTGTAGGACGGAGCAGAGAAAGAAGTAATAACTCTCATATCTAGATAAGCAGATATTTTCCTGCTTTTTCAATCTTCTTGTATTCTGTACATTGACACCTTTTCTCAATGACATGAGAAATATGAAATGCCATATGGTATCGTGAGTTTGTACAAATAAAGAGAGGCATGGCTATGTAAAGTATACACAATAGCAAAAAGAAAGACCCTGAGATGAGCCAGTCAGGGTGCAGGGTAACTTTCCTCTAGTTCTTAAATGCTT
>NW_022104341.1:75942884-75944064 GCF_000313985.2 Echinops telfairi
ACGAATGACTATTTCGAAGTCACAGAAGAGCTTGCTGCACTGCAAAGCATCAAAGGAACAACTACAGGAGAGGATATCTATGAAAAGGTTTGCCAAACCGTGAATGGTTTGGAACTGGACTGGGCTAAACTAGCCAGTGTGACGACTGACGGTGTTCCTAGCATGGTGGGGTCTAAGAAAGGAGTAATTGCTTGCATGAACCTAGAGATGGACAAACATAACCATTCTCATCCAATAGCCATACACTGCCTCATCCACCAACAAGCGCTGTGTAGTAAATCACTGAAGTAGGACTCTGTTATGAAAATTGTGGTATCTTGTGTTAACTTCATTAGCGCTAATGCACTAAACCACAGACAATTTCAGGAATTTATGTCTGAGCTAAATGTTGCCTATGAACATGTTCTGTACCACACAGAAGTCTGTTGGCCGAGTCGAGGGAGAGTTTTGAAGCATTTCTATGACTTACTTCCACGGATTAGAGCTTTTCTGCTTTCAAAAACAAAAACGCACCAGAGCTCAATGATGCAGAGTGCAAATGGCACCTTGCCTTCTGACAGATGTAACAGAGCTACTCAACAGTTTCAGTGTGCAACTTCAAGGGAAGGGGAAGCTCATCTGTGATATGCAGTCACATGTGAAAGCATTTGAGGTAGAATTAGGTCTCCTCATGAAACATGTGAAGGAGGAAAATATCTGCCATCTCCCCACAACTCAAAATCTGTTAGCAGAGAAACCATTGGTTGCATTGCCAAACAAAACGTGTGGATTCACTGGAAAAGTTGCAAAAGGAGTTCCAATTTAGATTTAAAGAGCTTCATCTCCATGAACGTCACAGGACATACAGCTTTTCTGTAGCCCATTTTCTATTGACATTGAAAATGTGGATACAATTTACCAAATGAAACTGGCTGAACTGCAGAATTGTGACTCAAAAGACGCGTTCAAATCAAGCAGCCTTCCTAATTTCTGTGCATCTCTCCCCTCTGAGACAGATCCTAATCTCAGGAACCATGCACTCAAAATGGCAGCCATCTTTGGCAGCACTGATGTCTGTGCTTTTTCCAGAATGAAACATCTGAAATCTCCAACCAGATCTAGACTAACGGATGCACACTTGCATTGCTTGTTACGGCTAGCAGTGACAAATATGGAACTGGACATTGACCATCTCATTAGC
>NW_022104341.1:75944702-75946222 GCF_000313985.2 Echinops telfairi
AAAAAAAAAAAATCCCTCTTTAATGAATAAAATCATCAAGTGAAGGGAAAGAGGGAAAGGGTATCAGTGAAATGACTAAAAGCCAAAACAAGTACTAAAGGGGAATCATAATTTAGGGGTCTCTGAGGAAGTGATGCTGGAATCTGTACCTGTTCTGTCCTCCTGTGGACTAACTCGTGCCCTGGGGAGATGTCTGTAAGGGCTGATCTACAAAGTAACAAGCTAACAAACAAACCAAAAGACCAAAGCAGTTGTCATGAAACTGATTCCAACTCATGGCAAGAGCCTATGCATTAGAGTAAAACTACATTCCATAGGGATTTTAACAGCTGACTTTTTCTGAAGTAGTCCTTTCTTCTCAGGTACCTCGAGGGGTTTTCAAAGCACTAACCTTTCATTTATCAGCCTAGCATGTTTCCTGTTTGCTCCATCCAAAATTTAAAAAAAAATTAAATCCACTGCCTTTGAGTTGATTCCAACTCACAGAGACCTTGTAGGACAAAGTAGAACAGCACCCTATAGGATTTCCTAGACTTGCATTAGAGTTATGAAAGCTGGCTGCTACATCTTTCTCCCATGGAGTGGTTAGTGGGTTCGATACGTTGACCTTTCCATTACTAGATGAGTGCTTAATCACTGTACCACCATGGCTCCTTTGCTCAACCCAGGGATCCTATAAAGTAGGATCCAAAGTAGATTAACCAAACAATGCCATTGAGTCAATTCTGACTCATGGCGACCTGTAGGACAGCGTAGAACTACCCCTGTGGGTTTCTGAGACGTAACTCTTTTAGGGGAACAGAAAGCCTCATCTTTCCCCTGCAGAGGAACGTGTGATTCCAAACTGATAATATTGAACCAAGCAGCCCAAAGCATAACTCACTACACCACCAGAACTCCTTATAAAGTAGTAAGGAGCAAGGGAAGTCTTAAAGGAGTGTAGCACTGGGATGGGGTCTTCTCTTCCTTCCATTCTGGAGCTCTTTTGAGATCTGGGCAGGGATTCACTATCACTTCAAGAGCTGAGACTGGTGCTAGAGACGCAGCCACATTACATCACATGGGACAGTCTTCCCAAGCAGTTCGTTGCAGCTCTGGCAGGAACAGAAGCAGACAAAAGGATTCTCTCAACTGTTCACTTTTCTGCCTCCTCTGGTTTGAGGAGCTGTTCCATGCTTTCTGGAACACTACAGGGTTTCTTTAAGAAACAAACTGTTAAGGATCCCAGCCAGCTCCTTTGTCTTTGCCACCACTCAAAAATGTGCTCTTGGCGGGGGTGGGGCTGGGTGTCTTATTTTTTCTCAACCCCCACATCATAATAGATTCTGGCACATTTTAGGCGTTCAATCACTATTTGCTGTGTGAAGAAAATTGGATGCACATTCTGAACAGATGGGATGATGCCTGCAATGGTGTCGATGATATTTTCGAAGGATGTTGAGAGGATGGAGAAATCACAGTGAAGCTAGTCCTGGGGAAATGGTTTGTTTAGTTTACATAAGTTAAAGCCCAAAGGCCTT
>NW_022104341.1:75947679-75948915 GCF_000313985.2 Echinops telfairi
TGCTCATCCTTAGCAGACTACTAGGATCAGGCTCTTTCTTTCCTTCATCTACTCCCCTTAGCAAAGGATACCTCCTTTCAGGTAATCCAATTTTTCAAGCTTAGAGTTTGGCCTTCCTTCCCTCAGCATTGAAATAACCATCCTATCAAGTCTTGTTATGTTACAGTGTTAATAACCTACTCCCCCACTGAGATGATCTGTAAGATAATGACTTAATATGCCACTCCTCCAGAGTCCTGATATCTAGCAGAAGTCCTCGGAAGGGGAAATCCCTAATGGGAGTCAATCTATCACTGTGATGGACTAGCAGAAAATAATAATGAAATCCTTTGTCAGTATTTCAGTAATTTACTCAACAATGTACTAGGTCTTTTTATTCATTCATTCAATTAATAGGCACTTCTTCAGCAGGCACTAGATTATATGCTAAGCATATAGTGATAAAGTTTCTTTTTCCCTTAGAAGTAATTTAAAACTACAGGAAGAAAGCAAACGATCACTAAAAAGACAGGGGGGAAAAGGAAAGATCAAAGTAGATATCAGAAGAGACTCTGAAACTTGCTATTGATTGTGTAAGGTGGTCAAGAGGCGAGAGGCATCAGAGACCAAATCAGTCGAATTTAAGCAAACAGGCTTTATTAGGGAGAAAAACCCAGCTTGGGTGAAGTCCCACAGTCCACAGTGTCCGGGCTGAGGGAGTTGAGCCCCAGGCTACAGGGGTGGTGTTTATATTGCCGGGAAACATGTGACTGGGCTGCCTTGAGTCCATATAAGGTAAAGTAGTCAGGGACTTGGAGATACAGGTATGTCTGGGTTTCTGGAATGCAAGGTGTCTTCCCGGTTCCAGGTGTATTCCTGCCGGGTGCAGGGCGGGCACTGAGCAAAACAGGCCATGTGAAAGGTGCAGGTGCAGGTCGGGCTGTGAGCAAAACAGGCTGTGAGCCAAACAAGCTGTGTGAAAAAAAGGACTTGCAAAGTTGCTGACAGGTTACATTAGCCAGCTCTGGTCAGCTCCGCACGTGGGTTGGGGAGATTCAAGGTCACTTGCTACTAGTTGCTTCAGCCAGCTCTGGTCAGCTCCACGCTAGCCCGTGAGGGGAGATTCAGGGTCACTTGCTGCTAGGAGCCGACCTGATATTGATGCGGCCAGACAGATTGTAGAATCGTTAAAGCAGAATAAATGATGAAGTCTACGAGCTGAACAGAAATTTCAAAGGGCAGCTCGAGAAGACAAAG
>NW_022104341.1:75949900-75951990 GCF_000313985.2 Echinops telfairi
AAGTGAGGAGACATTGAAACACTTGCTGATGAAGATCAAGGAATTCAGACTGCAGTATGGATTACAAGTCAGTGTACAAGGAAACAAAAACCCTCACAAGTGGACCAACAGGTAACATCGTGATAAATACGAGGGGTACCCCCCCCCGCCCCGCAAACAGAATTGTATTGGGCAGAGCAGAGCTTTCGTAGTATGCATTTTTCCCATTAGGCAAGAATCAAGCAACTTCCTCTGAGTTCGTGTACCCAGTAGTGTCAGCTGGGAAGGTTCTTTCTGGTAGAGTGAGTTTTTTTGTAAACGTTTCACTTGAACCTCATTTTTGTGATGGCCAATTTAAGAGAACAATTTGTGGCTGTGTAATTTTGTTTCCTGCTTGGGAAAAATGCCACAGAAACTGTTGTGATGTTGAACACAGGTTACAAGGACGACGCTATGGGAAAAAAGTGTTCGAGTGGTTTTCTCCTTTCAAAAAAGTAAAATGTCAATTGATGACAAACCTCATACTGACATCTGTCAACTTCCCAAATGGATGAAAATCTCGACTCGTAGTGCATCTGGAGTTTGTTCCACCAGGTCAGACTGTTAATCAAACTTTCTATTTAGAGGTTCTGAAAAAATTGCAAAACAGTGTGCAACAAAAAAGGCCTGATTTGTGCCAGACAGGCACTTGATTTACCACCACAACAGCATACCTGCTCATGCAGCTACCTCAGTGCACCAGTTTTTGTCAAAAAACAGCATGCCTCTCTTGCCCTATACAACCTGACTCACCTGATCTCACTCCATGGGACTTCTTTTTGTTTCTGCAAATGAAGAGGGACATGAAAAGGCATCAATTTGACAAGGTAGAAGAGGTGAAGCAAAAAAACAAAAAACTAGGGAGTTGTTGTCAGCTATCCAAACAGATGAGTTTGAAAAATGTTTCCAAGAATGGAATTGCAGATTTGGCAAATGTATTAAGCATAATGGAGTACTTTGAAGGTGATAAGATTGTTTTGTAAAAAAAATCTAAATACATAGCTTTGAAAAAAAATCCATTTTGGTGGGGGTGGGGGGTAGCCCCAGTAGAGAAAAGATTGAAACTGTCAATGATTTTTCCCTGCTTGGATCCACAATCAATGCTAATGGAAGCAGCAGTTAAGAGATCAAATGACATTGCATTGGATAAATCTGCTGCACAAGATCTTTTTAAATAATGATGAAGAGCAAAGATGTTACTTTGAGGACTTACCTGCACCTGACCCAAATCATGTTTTTCTTAATTGCCTCAAATGCATGTGAAAGTTGGACATGAGTAAGGAAGACCAAAGAAGAATTGACACATTTAAATTATGGTGCTGGTGAAGAATATTGAAAGTATAATAGACTACCAAAAGAACAAACAAACCTGTTTTGGAAGAAGTACAGCCAGAATGCTCCTTTGAAGTGAAGATGACAAGACTTTTTCTCACGTACTTTGGACATGTTTTGAGGAGAGACCAGTCTCTAGAAATGAACATCATGCTTAGTAAAGTAGAAGAACAGCAAAAAAGAGGAAAACCTTTGATGAGAAGAATTGACACAGTGTCTACCACAATGCGCTCAAACATGGCAACAATTGTGAGGATGGCGCAGGATGGGGCAGTGTTTTGTTCTGTAACACAAAGAGTCACTATGAGTTAGAATTGACTTGGTGGCACTTAACAACAACAATTAAAAAGTCAATAATATTTAAAATAAAACTATAACCAAATAGAGTGTCTTGGAATAAATCTAACAAAAGATGTGCATATCCTCTAGGGAGAATATTATATAACTTTATTCAAAGACATTAAAGACCAAAATAAATGAAAAGATGCACCATTGGTTCCAAGAGAACTGCAGTCTTGTGGTATTTAACAGAAATACCACAAGTGGATGGCTTCAATGTAAAATTATTCGCTCACAATTTAGGAAACTAGAAGTTCAAACTCAGGGTACCACCTCTAGAGGAAGGCTTTCTGTCTCTGTCAGCTCTTTGTGTCCTTTCAACATCTGTGGGCCCTGCATCCCTTGGAGCTTTCCATGTGTGTTGGCATCATTCTTCCTGTGAATCTAGGAAGTTCTCAAAG
>NW_022104341.1:75953312-75954426 GCF_000313985.2 Echinops telfairi
CATCTCAGCACTGGCAGGGGTCTCCACACGGCTGCTCCAGCACCCAGGGCTGCATCAGGGTAGGTCCATGTGGTTTCTCCTCAGGGATGTCTTGCAGGAAGCAGGCCTTGCCAGCTGAAACAGGAACTTGCTAAGGCAGCTACACCCTGGTCCGACCATCAGAAAGCAAGAGACTGAGAACTAGAAAGGCGAGGCTCACCGATCCACTTATCCCTCTGCCTTTCAATTAACCCCACATGTGTTTATCATCCAGGTTGGCACAATAAACTACCTTAATCAGAATTTCTTAATTACAGATCTACATGCAAATCGTAAGTAAAAATATATAAATCCTATTTCATTAAAATTAACAACCTATGTACACCAAAAGATACCATTTTATGAGTGACCATAGACAAGATACTAAGGGGGAAAAAGATTTACAATACATACCTGACAGGAGAAATGCAGAAAAATTTAAATAAATGGACAAACGTGAAAAAAACACTGTTTTTCAGAAGAAGTAAGATAAATGGCCCATAAATATCAAAAGATGTTGAATCTTGTGGGTAAACTGAATTAGGTTTAAACCATAGCAAGATACTATCAGGAAGTCTGGTAATACCAAGTGTCAGCGAGGATGTGCAGAACAGGAGCCCTCCCTTTAACACTAATTTGAATATAAATTAGACTTTGGAAAACAGTTTGGTACTCTGAATTAAAGTTTAAATTTCACACATCCTATGACCCTGCAATTGCATGCACCTATGTGTCTATAGGCAGGAACCCTGGTGGTGTAGCAGTTACATGGTGAGCTGCAATCCGCATGGTCGCAAATTGGAAACCACCAGTATCTCCTCCAGAAAATGACTGGGCTTTCTACTCCCATATAAAGTTACAGTCTTGGAAGCCCACAGGGGGTCGCTATGAGTCAGCATTGACTCGATGAGAGGGAACTTGGTTTGTTTTGTTTGTTTAATGTGTCTATATGTGCGGGTTTTTAAAAAATTCATGGAAAAATGGAATTAAAAGCTAATGAATTTTTCCATGAACTATTAGAAGGCCATGTATGTGAATGTCCACAGCAACAGTTTGTTAAAAAAAATCATTGAAAGCAGTCCACATGTCCATAAAC
>NW_022104341.1:75956193-75957642 GCF_000313985.2 Echinops telfairi
GGGAGGGAGAGGAAAAATGAGAAGCTGATATCAAGGGCTCAAGTAGAAATACTTTGAAAATGATGATGGCAACAAATGTACAAATGTGTTTGACACGATGTATGTATGTATGGATTGTGATAAGAGTTGTATGAGCCCCCAATAAAATGATTTTTTTTAAAAAAGAAAGAAACAAAACCCCATGGAGCTGGTCTCCAGGGACACCAAGGTCAATTGGCATACATGATCCACAAAGACAATGTTCTACATTCTACTTTGGTGAGTAGTGACTGGGCTTTTAAAGCTCATAACCAGCCATCTACAGTACACCTATGGGTCTCTCTCCCTGTCCTAAGGAAAGAGGAGTGATGAAAATACACATGAAACAGTCCAATGGACTCATGGACCATGAAAACATCAGTTTCCATGACCCTGAGACCAGAAGAAGTAGCTGGTGCCCTGTTACCACTTCCAACTGCTCTGAAAGGTCACATTAGAAAGTCCTGGATTAGAGTGGAAGAAAAGAGTGTAACAAAACTCAAAGTAAAAAAAACAAAAAACAAATACAAAACTCAAAGTCATAAAAGAGGCCAGGCTTACTTTTCAACTAGAAATTGGTGGAATCCCTGAGACCATGAACCTTAGTCACCCTGCAGGTGTACAACTCAACTCACCCCCGTGGCTTAGTTTTAGCCAAGCAACAAGGGGAACAATACTGATAGTGAGGTATGAAGTGTGTGTACATTTTGGAGTACACCGCATTTGACATCAACAGGGCAACATTAAGCCCAGGACAAAGTTCAGAAGGGTTAAGAAAGAAGGAAGAATGGAAACAGGAAACAGGGAGGAAATGGGATACGTGATGTTACATTGAGGGGATTGCAGATGAAGCAAACTGTGGGTGAATTGTTGAATGTAAAGTCGATGATCTACTCTGTAACCTTTCACCCGATTCACACGTTAAAAAACCAGGAAAAGGAAACCCTGCGGAGCGCAGTCCTACTCCGACCCACGGCATTGGAATGGATTTGAAGGCAACTGGTTTTTACCCTCCCAGCCCTGGAAACGTATGGTTACTAGGTGGGCTCCTAACCATGAGGTCGGGAGTTGGAAACCACCAGCTGCTTTGTGGAGGCTTTCAACTCCTGTAGAGTTTACTGTCTTGGAAACCCACAAGGGAAGTCTACCCTGTGCTTAAAGTTTCACTGAGTTGGAATCAACTCGATGGCAATGAGTGAGTGAGTTGCTGTAGGCTGTTGGGTTCTCTCCCCTAAAGATGTCAGCTTCTATTATATCTCTGACATTCAGAAACCAGTCCATCCCCTCCCCCTTTAAGGGCTAAAGTGATAAGGATCACTGTTAGTGGCCTCAGGATAATAATCTGTTCCTATGGTTTTTCCATATTTGCTGCCAGCACCTTTGTAAATAGACCCTTTAATAAGCTCTCTTCAAATTATCCTAATTTGAATG
>NW_022104341.1:75958574-75961114 GCF_000313985.2 Echinops telfairi
GCCAGATTTGTAAGGTAGAATTGGGATCATGATAGTGGGGGGAGGAAGCATTTAATAACTAGAGGAAAGTTAAATGTTTTATCGTTGCTACCCTGCACCCTGACTGGCTCATCTCCTCCCCACAACCCTTCAGTAATGGGGGTGTCCAGTTGCACTCAGACTTAAGAAGTCTAAATCCCACTGCACAAGCCACAGTGAACTTCCTTTATTCTTCCTTCTTACACACTTCACACAGGTACCGGCAACTTCCCTTTCTTCTTGATGGTTACCACCACGCTCTGTTCTGGGGCATTCTGTCACTCTTCCACCTCACCCATTTCTCAGTCTAGCTGAAAAAGAGACACACACTCTCTCCTCACCTTTCTTTCTCCTTGGACAGCAAACTCAAAGCATTTTGCTTAAAGCATTTTAGTACCAATGATTGCTGGGAAACAGAAACATATAAAAAATAGGAAGATTTACAAAGGTCTTGGTTTCCAGTGTATAATATGACTTCCTGATAGGGTATCACGTTAGATTTCAGCTCTTCTATTTTAATTATTCTTCCTATCGGCTTGGTCAGTATAGACCCTTAACTCTGAGGTGGCCCATGAAGAAAAAAGCATGGTGGAATGACAGTAAGCAATTTGCTTTTCTGAGAACCTCTGTTGTTGGTTGCCATGGCGGCAATTTTGAGTCTTTGTGAGTCTCCACTCACCCACGTGTGCAGACTAGAACTACTTGCAGAAGCAGAATGCTTGGCTTCTCTTCCAAAATGCCTCTGGTGGGTTCAAACCTCCAGCTTGTAGTTAGGCACTAAGCCGACTGTATGATCCTCTAGTTCAGGGGTTCTCAACCTGTGGGTCATGAACCCTTTGGGGGTTGAACCACCGTTCACAGGGGTTGCCTGATTCATAACAGTAGCAAAATTGCAGTTATGAAGTAGCAACAAAAATAATTTTATGGTTGGGGGTCACCACAACATGAGGAATTGTATTGAAGTGTAACAGCATTAGGAAAGTTGAGAACTACTGCTCTAAGAGGTTATGAATCATTCTAAAAGTGATACATAGGAAACATTTTAGTGTGATTTACACTCCCCTCCCTTGTCTTTCTTCAATATCTATACAGATTCTAATGGTACATAGCAGGATATTTAAGAACAGGCAGATAAGCATAAGCAAAACAAAACTCTAAATAAGCAGTTTCCAAATTGTTTCCCACAGAATAATAGTCCTCTAAGAATACTCCTTATCTCTGCTACCTGTCCCCGCAAAGAAGGTGTGTTGGGTAAGGGGTAGGTAGATGGTCCTATGGTCAAGTGAATTTGTGAAATATTGTGAACTATATTACTGGCCAATGCTTTTCAGGAATGGATCACTGGTCCTCCTACTTAGGCTTAGTCTGGAAGCTATAACTTGTCTATCATGGATGCTCCTGGTGGAATTTAAATCACTGGTGGCACACCTTCCACCATCACAGCAACACACAAGCTACCACAGATCTCACTTTAGATATCACTATATCTATTACTAACAATTATCACTATAAGCAAAGAAAATAATGAAGTTGCCGAGGATACCATTTTACTTGGCCCCACAATCAATGTTCATGGAAGCAGTAGTCATGTGCTATAGAATACTGGGACTTTCGACGCTGTGTTTTCAGGGTGCACAACATCCTTCATAGGCCATACCAGAAGGACTCAATGTGGAAACCCCATAAGTGAATGGGCTCTACCCCAAACTCACCTGTATCCCTTGGCTTAAGTCTGAAACTATATGGTGTGCGAAGAAACAGAAGACAGCTATATCAAAGACATAGGACCGGTGGGCGTCAGAGTACCACATTATTTACTACTTCAATGCCTTTCTTGCTCTATTAAGATATGTATTAATAATCTGAGTAGGCTTGGTTCTTCTACTGTCAATGAATATTATTGAAAGTTTTGCCTTACCCCCAATCCCCACTGCATATATAAATAGTGTCCAGACACATAAGGATTTAATCTGTACAAGTCAATAATCATGTATTGCAGGTTGTAGCTAGCCTACATTTGTATAATCTTCTTTTCTCAGCTGTCTTTTACATCTTTACCATTGGCTAAATTAATGATATTATCAACAGAATGACCTTATCCTCCATGGAGAAGATTGATAATGGTCTCTAACATAAAAGGACAATGGTATCTCTAAAGTGAACAGAGGCATATATAAACAATACATATACGAGTGGATTTGAGGCTCACACTTAATTCTAGCCCCAATCTAAGAACCATTGGCTCTTGTGACATAGCTTTGATTGATAAAACCCAAATCCAAAGGAGGAGATGGTATCAGAGCTAAAATTGTGAACTCCTGGTTTCCAGAAGGCTATGGATGACAGTGGAAGCCCAAAATCCATTTCCTAGAGCTCTGCATAGAATAGGCCTCTGGTAAACCATAGTCCAGGGAAGTGATTAGCCTGGTTATCAGACAAAGAGTATTGCAGAGAGGCTTATAGTAGATTAAAATGTAACATCTGATTTGAATGGCTAAAATGTAGCATCTCATTTGATCCCC
>NW_022104341.1:75962844-75963989 GCF_000313985.2 Echinops telfairi
AAAAAATAAATAAATTTTGCATTGGGAAAATCTGATGCAAAAGATCTCTGCATTGAGCAAATCTGCTGGAAAAGATCTTTTCAAAGTGTTAAAAAATAAAGATGTGACTTTGAAAACTAAGGTGTGTCTGACTCAAGCAATTATATTTTCAATTGTGTCATATGCAAATGAAAGCTGGGTAATGAATAAAGAACACTCAAGAAGAACTCATGCCTCTTAATTATGGTCTTGGTAAGGAATATTAAATATATCATGCATTGCCAGAAGACTGAACAAATCTGTCTTGGAAGAAGTACAGCCAGAATGCTCCTTAGAAGTAAGGATGGCAAGACTTCATCTCACACTCAGTGGACATGTTATTCGGCAGGACCAGTTCCTGGAGAAGGGCATGGTGCTTAGTGAAGTAGAGGGTTGGTGAAAAAGAGAAAGATCATCAAGAGGGATTAACACATGGCTGCAACATCAGGCTCAAACACAGTAACAATTGTGAGGATGGTACAGGATCAAGCTGTTTCATTTTGTTACACAAGGGATCGCTACGTATTAGAATGAACTCAAGGGCACCTAACAACAACAACAACAAACCACTCTGTCCTCTTGAAGAGTCTGAATATATGTTAGCAAGTCAAAGAGCCTGAGCACTAGTTGCACTTTGTTTACCCCATGCTTCCTAAGTTTACTTGATCACTGAACCTTTTTGTGAACCTCATTAATATTCTGCTGAAGTCCCACTGAACACACTTTGGAGAAATATGGTCACAACCTCGTCCTTGCTCTTTCGCCTCATTTACACAATCCATCACTAATAGGGATATCGTACTCCCAGGCTTATACATTTATCCAGTGGGACAACAAAACTAAAAAAATATGGATTAGTAGGCCATGACTCAATTCTACATAATTGAGCACTTACTTGGAGCAAAGCATTCTGCTAGGTGTTAGAAGTGGCCCGAAGGCATAGGGATAAAGGCCTAGTAAAGCTTGTAGGGATTTATATCTATCTATCTATATATATAAACTTTACTGGGGACTCTTACAGTTCTTATAACAATGCATACATCGATTGTATCAAGCACATTTGTACATATGTTGCCATCAGCATTTTCTAACATTTTCTTTCTACTTGAGCCCTTGGTATCAGCTCT
>NW_022104341.1:75965643-75970508 GCF_000313985.2 Echinops telfairi
ATTGTGATGAATTGTATGAGCCCCAATAAATTGATTTTTTTTAAAAAGAGGTAAGATATTTGTACTCATAACCCTTTTGGCTTATTTATTTCAGATAGATGCTTTTTAGAAAATAAACTTGGAAATATATTAGCTTTTATGAACACTTTTCCTTTTAATCTTAATGTGGCCCTTTGAGGGAAGCACAGATAGACAAGCAAGGGAAGAGGAAGTGTTGTTTTTCTCAGAATGAAGAGGAGAGACATATCTAACTAAGGCAGCCAAAGAGGGCTGCTGAGGAGGTGTGTATGAGGAAAGCAGGTGAGGAGATCATTCATTCCAGTTCAATCCTGATGGGTGAGAAGGATTTGAACGGATTAAAGCTGGGGAGGTGGGCTGTGGGTGGAGTGGGGTGAAAGCATTCAGGCTGAGGAATTAGCCAAAGTGAGAGGAGAGGAATTAGCATGTTATCTGGCACAGGAAACAAGGAGAACACATCTGGTGTGGGATTGCAATACAGTTGGCTGTGGAGATAAATTGTGGAGGTGGTTGTTAGGTGATATCAAGTCGGTTCTGACCCATAGCAACCTTATGCACAACAAAAGGAAACACTGCCCGGTCCTAGGTCATTCTCACTATTGTTGTTATGTTTAAGTCCATTGTGTCAGTCCATCTCATTGAAGGTCTTCCTCTTGTTTGTGGAACTTCTTTTTTACCAAACATGATGTCCTTTTCCCAGGACTGGTCTCTTCTGATAACTTGTCCAAAGTAAGTGAGATAAAGTCTCACTATCCTCACTTCTAAGGAGCATTAAACAAATGATTAAGTCTCAAATGTCAGAATGTTTAAGAGAAAAACAAGAAAGGTGGCAGAGGTGGGAGTATTAAATTCCTAGGCCCATTTTGCAGACCACTGCACTAGGTTATTAACAGATTGATTTTATCATTGACTCTGGGACTAAGTGTCTCTGCTGCTTCTCAAGACTTAACCCCAATTTGCTCTAAATTTCAGTCTCGCATGATCTGCTTCGTGGCAGTTCACAATACTATCTGTTCCAGCCAGGATAAAGATATGACACAGAATTAGAAGACACTTCTCCTGACTAGCAGATATCGAAGGGGAAAAGATATATATGAACCTCTAAATCTAATATCAGAGTCTCTGGCTGATGCAATCAGTTAAGTGCTTGACTGCTAATGCCAAAGTGGACAATTTAAACTCATCCAGAGATACCTTGGATGACAGGCCTGGCCATCGCCTTATAAAGTGTCACAACCTTGAAAGCCCTGAAGCATCAGGATGGCTTAAAAGCGACCAAAGATGGTCATAAAGAAGACCAAAGTACTGCAGCCACCCAAGGGAAGGGAAGGGAAGGGCTAGTCTGTTCTGTGCGAGGGTCTGTAATCGGAGAATAGCGTTGGGAGCTAACATTCCTAAATTCCTGGAGTTGTCCCTTGACCCTCAGGGTTTACTTATTGAATATTTCCTTTGTGCAGGACTGGGCAATGCTTCCTGGTTATTCATCAGGTCCTTATGAGTTGGAGCTTAATGGACTCCAAGTCACAACCACATGCACCAGACACATCACATGTTAAGTTCTTTTGTTCAGCTTTCACAAGAACTCCATGAGGTAGGTGTTCCTGGTCCCATTTTACAGATAAGGGAACTGATAAATTTGAAGCCTCATCATATTTACAAAAAGTGTGCAGGGTTTAGGGAAACCCTTAAGAGATATAAAGTCCCCAAGTAGAAATCATTGCTTCTCAAAGGCCTGACAGGATGGAGTAATTACTAGAATGTGGGCAGGGTGGATGTATGGAGAGGGCTTCCTCATAGGTGGGGGCAAACATCATCACATAGCGAGCCCACAGTGAGGAAGCCAGGGGATCAATATGTAGACCTCTATTTGCCCCTGATACTTGCTGCTATCTCCCAAAGCTAAACTCAACCAGAAGCCAGAGGCCAAAGGAGCCTGTTAGGAGCCCTCCAAAGTTCAGCCTTCTGAAATAAAGAATAACTGGAGTAGGATAGAGAGTATGTGTGGAGAAGCACGCAGAAATCTCCAGCACACCTTCCATCCAACCTTGCTTTCCTCCCTTCTCTAACTTGCAGCCAGAATGATCTCTCTAAAGCATGAATGTGATCATGTCCTACCCCATCTTAGCGCCCCTGACACTCCTAGAATAACGTCCATAGTATTTAACCTGAAATGCAAGGCCTACTGACATCTCCAGATTGCCTTCCAATTTTAACTATTTTCATTCCTCTACCTTCCAGCCACAAGTAATTCAATTTAAACCTACAAGAGTATTGTGTTTTTTCTTTTCTTTTCTTCCTTTTTTTTTCTACCTTAGGTTTGTTTGTACAAATAGCACCAGAGGACACCAGCTCCATGCAGATGGCAGCCCAGGGATCACCTCTCATCCTCAGATGGAGAACTCTACTTTGCAGGAGCCTGGACACCTTTGGGAGCTTGACCTGGAGCCTGGGCACGTTTAGGGGCTTTAAGTTGGAGTCAAGGCCTTGGCTGGGGTGTCAGCCTTGCTTTTTGCCTTGGCCTTGGTCTTGGGCTGGCAGAACCTCAGACCTTTGGCAATATGTGCCCGAGCCTGCTTGCCAAACTTGGGGTGGACAATGTAGGCCAGTCGACTGAGCTTGAGGTTGATGCCCATTGGATCTTAGCCTTGATCTCTGTGGGATTCAGAAGAACCTTGATCGCCTTGGTGTGAGCATCCATGGTCTTGGCGTTGTTGGCCTGCATGTTCTTCAGGCTCTTCTTGTGCTTCTTGGAGAAGCACGTTCCTCAGCAACTTGGGGTCCGCCCTTTTAAGAGATGCATATCATTGTGATCAGGGCTTTTTGATGCCATTTCTGTGCCATTTTCAGGATTGGTTGTGTGCGGTGTAGTTCTTGGACTCTGCCATGTCTGCGCCAAAGTGTTTGCTCTCAGAGCACCAGAGACCGGAAGAGAGAGAGGCGTGTGGTGTTTCCTCTGACCCTTTGATGTCCTGGAACTCTTCCTGAAATGACCTTTCTTTTTCCGTTCCCTTTCACTTGAGTAAGACCTATGCCGCCTTTATTTACCCTTAGAAATGAAGGGGGCTTTGTTATGCAGTTGGATTTTGGGAAATAGAAACTCTATTTCTGAGGCAACACTTTTCTGCAACCTGTAAGTGGTGGCACATTGAGGCTGATAATTGGTAATAGCATCATCTTTTAAGTGGACTTCTGTGATTTTCTTCAAGTGCTAATCTTAATAAGCACATAGCTTATAAGATCACACTTGAAAGTAATAGAGTGGAAAATTTTAAGAACTTATCACAATATTCCTTCAAAGTAGTTCTCACAATATTCCTTCAAAGTGGTTCTCTGAAAATGATTAAGGCTTTTCTATGTTCTAGAAACAAGTGCTTGGTTAGCTCAGATGGTTAGAATGTGGTACTGATAACATCAAGGTCAAGATGTGGTCCCTGTATGGGCCACATTTAAGCTTTAGGAGCCCTAGTGACATAGTGGAAACCACCAGCAGTCCAACAAGAGAGAAATGAGACTTTCTGCTCTTGTAAAAATTTACAGTCTCCATGGCAGGGACAGTTGTATTCTGTCCTTTAGGTTAACTATGAATCAAAATCAATTTGATGTGAGTGAATTTGGAGTTTGGGTATATCCTGAAAATTCTGAGATGCTAAGATCTGTTGTTGTTGTTGTTGTTGTTGTTGTTGTTGTTAGTGCCATTGAGTTGGTCCTGACCCATAGCAACCCTGTGCACAGCAGAACGAAACACTGCCCAGTTCTGTGCCCTCCTTACAGTTGTTCTTATGCTTTAGCCCATTGTTGCAGCCACTGTGCCGATCCATTTTGTTGAAGGCCTTCCTCCTTTTTGCTGCCCCTCTACTTTACCAAGCATAATGTCCTTCTTCAGGGACTGGTCTCTCCTGACAACATGTCCAAAGTACTTAAGATGAAATCAAGCCATTTTTGCCTCTAAGGAGCACTTGTCTGTCAGTTTGCCATCCTGCCGTGGCTTGTGTGTTGCTGTGATGTGGAAGCAACATCACTGGTGTCTCAAATGCTAGCAGGGTCACCCAAAGTAAACAGGTTTCAGCAGAGCTTCCCGACTAAGAACAGACTATGAAGCAAAAACTGGTTGGTCACTTCGGAGGAAGTAGCTGCTGAAAACCTTATGCAGAGAATCAGAACATTGTCAGATATTAAAGACCTCATGAGGCTTGATCATTTGCATGAGATTCTTTGGGATTCTTGGGACAAATGGTGAGTATGCCTTTCAAAGAGATGACTGGGTCTGTGAGATAAAAAGTCAGTTGCATGAGCACATGAGCAAGAGCAAACAAAAAGCTTCCCCTGGCTTCTGAGTAGAAAGGTCAAGTGTTAGTTGTTATTCATTATTAATTCTAGACTAAAGAATGAAAAGAAAAGAAAGTGTATTAAAATTTGGGTCTCATAACCACACAATTATCTTTATGTGCACATTTTCTCTAAAGAGAAGTGAAATTCATATTATTAAAGAATGTCTATTTGATTATTGAAGATATAGTTAGATTAATATGTAATATCTTATTTGATCTCCCTCTTGACCATTTAAATGTTTTCAGTTTTTAAAAAATGGTAAATATGGGGGAAGGAGGAGGGAGGGGAAAAAATGAGGACCTGATGCCGGGGCCTTAAGTGGAGAGTAAATGTTTTGAGAATGACGAAGGCAATGAATGTACAATTGTGCTTAACACAATTGATGTATGTATGGATTGTGATAAGAGTCATATGAGCCCTGAGTTAGTTAATTGTGCTAGCCTGGCCGATAATCACATGTGGTGCTGGTTGAAAGGTGGAGGGATAAATGGGTGGTGAAGCCTCGCCTTTCTAGTTCT
>NW_022104341.1:75972759-75978204 GCF_000313985.2 Echinops telfairi
GAACTGACCCTCCAGTGCTTTCTCTTTGACCATAGACCAGGGATGTGAATATGTGAATAGCCTTGCTATCATGTAGTGTGCATGGAAAGTGGGTAATGACCCATGTAGTTAACTTTAAATTTAATACCTTAGCATTTGATTTCCCTTTAAAATTGTTATAGTTTTTAATATTTTCTATTTTATTTGCTATTGAGGCTTTTCACTATTTTATTTTCTTATCGTTGTTAGTTTTGGGGGGTTATTTTGTATGTTTTTCTGTATATGAAAGCCAGGATAGGCAAATCTATAGAGACAGTAACTGAATTAATGGTTTCTTGGGGGTATGGCAGAAGAGTTTGGGGAAAATGAGTACAAGAGAGAAGAAAATATTCTATAATTGATTGTGGTATTGATGATACAACTTTTCTTATATGATTGAACTATTGAATTGTATGATATGTTATGTGTCTATAAAACTGTTTTTAAAATAAGGTTGTGTGGAGATATTCATTGAAAAAATGTCTATTAAATGTTTAAGGAACCATAGAGATATTTTGGGTTAAAATTTGGCTGCTATTCATAAGATTAATGTTCAAACCTCCCAGCTGTTCCACAGGATAAAGATGAGGCTATCTGTTCCTATCAAGAGGTACAATCTCGGAAACCTTAAGTAGCAGTTCTACTCAGTGCCACAAGGTCAAATGAGTAGGACCCTGCAGCTCGTGGATTTGTTTGGGGTATTAAATGTATGCTTGTATATATCTGACATCTCTGAAAAACAAAAATAACCCCACTCCTATGCCTAGCCCCATGCCCACCCACCCCCCATCCCTGGGAAAAACAAAGGCTCTCTTATGGGAGAACATGGCAGTGGCTTAAAGGGAAATAGGACTTGTTTTGGCAAAACCCCAATGGAAAGACTCTCCCCTTTTTACTTGAAGTCCAGACTCCTGTTGAAGAACAGTATATTCATTCCTATGTCTCCATCTCCACCTTGTGGTTGATCAGGAAATCCTCCATTCCAGGATCAAGGGTTGATAGTAAGGGCTTTCATGGTCTTACCATTTACTCTCGAGTTGATGTATACTTTGTGTCAGGCTCTTCAAGCATTGTTGCATTTAATTTTCACAACAACTCTCTGAAGGATATATATTATATTGAGGAGAAAACCAAGGTTAAGAAAGTTTGGGTTAAGAGAATTTAGGACTTGTTCAAGACCACCAAACTGGCAGAATTAGGACTTGAACCTAATCCCTTTTAAACTTTTATTTTACAACTACCTGTCTATATACTCACACAAACACCAGTCATATATATATATATATATATATACATAAAATTTCCTTTTAGAATATACTTGTACATCTATCACCTTATCCAATCCTCATAAGAATGCTATTAAGTAAGAATATGCCTGAGACTTAAAGAAATAAAATAACTTTGCCCTAGATCATATGACTCTTAAATAAAGAGTCCTGCCACTACTATAATATGTTATTTCTCAAGTTGCCTTGGGATCACTCCTGACTTGTTCTCACTATGCTAGATCCTTTATGTTATTAAAGAATTATTAAAGAATTTTTCTGAAGACTCATTAAAAAAAGAAGTTAGGCTGTGTCATTACAGAATATAATTTCCCAGAAAGGAAAGAAACCCAAGATAATCAAAGTACTCCTAAATAAGAACATGTAGGAGGCCTCTCAGTTCATGACTCCAAACCTACTCAACAGGCACAGTAGTCAAAAACAGCCTGGTGCAATGGTAGCTATATAGACCCATGGAGCAGAGTAGACAACCTACAAATAAGTTCACCCATCTACAAACAATCGCTTTTTTGACAACGGGGTACAATACATTAATTGGGGGAGAAATCATCTCTTCAACAAATGGAGCTGGCAAAATTAGATATCCATGTGCAGAAGAATGACAGAACTGATACCTCACTCCTTAAACAAAATTGAAGTTAAGGTGGATCAAAGACCTGAATGTAAACACCAGAACTGTAAAGATCATCAATAAATAAATGAGGACAAACTTAAGGGACCTGATATGTGGCATAAACACACTAACCAATATAACAAACAAACAAACACTCCATACACTCACAAAAAATAGAGGACTGAGATATTCTAAAAGCAAGAGATTTAAGTGCATGAAAATACTTCATCAAAAGAGAGTCTAAATGTCTGAGGGAAAATTAGGGCAATAACATATTGAACAAAGGACAGATCGCTAAAATCTACAGAGAACTGCAACACTTTAGCAAGAGCAAGGTAACTAATCCAATTTTAAGATGGGCACAGGACCTGAACAGGCGATCCAGGAGATCAACAAACATGAAAAGCTGCTTGAGGCCACTAGCCACTGAAGATAAGCATATCAAAGCCATGATGAGCTGCCACCGGACACCATCACGGAAAGCCAAGCTAAAATCTTAGCTAAAGAAAGGCTGGAGAGGGTGCAGAGTACTGGGGTCCTCACACATTGCTAGTGGGAAAGCAGTGTGGTGCTTCCTCAAACAAACCGGAGTAGAAATACCACATGACCTAGTAATCCCTTTATTTGGGATATTTCCTGAAGAAATAAGAGACACAGTACAAAGAGATAAATGCACCTGCATATTCATCACAACACTATTCACAATAACATGAAGATGGAAAGAACTTAAATGCCCATCAGCGGGAGAATGGGTAAATAAACTTTGGTACACACATTACAACTCAATGTAAAGGAGACCAAAAACCTCACAACTGGACCAAAAACAGTAACATGATGCTAAATGGAGAGAAGATTGAAATTGTCAAGGATTTTGTCTTGCTTGGATCCACAATCAATGCTCATGGAAGCAGCAGTCAAGAGATCAGAAGGTGGGTTATATCGGGTAAATCTGAAATTATCTTACTTTGAGCACTAAGGTGCACCTGACCCAAGCCATGTATTTTCACTTGCTTTACATGAAAGCATGTGAAAGTTGGACGTGGAATAAAGGAAACTGAAGAAGGGTTGATGCATTTGAATTGTGCTGCTAGAGAAGAATATTGAATGTCTCACGGACTACTAAATGACAAACAAGTCTGTCTTGTAAGTACCGCCAAAGTGCTCCTTAGAGTTAAAGATGGTGAGCCGTTTTACATACTTTGAACATGTTGACAGGAGATACCAGTCCCTGAAGAAGGTCATCATAGTTGGCAAAGTAGAGGGGCAGCGAAAAAGAGGCAGGCCCTCAAGGAGATGGATGGGCACAGTGGCTGCAACAAAGAGCTCAGGCATAGGACAATGGTGAGGATGGTGCAGGACCGTGCAGGTTTCATTCTGTTGTGCAGAAGGTGGCTGGCTATGAGTCGGAACTGACTTTATGGCACCTAACAACAACAACAACACATACACACAATGGAAGAGCATGCATCCCTAAAGAATAATGATGAAACTCTGAAGCACCTCATGACTTGAATGAATTTGGAGGACATTATGCTGAGTGAAGTCAGTAAGCCACAAAAGGGCAAAGACCATTGTTATTATAGAAGGGGGAAAATGAGATACGTGATTTCCGTACCCAAAGAAACAGACTATCATGGCTAACAGAGATGGGAGGAGAAGAAAGGGAAGAGGAAGCAGGCATAGGTTTCCCAACTTGCTTGGCCTACCATCCCTTTTCAGAAAAAAAAAAATTCAGCGCCTCCAGAGCAATTAAAAACTGAGTACGAGAGCCCATAATCCAGGACAAAGTGCTTTTGCTGCCCTTTGAGTTGTTCCAGTGCCCACCAGGGGGCGGTATTTCCCACTTTGGGAAACACTGGGCTAGAGCACAGACTAAAGTAAGTGAAGAGGAAGACAATAACTACAAAAGAGAGACATTATTTTTAAAGGATGAAGGCTCAGATTAAGCTATCATAAAGTTTAGTAAGTTGTTTAACTTATTGAATATAAAAATAATTAAGCAAAATGTGAACATCACCTAATTCACAATAAAGTTTTGTTTTGTTTTTAATAATATGATTTCCCAATAAGACACATACACAAATGAAGAAAGTACAACAAAATAAAGATAAGACTTGGATGCTGGGAGATGGGCCATGTTAAGGGACACTTTCCCAGATACCAGCACCACAGTGCATACTTTATTTTTAAACTTTCATTGTGATTTGAGTGAAAGTTTTGAGCAAGTTGGTTTTCGGTTCAACAATTCATAGACATTTTTGACATTAATTGTAAATCCCCACAATGTAATTTCCACTTCCTTCCTGTGTTTCCTACTTCCAATAATCCTCCTTGCTTTCTGAGCTTTATCCCTGGGCAAACGCTGCTCTTTTAGTCTGGTATGGTTAATTGTTCAAGGCGTGTGTACTCTTCTGGTATTATTGTTAACTGTATTGGCCAACTTGGTACTGAAAGTTGAACTACAACATTGAGTTCACTTTGGGGCATCAGATGCCTAAGAGCCATAGTCTCGGGTTCCACCAGTCTCTGTCAGACCAGTTAGTCTCATCTTTTTATTATTTTGAGTTTTGTAGCTGGGTACCATCTCGTCTTCTGGTTGTGAAGGCTTAGCTTCATGTGGTCCATTAGTCCTTTGGATAAGTTGTTTCCGGGTATTGTTGGTTTCTTTCACAGCGCATGATTTAAATTTGCATTTTAGCGTTGTTAAAAAGTATTCCAGTTCAGAGACTTTATCATTTTTTTAATTAATAAAAACTACTAAGATTAACTCCATTCAATGCCAAAGCTCTTCTGAATGGAATTGCTTCCACTGCAGAGATTTGTATTTTCAAGGCAGTTCATAAGCCTTGGACAATTTAGAAGAACAGATTAATATTGAAATTGCAGGCATTGGATGTGGGTCTTAAGAGGAGCTATTACCTGTGAGAAATTGTGTAATGGAAAAGCTATGAGCTTCACATGGGGCCAAACTTTGAATTCCCGCTCTGTCATTTACTAGCTATGTATCCTTGGGCAAGTTACTTAATGTCATGGGCTTTATTTTTTTTGGTATTGTTTAATTTGTTGGATGAAAACCCAGTGTACTTAGAGAATGCTGATGATTTAAAAATTAAACTCTGGAGTAACTGTGGAAGCCCTTTGGCCCAGGTCTGGGCTGCCGTGCTTTCCCCGCTGGGCTGCCGCCCGCTCTGTGCTGCTGCAATAGAACTCAGCTCTGAGTAGCCCCAGGAGAAGCAGCAGTGAGCGCTTTTAAGTGGAGCATGTGGTCCAATCCCTGGTGGTATTCTAAGTCCGAGGGGAAACTGCTACTTAGAGATACTGGCTGGCTAACGCATGCCTCACTAAAGAGCGTCAGCATTCAGCACATCCATGCCTTTGAGCAGAAGACCCTGACCCCAGAGCAGCCCTGTGACCCATGAACAGCAGAAATACATGCGGGGGGCCTGTACCGCCATTAACCTTTGAATCTGGACACCTTCCCCACCCACCCACCTAAAAAATAAACTCTTTTTCAGAGAAATAAAATTG
>NW_022104341.1:75982734-75984885 GCF_000313985.2 Echinops telfairi
CAAATGAGATAGTGGATGTGTAGGTGTTAATTCAGAGCCCTGGTGGGTGAAGTGGCTAAAGTACTCAGGTGCTAATCAGATCCACCGTTTGAACCCACCTACCACTCTGTGAATTATGCATTGGGCTGCTAACCACAAGGTCAGCAGTTCGAAACCACCAGCCGCTCCTTGGGAGGAAGATGGGGCTTTGAACTCCCATAAAGAGTTGAGTCTTGGAAACCCACACAGGGTACTTATATCCTGTTCTAAAGGGTTGCTATGAGTTCGCATTGATTTGAAGGCAGGGAGATCATTCTGTTGGAGAAAAATACAGTAATCTGCTTCCATAAAGATTTACAGCCTTGAAAACCCTGTAGGGACAGATCAATACGTTGGAATCAACAAGGCAGCAGTGGGTTTGGTTAGAGGTGGTTAGTAAACAGTAAAACATTATAGGAATGTAAAAAATGTTTTCTATGCTCTGGGTGGGGCAAACAACTATTAGCTGAAGGTCTGACTGATTGAACCCATGCAGGTATCTTGAAAGACAGGGGTGGTGTTCTACTTCAGAAAGGTCACTGCTTTGAAAACCTTATGGAGCAGTTTTCCTCTGCACACCCTGAGCCACCATGAGTCAGAAATAGCAATGGCAACAAACAAGAAGAAGTTAATATTTATAGTATCTGTTACACAATTGGCATGCAAGACCAATTTGGTAAATGAGGTGAATTATTATTCTCTGGCAGACTTTGGGAGGTAGTTATGTGATTGCAAAACTTGTGCTAGGTACTTTGAAGAGAAAAAGAAATCAATCATATGTAGTATTTGTTTCTAAATGGTTGACAGTATAATCAGGGATATAACATAGTCATTAGAAGATTTACATAGAAAATCCAAAGTGTTATCAGATAATAATACCAAAAAAAATCAAATGGCAATATATGATCACATGCCAAAAAAGGGTTGCAAAGAATATGCATCCTGAGTTCTGGTATGGAATGAATGATAGGCATGGGCTGGAATTGTCAAAGACTTCCAGAAGCAGGTAGGCCTTGAGTATGATCTTGGAAGATGTTGGTAGATGGAAAGCAAATGCTAATATTTGTTGTCTATTTACCACCTCTTTTCGCTCCACAATTTGAAGAATTATATATTTAGTTGGGGGGATATCCCATCCAAAAATCCAAGAGCCTATTTTGGTCTGTGAGGAGCAGGCCACAGCACGAATTATATTCTATTATCTTCTCCAGGCACAGGGATGTCCAAGTGGGTGCACATATGTTTTTCACAAAAAGTTTTGTGATTTAATACAGGTGTTGATAACTGAAATTTTATGCCCACCAGTCTTGGGCCCTTCATACTGCTTAGGATGGAAAACACAGAATTTAACCATTTGCTCTCAATGAAATCTCATGAAACTCTCAGGGAAATCTGCGTCTTTGTCTGCTTCATTCACTCATGTTGGTGAATATCTCTCCAGGGCACCCACAGTGCTATGCATCTGAGGCCTTGCCACTGCACTACAACAATGCCTGCTCATGTCTGTCTTCCCCAGAAGACGGTGGGCAGGACTCAAGGTAAGAGTCCAGGCTCACTCATCTCTCTCACTCTCAATGTTCAGCCAGGGTCTGGATCCCAGTGGAGCCTCAGAAACCACTGGCTGATCAAATGGCCACATCCATTCCTTCATCCTGGTGCTAGGGCAGTGGTTCTCAACCTTCCAAATGCCGCAACCCTTTAATACAGTTCTTCATGTGGTGGTGACCCCCCCAACCATAAAATTATTTTCGTTGTTACTTCATAACTGTCATTTTGCTACTGTTATGAATCGGGTGATTCCTGTAAAAGGGTCATTCGACCCCCAAAGGGGTTGTGACCCACAGGTTGAGCACTGCTGGGCTAGGGGGACTGAACTCAAATGTGGGGGTTTGAGCTAATATTTTACTCAGGGTAAAATATTAAAATTTCCACCAATATAGGCATGGAGTTTAATCATCAGTCTTCTGTACCCTGAAATAAAAAGGTCACTTCTGTTGGGAGAAGAAGGAAAGTTTGTGCAAATCACAGAAAAGTTCCCTTTGACACAGAACTAGAGCCTCTATCAACTCAATTTTTACACTTTCTCTCCTGCATTATATAAATTCTCCATTCATCCTACACAGTGCTCCTCTG
>NW_022104341.1:75986217-75987604 GCF_000313985.2 Echinops telfairi
TCACATAGGCTGGTGTGCTTCTTCCATGTGGGCTTTGTTGCTTCTGAGCTTGATGGCCACTTGTTTACCTTCAAGCCTTTAAGACCCAGACGCTATATCTTTTGATAGCTAGGCACCATCAGCTTTCTTCACCATATTTACTTCACTTTGTCTTCAGCAATCGTGTCGGGAAGGTGAGCATCATGGCATGCCAGTTTAATAGAACAAAGTGTTCTTGCATTGAGGGAGTACGTCAGTGGAGGCCCAATGTCCATCTGCTACCTTAATACTAAACCTATTAATATAGGTACATAGATCGATTTGCCCATTGTCATATATATATTTACATATACATAGGTACATGTCTGTATTTAGACATCTATAAATGCCTTTTGCCTCCTAGTTCTTTCCTCTATTTCCTTTTACTTTCCTCTCATCCCACTATCATGTTTAGCCTTCATTTGGGTTTCAGTAATTCCTCTCAGTTACATTGCCCTTGATCAACCCCTACCAGCCTCCTATACTCTCCTTGCCATCGATTTTAGATCACTTGTTGTTCCCTTGTCCCTGGGTTTGCTAACACCTACTTCCTTTCCCCATCTCCCCCTCTCCCACGTCTCCCAGAAACAGTTGGTCCCGATGTTTTTTCCTCCAGATTGTTTATCCTGCCTATCTTATCTAAATAGACCTGCAGAGATCATAATACGCACAAAAAGCCAAGACAGAGCAAAACAAAGCAACAAAAGAAAACAAAACAACAACACAAAAACAATGACACAAAAAAGAAAAGCCTGTAAATAGTTCAAGTTCTGTTTTTTGACTGCTAGGAGTGTTTTCTGGTTGAGTCTGATGGGGTGCCACGGCCTGGCCCCAAAGTCTATTTTCAGTATTCCCTGGGGACTTTGTTGTTCTGCTCCCCTTGCTGTTCTGTTGCACACTCTTAGTGTTTCGCTTCAGTATGGTGGAGTCAGATCAGGCAAAATTCTCACACTGTGTCTTCAGTGTTGTCTCCCATAGAGCTATGGGTCAGTGAGGGACGTCGTGTCTCATAGTGGGGCCGGCTCTATGGTCTTCTCTGTGCATTGGCTGCTCTGAGCAGGAATATCATCCCAGGATGTGTTCCACTCTCTCTTCCTCCCCCTTCATTTGCTCCTGTGTGCTTGATCAGACATGTCTCTCTCCCTGAGCTATAGCTTCAGTGCTGTCCTCTGAAGTGCATTCTTCTGCAGGGAGGGGGGGCTGTCCATGTAGTTGGGATTTGAGCCAGCCCCTCAGACCTCTCTATTGGTTCCCTGCTTCATGCCAGTATACTTCTGTTTTTATTTACTATGCAAAGGCATTCAATCGGTTAGATAATAAAAAAAATTGATATAGCATCTGGGGTCTTAAAGGCTTGAAGGTAAACAAG
>NW_022104341.1:75988208-76009267 GCF_000313985.2 Echinops telfairi
TGGAGAGCAAATGTTTTGAGAATGATGAGGACAATGAATGTACAAATGTGCTTTACACGATTGATGTATGTATGGATTGTGATAAGAGTTGTATGAGTCCCTAATAAAATTATTTATTTTTATTTTTTTATTTTTTCTTTTTTTTCCTAATAAAATTATTTTAAAAAAATTTTTAATGTTAAATTATTGATAACATTGTGAAGAATGGGAATTTCAGTACACTTAATTGTACCCATGGGGAATCCATACACACACCAAGAGGCAGTCATTTGATAAGAACAGAGAAAGGGAAACCGATCACAATGATCAACATATAACCACTGCACCCCCCACACCAGGGTGACAAACAATAGAAACATGGGTGAAGGGAGACAGAAGATGGTGTAAGATATGACAATAATAATAATTTATTATTTATCAAGGGTTCACGACAGTGGGGAAGGGAGGGAAATAAAAGAGGAGCTGATACTTAAAGAAGGCTCAAGTAGAAAGAAAATGTTTTTAAAAGGATGATGGCAACATAACAATGGATGTATGGATTGTTATAAGAACTGTAAGAGTCTCCAATAAAATTATTTATTAAAGTAAAAATTAAAAAGAACAGACAGATGCTTAATTGTTTAAAATTAGAAAAAGTGTGTTAGGGTTATATCCTTTCACCATACATATTTAGATTGCATTCTAAGTAAATAATCCAAGAAGTTGGAATCCAAATTTTCAAGTTGGACTATATAAAGAAAAACATATCATCAGAATTAGATGTAAACTTATTAGCAACATGTGATATATGCAGAAGACATACCTCACTTGCTGGAAACAATATTTAAAACACTGATGGAGATCAAAGAGTACAGCCTTCAGTATGGATTATACATCAGTATAAAAATAACAGAAATCCTCACAACTGTACCAACAACCAAAACCATGATAAAGAAAAGATTAAAGTGGTGATGGATTAAGATCCACAGTCACAGCTCCTGGAAATAGCAGCCAAGAAATCAAATGAGATTTCATTGGGCAAATCTGCTGAAAACCACATCTTTAAAGTGTTAAGAGCAAAGATATCACTTTGAGAGCTAAGGTGTGCCTGGCCCAAACCTTAATATTTTCAATGATCTGATATGCATGTGAAAGCCAGACAATGAATAAGGAAGCCCAGAGAAGAACTGATCCCTTTAAGTTGTGATGTTGACAAAGAATATTGACTATTCCATAGAGTGTCAGAAGAATGAACAAAACCGGTTTTGTCTGAACAAAGTAGTCAGAATACTTCTTAGAATTCTCAACAAATGAAGATGTGGAGGCTTTGTCTCAGGTAGTTTGCACATGCTATCGGGAGGTACCAATCTCTAGCAAAGGATATCTTGCTTGGTAAAGTAGAAAGCCAGCAACAAAGAAGACCCTCAACGAAATGAACTAACACAGTAGCTGCAAAAATGGCCTTAACCATGTCAACAATTGTGAGGATGGTGAAGGACTAGGCAGTATTTTTGTTTTGTTGTACATACTGTCTCTTTGATTTGGAACCTGCTTGATGGTACTTAACAACAATAACAAGTACTTAGTGTTCCAAAGGGCAAGAGGTTGTGAGATTCCTTGTGGAATAACACGTTAAATATGTTAATGAATTTACAGTATATATTAAATTGTCTTAACACAGAAACACAAAGTTATATTATTGTAAGGTCAAACAAAGTTATATTACTGATCAGTTGACAAAAATGTAAGCAGAGTGTGATAACTAAGGTTTTGTGTCCACTCGACTGAGTCAGAATTCTCAGTGGTTTGGTATTAAGTTATAGTAACCTTCCCTGATGGATTCTCCTTGGGGGTGTGGCCTGCTTCTAATATAAATGCTTCCTGTGGAAAAACTTGGTTGGTTGCTTTTTTATTGGATCCAGATCCTGCTTCTTGGTCATCATCTGACCTCCAGTTCTTTGGACTTGAGGGACCAGCCTGCTATAATGCCTGGTGATTCTCGGAATTCTTAACAGCCAGACATTTTACTTGCTAACTTTTGATACATTCAACTCTGCAGTCAGAAGCCTGCTGTCTCACCTACTGATCAGCTCCTGTAGCTATGTGAGTCAGACATCTCCAGCCTGACACCTGACCCACGGATTTTGCACTTGCCTGCCTCTGTAACTGCATGAATCATTTTCTTGATACAAACCTCTCTATGTGCATCTATAAGCTTCACTGTTTTTTCCCCTCTAAAAACCTAGCTTAAGACACACAGAAAGTCCCAGAAACCTACCCCAGTGTTTTTCCTAGAAGCAATGGCTTAGTATTTGCTAATTCAGTGTGTGGTGACTTTATAGAACATGACTCTCACAAATAAGGATATTTTCTGCATGTATACAGATTCACATAATGATGTACACACACTCACATGCATCCACATCCATATTTGGTTTGATATCTATCTAGAGAAAACGATGAGTTTACCTTGATAACTCCAATTCTAAGTCCAGAACCATAGAGTTCAATCTAATTTCCACCCTTTCCATATCTGTAGCTCCCTTTCCCTATAGTGAGAAACTTGGCTACCAATAGCCTCAATATCTTTACTTCTTTAAGAAATCATCCTTGTATCTAATCACCCTCCTATTGTCACTGGTCTCTTACTCATGTTTTCCCACCCTGCTGTCTTCATTCCGCTTGAGCTGACACTCTGCATTATTATCTCACATGGTTGCCTTCCTCATACCGGTCATGCTCCAACTCCTTTCATCAGACTGCTCCTCTACAACCTGGGAGCAGGTCCCCAGTTTGCTTACCACCACCTCATAGTTGTTAGACATAGCTATTCATACAGAAGACAAGCAGAGAACCAGATGTTCTCTCAATGATAGTTATGAATTTTCTTTCTGAGATATGTTAATTATGGCATTTACTACTTTGTATATTGCATTTAAAGACTAGACTGTGATTAGTCATAACTGGAAACCGTGATCAAATTAATGATCAAGAGTTTGTTTATTCTAGGCACTTGATAACCAGCATGTAAAAGATGAAAGAATATAATTTTGGGAGTGAGATACACATGGTTTGTAATTTTGGTAGCTAATTTACATGCTGTGCAATTTTGTGCAAGTTATTTAACCTTTTTGAGGGAGAGTAAGACATAGGTTGTAGTAAATTAGTTAATACAAGTAAACTTTGTACAAAGAGTTACAGTTACTCTGGACAGGAAAGCTACCAGGCTTGTCTTTAAAACTCTCTTATTCCAGGTACTGTATCACACATTTCATGTGATGTTCATATCATATTTCAAAGAGAAAATGGAGGCCGGGGGCTTTCAGACAGGGACTCTTAAATTCCTGCTCTTTCCTCCCCTAACACCATTTAAAATCTTTGCTGCATGCAGCTGCACCTGTGTCCTTTCTCCCAGGCCCAATAATAAAAGATCCCCTCTAAGACTAACCTCTCTCTCTGTCTCAACATCAAACTTGACAACATCAAATGCCCCCTCTTTTGGTACCATTCATTCATTCATTCATTCATTCAACAAGTAATTATTGAATACCCACTGTGGGAAACAGAAAGATTTCTCCCAGGTCATCTCTCCCAAATATATGTTAGACTTAGGACACTGCTTGCAGCTAATGATAAATGATTGTCAAGTTACCTCCTTGAAGGCAGTCAGTTACCAGACTACAAGTAGGCCCCGCTCCCTGCTGTTATGAACAATGGGCTACTTCTCCCTAAAGGCAAACCTGCTCAGTGACATCCAAAGTTAGGCTGCCATCCTGAATCTAGGATCCCCCCCGCTTCTTGTCACATGTATACCCCCATTCCCTCCTCTTCCTATTGCGTGTATATCCCTTGATTGTCCCCCTCTCATTGCTGTATAACCTATAGTGCAACCCCTACCTGCGACGTATATCTTTACCTGTAATTAGTGGGTTTGCACTCCCCCCAAAGGGATATAGGCCAGGGTTAGCAATAAAGAGCTTTCATGGGCACCCCTCTTGGCCTCTTGTCAGTTCCCCTTTCCTCTCCCGTCCTCGCTCCCTCCCGTGTTCACTTTCCCTTTGTTCTCCTTCCCCTCCCCCTCTCTCTACATGGACCACCAAGCAGGGCTGAGGTGAGCATGGTACCATGAAATGTGTCTGACTCCATTATTTCAATCTCTCTTCTATCTCTCATGCTCCGTATGACTTTAATATAATATTTATATATCTCAACCATACAATTGTACCTATCAAACCGGAGATGAGTTGTGGGGTGGCCCCTCCAACCACAACCCACCATATACCAGTCACTGTTTTTGATTCTGAGTATATGGAGAAGTATAAGAAAGACAGAGTTCCAACTCTTACAGCAGAGATAGGTATGTAGACAATAAACTAATAAACAAAGAAATAATATAGTTTTAGGCAGTGGGTACTATTTTAGATAGAATTCTCAAAGAAGGCCCCTCTTTTTTTTATTAAATAGTTTTATTGGGAGCTCATACAACTCATCACAATCCATACATTCATCAATTGTATCAAGCACATTTGTACATTCGTTGCCCTCATCAGAAGGCCTCTCTTAATGGGTGACATTTAAGCTGAACTACGACTAATGAGAAGGACTCATTAAGAAAATCAAGAAAAGAAAGATTAAGAAAAGTCTGAGGGAAGAACAGTCCAGGCAGAGGAGCAGAAGTCATGGGACAAAGGCAGACCACCTAAGTGTGTGAAGGACATTAGGAAAGGCCCCGTTCTGGAGTAAAGTGTAGAACGGTAGATGAGGTTGTAACTGTAGACAGACAAATCACTGAACCTTATTAGCCATAGCAAGCAAATATATTTTATTACAAGTGTGAAAAGAAAGACAGGGAGTGATATGACCTAATTTATAATTTTAGAAATCATTTTGTGTTTCTACACTTTCTTACTCAAGCAAGGGTCTCTAAATTTGTGTCTTCAGAGCTGAGATGAAGAGCACTTAGTTGGATTTGAGATAAAATAAGCTTTCATTTGACATTAAGTATTTTTCAGAGTCACTCAAATTTATTTTGAAGTTTGAATACCAAATTGTTATTGTTAGCTACTACTGAGTCAGCTGCTGACTCATGGCTACAGAGTAGAGCTGTTCCATGGACAGTTCTTGACTGTAATCTTGAAAGACAAAACAAAACAAAATTTTATGTTGTGAATTAGGTGGTGGTTTCTATATCAGATCAAAATTTTGTTTTCTATTTTAACAAATTATCAAGTCTATCAATAACTTGCTCTACTGACCCCCTTTTCCCCGGCTCTCTTTGGTTGGATATGCTGCTCTCAAGGTCAGCAGTCTGAAGCCACCAGTCACAGCTCCAGAGAAAGATGAAGCGTTCTACTTCTGTAAAGTTGTAGTCTCAGAAACCCAGAGGAGCATCTCTACTCTGTCCTCTCATTTGATGGCAGTGAATGTTGAATTATTGTCACCTTCACCAAATTAGCTCCTGTCTACCTTATTATTTTCTCCTTCCTCTCTTCCACTCCCAGTCATTGTTATTGCTGTTGATAGGTGCCATCGAGTTGGTTCCAACCCAGAGACCCTATGCACAAGGGAATGAAATACTGCCCGGACCTCTGCCATCTTCACAATTGTTCTCATGCTTGAGTCCATTGATGCAGCCACTGTGTCAAGCCATCTTGTTGTGGGCCTTCCTCTTTTTCACTAGTCCTGTACTTTACTGAATGATGTCCTTTTCCAGGGATTGCTTTATACTGTCAACATGTCCAAAGAATGTAAGACAAAGCCTTGCCATCCTTGCCTCTAGGAGTACACTGGCTGTACTTCTTCCAAAATAGACTTGTTTGTCCTTTTGGCAGTCCATGGTACTTTCAATATTCCAGCATCGCAGTTCAAATGCATTAACTCTTCTTTGGTATTCCTTATTTAGTGTTCAACTTTTACATGTATATGGAGCCATTGAAACTACCATAGCTTGAGTCAGGCACACTCAAAGTAACATTCTTGCTTTTCAAAACTCTAAAGATGTCTTTTGCACCCCTACACAAACAAAAAGCAAACTCCCCATCGAGTTGATGTGGATTCGTAGTGATCATATAGGACAGGATAAAACTGGCTTTTATGAAAAAATTCACTGTGACCAGAGAGAATCTTCCCAGGTGATGCCACTGGGTGCACTATCTCAGAGTGAGTTGCTCCATGCTCGCCTAGCGGACGGGTGGATGCATACTACGAAAGCTCTGCTCCGCCCAGCACAATTCTGTTTTTTGGGGGCTTACTCCCTTGTATTTATAGATTGCTTTGGGTCATATTGACATTTTCACAATGTTAAGTCTTCCTAACCATGAACATGGAATATTCTTCCATTTACATAGGTCTCTCTCTCTCTCTCTCTTTTTGTAGTATTTTATACTTTTCTTTGTATTCGTCTTTTGTTTTTCTGGTTAGGTTTATTCCTAGGTATTTCATTTTGTGTGTGGCTACTGTAAATGTCATTATTTTCTTGATTTCTTTTTCAGAGCTCTCTTTGTTACTACAGAGGAATCCAAGTGATTTTTGTATGTTAATCTTGTAGCCTGCCACATTACCAAGTCTTTTAATTATTTTCAACCATTTTCTTGTTGAGTCTGGGTTTTTCTACAAAACAACCACAAACACTTCATGTATTTGCATGTCATTCTTGTGCAGGGACCATGCTTCTCTATATTGTTCCCATTTTAGTATAGGTGCTACTGAAGTAGGCACTTGTTTGTAATCTTTATGGGAGCAAATTGCCTGGCCTTTTTTCTGTGGTACTGCTGAACCACCAACCTTTAGACCAGTAGCTAAATGCCAACTACTTGTACTACCTGGATTCCTAAATTCTTTCTAAAGGAGTATGCCTTGTAAGCAGAAATGTGAGGAGCCCTGATGGAATAGTGAGTTAAATGTTGGGATTGCTAACCAGAACTCATCATTTCAAACTCACCAGCGGCTCTGAGGGGGAAAGATATAAAGCCTTGCAAAGCATATCAAGCAGTTCTACTCTGACCTGTAGTTAGAATTGACTTGACAGGTTTTTAAAGATATAAATATGTTTTTATAGTCACATAAAGTGGTTAGTTTGTTGTGAACGTACTTGGCCTTTCAAAAGAAGTACTCCATTAGAAACATTCCTGCTTCTTGACCTAGATACAAATTTTTCAAATACAGAGAGCAATGAATGGGTGCAACACTTAATGACTAGAACACCAAAGGTATAATTTCGTAGAGTGTGGGTTGTGGACAGCATTGTGACCTAGATTTCTCTTCTTTTTATTCCTTCCATCACAATTACCAGCCTCTTCAACCACCCCAGGCTCATGGTTATCTCAAGTTGTCCAGTGTTTGCTTCAAAAAGAGGAAGTAAAATAAATCCATTCATAAAATGGTGTTAATTTTTCACTCCTTCCAAGGGTGTTACTGGAATTTAAGGAGCATTCCAGGGAGGAAAATCAATCACTAATGGAAGAATTAAAATGTAAGGGAGATAATTCTGGGCTGGAGACGTTAATGAACTCACACCACTCCCAATTTATCTAACCTGTAATCAATATTCCTGATTTAATCTGATTTTTAAGTATAAAGAAGTGGAGAAAAGCCCATGAGTAGGCCACTGGAGATCCCCTTGCAGAGGGGTCTCAGGGAGGAGACGAGCCAGTCAGGGTGCAATGTAGCAACGATGAAAAATACAACTTTCCTCTAGTTCCTAAATGTTTCCTCCCCGCTCCCACTATCATGATACGAATTCTACCTTGCAAGTCTGGCTAGACCAGAGGATGTACACTGGTACAGACAGGAACTGGAAATACAGGGAATACAGGGCAGAAGATCCCTACAGGACCAGTGGTGTGAGTGGCGATACTGGGAGGGTAGAGGGAGAGTGGGTTGGAAAGAGGGAACCGATTACAAGGAACTATATGTGACCTCCTCCCTGGGGGACAGACAACCGAAAAGTGGGTGAAGGGAGACGTCGGACAGGGCAAGATATGACAAAATAATAATTTCTAAATTATCAAGGGCTCATGAGGGAGGGGGGAGCAGGGAGGGAGGGGAAAAATGAGGACCTAATGCGGGGGGCTTAAGTGGAGAGGAAATGTTTTGAGAATGATGAGGGCAATGAATGTACAAATGCGCTTTACACAATTGATGTATGTATGGATTGTGATGAGTTGTATGAGCCCCTAATAAAATGATTAAAAAAAAAAAGAAGTGGAGAATGGGGTTATGAGTAATTTACCTTTGAATTTTTAGGCACAACCCTCAGATTTGTCACTCTGGGAGGTAGACAGACACTGTATTGTCTAAAATAAGTTTCAGAGGTAGGCTTCTAACAGAAGTGATAGGTTTTTAATTTCTGTAATTTATGACCCTTACCAACATTGTAGGGAGAGATGAGTCATCACATTTGATGAGAGGGAAATCCTTAAAGTAAAAATGGTAAGGGTTGGTGACATAGTGGATTACAAGTTTGAATCTACCAGCCACTCCATGGGAGAAAGATGATTTCTGCTCCCATAAAGATTTACAGCTTTGGAAACCCACAGGGGCAGTTCTAGTCTGCCCTGTAGGGTTGCTATGATGGGAAGAGTTAAAGGGTACCTTTAATTTTAAAGTTGGAATAAAGATGGGAAAATAACCTAAACATTTAAATATTCTAAAAGAATTTAGGTGAATAGTTTATAAATGAAAATTCATAGTCTTTAACTTTCTTGGACATCTCAAGATCTTATTTTCTAGTATGCCAATTTCTTAAAGAATGGTAACTGTTTGTTTCTTCTTTCCTAAGGAATACTCTCTGCAATAAATATAAGTGCTCAAATGGAGTGTTGCAATTTCTAAATTTATTTTCAGTGGAAAACACTAATTCTAGCTTGGAAGTTTGACTGTGCCTTAAGTCGCTGGTGGACTTCACTTCAGTAGGTCTTTATCTTGCTATCTGATGTAGATAAACTAGAGTAAGTAACTCTGTGGTGTCTTTCCAGATGTGAACTTTTATACACGGAATCAGCTATTTCTTATATTTATGATGGGATCAGAATTTCATTTTTAAAAAGTGACATTACATTCTCTGGCTTTCCACCTACCAACTTCATTTTCCTTCTTAAATTCTTGTGAGGATTCTTTTACTTCCACAAGTTCTCTGAGGCTCAGTCCTGGGGCTTTTTTTCTCCTTCCACTTCAGTGCCAGTCAATAGATTTTTGATTACCACCTACAAGCCAATAGACCTCAAATTTACATCTAAAACTTAGGCCTCTTCTCTGAGCTCCAGAACTGATCTTCATGTGGTGGCTTACAGATGACTCAACATGTCCCAAACTGAGCTAAGCGTCTTCTCCAGAATTTGCTTCTATGTCAGTAGGACATTCTAACAATGAATTAGAGATATTGTCATCATCATCTGTCTACTCAGAATTCTGTCTTTTTCATCTCCCACCCCATCAAAGAAATCACTATCCAACCCCCACTTTCTACATACATTATGTCTCAATCTGTATATTCATGTTTCAAAACTAAGTTATAAATTACTTTAATAGCCTCCTAACTTTTCTCTTGAAGTTTTGTTCCCTCCCTCCAACATCTGATTCACATTTCACAAATTAGCTGTAAACACTTGTAGTTATGTCTTCCCCCTTTCATTTGTTCAATCATTATCAAGTACCTATAATGTGACAGACATTGTTCTGGATGTTGTGAATCCTGTGATATACAAAACAGGAAAAGCAGTGACTTTTTATTCTTAGGAATATTTTATAAGATCTTGGCCACTAATACCATAATTCATTGTTCCAAGCTTACAATAGCTTAGACATATAAGTCCACTTTTCACAGCCTTGAACAACTCTATTCTTTGTTTTTAGGGTGTTTTTATTTTTATTAAAAATCATTTTATTGGGGGCTCATACAACTATTATCACAATCCATACATACATCCATTGTGTCAAGAATATTTGTACATTTGTTGCCCTCATCATTCTCAAAACATTTGCTTTCTACTTGAGCCCTTGGTATCAGCTCCTCATTTTCCTCCTCCTTCCCCCGTCTCCCCACCCTCATGAACCCTTGATAATTTATAAATTATTATTTTGTCATAGCTTATACTGTCTGGCATCTCCCTTCACCCCCTTTTCTGTTGTCCACCCCCCAGGGAGGAGGTTATATATAGATCCTTGTAATTAGTTCCCCCTTTCTATCTCACCTTCCCTCCACCCTCCCGGGATCGCCTATCTCAGCACTGATGCTGAAGGGTTCACCTGTCCTGGATTCCTTGTGTTTCCAGTTCCTATCTGTACCAGTGTACACCCTCTGGTCTAGCCAGATTTGTAAGGCAGAATTGGGATCATGATAGTGGGAGGGTGCGGGGTGGGGGGGTGGGGAGGAAGCATTTAAGAACTAGAGGAAAGTTGTGTTTCATCATTGCTACACTGCACCATTTCCTCCCTGGGACCCTTCTATAAGCGAATGTCCAGTTGCCTACAGATGGGCTTTGGGTCTCCACTCAGCATTCTCCCTCATTCACAATGATAAGATTTTTTGTTCTTTGATGCCCGATACCTTGATACCTGATCCCTTTGACACCTCGTGATCACATAGGCTGGTGTGCTTTTTCCATGTGGGCTTTGTTGCTTCTGAGCTAGATGGCCGATTGTTTGCCTTCAAGCCTTTAAGATCCCAGACACTATCTTTTGATAGCCGGGCACCATAAGCTTTCTTCACATTTGCTTATGCACCCAATTGCCTTCAGCGATCGTGTTGGGAAGGTGAGCATAAGAACAACTCTATTCTTATACACTCTTCTAGAAATAATTTCTATATAGAATGATTTCTTATAAATTATTTCTATATATCCTCAAATGCTAGCTTAAATATCTCCCCCCCCCAAAGAGGCACTCTCTTGACTACTCTAACTTCTTTCATATTGCTCCTTCTAGAAGGATTTACAATGATTAAAAACAAAAACTTATGCTTGTTTAATATCCATCTCTCCCATCAGGTCTTTTGTAAGTTCCACACTCTATTCCCAGTGTCTGGCACCTACTCAGAGCTCACTACATAGTTGTTGCTTGAATGAGTAAATTAATGCCTCTCTATGGAGCTTTATCATATTTCTGTAGCCTGTTGATCCTTTCTGTAAGATTCAGAAACATCTTTTTAAAAGGGACATATTAACAGATCATAGTAAGGATGTAGCCTCTTACTATGTCTACTTAGAGAATTTTAATGACTGGCTGAATTTGAAGATTTCTTAAGAATGTACGGCATTGCTGCTTTGAACCATAAAAGAAAGCAACAAACTCAAAGTACAGATTATAGTATGTCATTTCATGTATTTATTCAACATTTACTGCCTGACTGCTTAACTATGTAGTGAGAAGCTATGCTACTAGAAATACAAAGAAAAAGCACTGTTCTGAAGAAAATCAGTCTAATGGGAGTTCCTTGTGAAAAATGATAGCTTCTTGAAAGGATAATTGGAAGTTTAACCTGAGATACTGATTTTTTCTTCCTCAGCTAATTCACCTCAACTACTACTCTAGTTCAGATTTTCATCATTGCTTCCCTCTCTCCAACTCATCCTTTTTCAATTAACAAAATATTTTAAAACTTTCCAGCTCCTTATCCTTATCACACATTTTGTCTTCATAGCATTTGTAGCTTTTGACTATACTATTACTTATATACTACGTTGGACATGTTATCAGGAGAGACCAATCCTTGGAAAAGGACATCATGCTTGGTAAACTGGAGGGGCAGTGAAAAAGAGGAAGACCCTTGAGAAGATATCTATCTTCTGGTTGCAACAATGGTCTCAAACACAGTAACAATTGTGAGGATGGTGTTTCCTTCTGTTGTACCTTAAGGTCGCTTTGAGTTGGAACTGATTGGACACCTAAAAACAACTTAAGTGTTTATTTTACCATTTTTTTCACACTAGAATGCAAGCTCCAAGAAAGCGTATTTGTTTTGTTCATCCTATTTCCTGTATCTGGAGAACAAAGGACATCTAAGTCAGAGATGTGTAAGTTTGAGATTTGTAGGCTGATAGGTGCTGAACCAGACATTTGTAACAAACTTGGAACAGCCCCAAACATATCTCCTGCTTCAAGTTTTTCCTCCATTTAGTCACATATATCTCCTATGTGCCCAAGTACCTTCCCTCAAGATGTTTTTGACATATGTCAAAGAAATGTGTTCTTCACGTGTCGGTCACAGTTTAGAAGACTGTTCATCAAAGTCTGGAAATGGGTACTTGGGGCAAGAACTTGACCCACGGTCGCTGTTCAATAAACGTTGGTAGAGCAACATTAATAGACACAAGTTTAAAGTGCTTTGGTGGAGTCGCCATCGATTCGATGCGATGGCACGAGTCCGGCTTCGGGTTTTTTTAGGTACCAAGGGCGACCAACAGGAGGGTTAGCCAGAGCTACTGGAGAAGGACCGTAGCTATTTCCGGCGCTCACCTCAGGTCAGCTCCAGAATAGCATCCGCCCGGCCGGGCCGGGCAACTAACGCTGTTCGCGTTTTCCCGCGTTAAGCCACGCCCGAAGGTTCCGCTCCGAGTCTGAGGGGAAAAGTGCACAAAACACACCACAAATGGGGGTGTGTGTGTAGTAGTGGGAAGCATTGTCTGCACGCGCCAATCGAAGTTCTCAGCTAGGGCGTGTTCTCTGCCGTAGAATAGTTTTCTCTCAAACGGAAGCCGCCTTCAGCCAACTCCCCTTACACGTCATAAATGCTGCGCAGCCGCCTTGGAGCGCTTCTCCCGTCGTCCTCCGCTCCATTCCCCGCCTCTTCTGCCCTTTTGACTCCCCGCCCACCCTTCGTTTCCAAGAGCTTGCTGGGCGCTCCCAGAATCCGGCCCGGCCCCTTCCGTTCCCCTTCGTCCCTTTTTCCATTGGTTGTTCATGTGCGCTTGTCTGCTGTCTTGCTTTATGATTGGCTAAAATCAGACGCGTCATCGGCAACTGGGAGGAGGCCGGGAAGGGAGGAAGTTGGCGTGAGGGAGACCGGGTTGGGGGAGGAGCTCAGGCCTGTCCTCCTCAGCGGCCTCGGCAGCACCAGCGCCGGCCGCCACCGCCTCTGTAAAGCGGAGGAGGAGCGGCTGAGGGAGTCAGAGGAAGAGGAGGACCCTGCGGAGAGGGATGCCCGGCGAGGCGGCCCGGTGGTGAATGCTGAGGAGAGTCACCGTTGCTGTAGTAGTGCGGGCCGCTGGGAAGAAGTTCTGGTGGGAGGCCGGGCGGGAGCTCGCAGCACTGAGAAGAATCGAAGCGCGGGGACGGTGCGAAGACTCTGCCGCCACCAAACCCTCTCGTGCTCTGACCATGCCTGGAAGGAACAAGGCGAAGTCGACCTGCAGCTGTCCGGACCTGCAGCCCAATGGAGAGGACGTGGGCGAGAGCGGCCGGGTTGCCGGCTTAGGAGCCGATGAGTCTGAGGAGGAGGGACGCAGGGGGTCTGTCAGTAATGCCGGAGACCCAGAGATCGTCAAGTCCCCCAGCGACCCCAAGCAATACCGGTGAGGGAGGTGGCGTGGGGCTGCGGAAAGTAGGGTGCGGGCGCCTCTCCTGGCGCCGCCGTAGCTTGGGGTCTCCTTATCTGCGGAAGGAGCGAGGGGTCCCAACCCACATGCTTCTGGGGTGTTGGGATTAAGGGCAGTTGAGGCTTCCAGGTGGTGCCACCTGGACGAGGGGAAGCTCTGAGGCTTCACAGGGAGTTGTCGCAGGCAGACTGGGAAGGGCCTTTCGAGTAGCTTGGACATTCGTTGGAGCCAGAATAGAGCTGCCTGGGAGGAAGGCAGGGCGGCTAGTTGGGGGTGTCTTAGTCCTAGGATGCTATGAGGAAAGGGCAAAGGAGTCAGATTGTAAATTTGGCGAAAGGAGATTTAAAATTCACGAAGCTTTGAGGGGCCCCGCTTGGGATCCTAGTTGGCAGAAGATGAAATGGATTGCCTCCATGGAGTTAATTAACCCCAAGAATAGTTGGATGATCTCTTTCCAGGAGTATGTTGGAGAGGACTGGGGTCTCAGTTGGGTGAGCCCCGGAAACCTCGTTAGTTTCTTCCAATGCTGACCTCCTCTGAGATTTATATAGGAAACCTCCAAACATCTCTAACTAGTGGCTCACTCCTTACCTGAGTTACTCTCCGAAGAGGAAGCTTATTTCACAGAATGTAGACTGTAATGTATCTGAAATAAATGATAAATTTCTAAGTTCGTATTCATTGAGTGGAAAGGTGAAGGAGGATTATAGGCCCCAGTTTGTTATAATGCTTTACAGTGTTGTAACAGGAAAGAAACGTTGAAACCATCTTTTTACTCCCCACCTCATTTGACCAAAAATCCAGGTTGAGAAAGTGAATTTAAAGTTTCAGACTAGTCCAATTTCTTCTTTCACTCCACATCTAGAGAGGGGCAGTACACAACTCAGACCGCAGGGTCAGGAGATTGTTAATGGTTGGGCTTGCTTTTTGGTAATGTATAAATGAGCATGATAAACTTGATAAAAGGTGCCAAGATTTTGCTTTCCAGATTAAAATGTTCAATAACTGTCTTCCCCCTGCATAAGAGGCTACAAAAATAACCTAATTCTTATTATGTACTTTATATTATACTGTTCTAACGCCTTTTGATATTTTATTTCATTCACTGAACTCATTTTCAGCAAGTTTAGTTGGCAGATACTTACTAATCCCCTCTGTGTTTCAGGTGCTGAGCTATCTTAAATCTGAAATTTAGTGTAGTATACCTTAATAAGTAACATTTTATTCTGGGCACTGGATATACAAAGATATTTAGAAATATTTACTTTCAAGGAACTTAACAATGTAACAGAACAACACAGACAAAACACAAAAAGTAAAATCAGGGCACCAACGTTTTCTAGAAGCTATCCTAGAAGAATGCACTAACTCTATTGGGAAATAAAGTAAGGAATGATAAATTTCATCTGGGAAGAAAGTTAGGGAAGACTTAAAGAGGAGATGATGCTTCCAAAGTGTTCTTTCCATAAGCTAGGTTTTTGTATTTCTGTCATTATGATCAAATTGTCCCTCTTGGAGTCTAAGCTTTCTTCTTTTAAAATGAAGAGAGTTAATTAGAATAGAAAAGTTATTCAATAAACCTCTTTTCAAAAGAGCAGATCCACTTTTATCTGTTTTATATATTAGAATTTCAGTTAGATTTTTAAAGTAATGGGTTTGTATCTTTAAAGGAAAAATCTCAGGACTGGGTGGTTTGAAGACTTAGCTAGCCAACCTACCGTATATACTTGTGAATAAGCTGAGTTTTCAGCACATTTTTAATGCAGTTTTGTGGTAAAATTAGGTGCCCCAGCTGATATTCGGGTTGGCTTATACTTGAGTATATATGGTAATTTTATTTCCTTGGTTCTTTGTGACCAGAAACATGTGAGGCATCTGCAGCCAGAAAGCTGAATTGTCCTTCCAGGACCCACTCAGCTGTTTTAGCTACGAAGCCCCTTCAGGCAGAACTAATCTTTCCTTCCACTGTACATGTGTTTCAGTAGGATTTTGTCCATCGAGAGTACATAAACTCCAAAATAAGGAAATGCGTTGAGTCTGTGTCACTCATAGTGACCTTAAAGGGCAGATAGCACTGCTCCTGTGGGTTTCTAAGACTGAAACTCTTTAAGGGAGTAGAAAGCCTTCCCTTGCACCCCTGAGCAGATGGTGGTTTCAAACTGCTGACATTGCACTTAGTAACCCAACATATAAACTCACTGTGCCACCACCATATCACATATAATTATATTTCATTTTGAATATGTGAATATGCATCAGAAGAACACTCATTTAAAGGAGTATTGTGAAATAATACCCTGAAATTTGTTTACTGATCTGTACTTACTAAGAAATTGCTGTGTAATTTAACTTCTGTATATGTGCAATTTGTATTCAGTTCTTTTGAAAAGTTTAACATAACTACCAGAGACCTTAAACATTTTTTAAAAAGACCTTTGTAAATGCTCAATAAGTGTTGATCTTTAAATTTTTTTTCTTTTCTGTAAAGGTTAAGGGACTACAGGATGGTAACTGTCATGTCAAGTGGAAATTCTAGATGGACAGGACTTGTGATGGTTTACTCTAAAATTCTAGATGGACAGGACTAGTGATAGGAAATTTGGACTGACATAAGTGTAAAACATGCTACGTGTATAACTTTTTGTAAAGACATTTCTGTAGGAGAGAACATGAAAAGGCATGGAGGTTTCTGAAGGGCAAGCTCTTCTAATTTAAATGTTGGTCAGACTTTTAGCAGTGAGTATATGGTTATCTTGGCAATTTCTCAATATAATACAGAAAACACTAGGCAAATGCTGAATAAAGTACAAGTTATTTTTTACTATTATTTACCATTGCACTCTGATGCTCAGGAGGATCACACACTCGGGAGCAGGGAATCTTTGATAGACAATTATGACTGACAACCTTCAAATAGTTAAGAATTGTGTGACTCACTTCTGTGACTTACTTGCTTAAGCAGAAGCCTTAAGCAAATCGAAGATAACAAAAGACAGCTATGTATCAGAAAGCAAGACATCATTTTCTTTTATATTGGAAGAACATTAGTGTGCTGATGGAAGAGTAAGACTTTTAGTATAAAAACAAAAAAATCTGTTGGCCATAGAGAAGATTCTGACTCATGTTGACCTCAGGTGTTAAGGGAATTGTTCTGTCAGATCTTCTTGACATCTTTTTGAATGTAGATCTCCAAACCTTGAACCACCAGCTTTTAGGCTAGTCCTTGACTGCAAACCTTATGTGCTACCTAGGAATTTGTATGTATATGTCCAAGTATATATATAAGTATGATCATAGAATCTTACTGTATTACAACAGAGTGTATGTGCTTACTCTCTATATAAGTAGTCCTTGGATTACAAAGTAGTCCCGTTCTGAAGCCTGCCTTGGTAAGTTAAAATCTGTACATAAATTGGAACAGTGAGGTACAGCTTGTTTCTAAGTTGGTCAGGTATTTATCTTTGTATAGGAGGGGGCTTCAAAGAGTTTGTGGGAAAAGTTCATTATCTTTTAATCCTATCTACAAACTATGAAATCCCCTCATACAATATACCTGCCTATGTATAAAAAACAAATACTTTTGGATGCCCTAATATTTTCAACATTAGTGCAGCAACTACAATTTTTGATGCTATTAAAGCATAATTATTAGGAACCACTATACTACCTCAGTTTTTAAATAAATATTAGGTTTTACAGGGTTTGGTGGTTGTGCATAAGTCAGATGTTCATAACCTTGGGACTGCCTGTATGTATAAATTCTAGGAGCTTGACACTATATAGGAGTGCAGTGGTTATGTTTTGGGCAGCTAACCTCAAGGTCAGCAGTTCCTACATCACCAGCCGATCTATGGAAGAAAGAAGACTACTCCTGTAAAGAGTTAGTCTCAGAAACTCACAGAGGCAGTTTTACCCTATAGTATAGGGTAATGTGAGTAATACCACCTAATCCAGTGGTTCTCAATCTTCCTAATGCTGTGATCTTTTCATACAGTTCTTCATGTTGTGTCCCTCCCAACCATAAAATTATTTTCATTGCTACTTCATAGCTATAATTTTGCTACTGTTATGAATTGGGCGACCCTTGTGAAAAAGGTCATTTGACCCCCCAAAGGGGTCGCGACCCACAGGTTGAGAACCGCTGATCTAATATACAGAATTTGATAGCTGGATCCAAAACACCTGATTTTGATTACACTTTTTATGTTACATAAAGTAAAGGCAAACTAGGTCTTGTGAAATTCAAGCTCACTTAAAGTGGTGAGTGCTTTTAAGGCAAATCTTCATGAAATCCTCTGAATAGCAATATGACTTTAATAAACACATCTTTATCTGTTACCATCCCATACACTGATTTTCTCAATGTGGGTTGATAGGTAAAATAAAACATTCTTAATAAAATTTCTTTTTAAATAAGATTTAACAGAAAACATTCATTAGGGAGGAATGATGAGTGCTCCTACCTTCAAGAAGCTTATAATCTAAAGTGACTGTGTCAGGGAGCAGATACTGAACCTAAAATGCATTTAATGTAATAGGCAGTAGGATATGTGTAAAGTTGTGCATTTATACTCACCTGTGTGACTACCTCTTTTCCTATGTACTAGTTGTATGACCTTGACCAAGCTAACATTTCTCTAAGGCTAAGGATCATTAAGAATGCAGAAGAAGAGCAACCTATAAACAGGCAGTTTGGAAGCAGCAAGAGAAAAGCAGCTGGTAGTGTCTCCCCCACCACACCACACCACACCCCACCCCTTTTTTCCAAATGAAGAACGGGTGGACTATATTGTTTTAAGTAAGGAGTGATCATTGTTACATAATATGATAATGTCTCTTGGAGATAGCACCCAAGAAATAATTGGTCACTAGTAAAATTAACCTCAAAGGAATGCTAGAGTGGCAGAAGCCAACATGCAAAAAGATAAAGGCATGAATAGAAAGCAGGAAATTTTATGTTTGTAGGTAGACATTTTAAACGAACTTGGTGTTAATGGGCAGTGGGTGGAGGTTATAGGATAAAGCAGTACAGAGGTCAAAGGAAAGGTTTTTATCCAAGATGGAAAAAACAAGTATATTTATTGCCTGAGAAAATCAGGGAGGGAAAGGATGAAGATAACGGATAAAGCAAGGTAGGTGGAAGTGAGGTGACAGAATCAAGAACATACAAGGAGCGATTAGTTTATAGACTTTTCCTTTTCTCTCTCTTTCTGTAAAGTAGGCATTAATTTCTACACAGTGGTCCCCTGAGAAGTTACAGGAGAAGCCTGGAGTGGAGAAGGTTTGAAATAGCTAGTATAGAGAATGGGTGAGTTATATACTTGTCTCTGAACTATAAATTGTGACTTACGGTTTTTTCCTGTGCATTTTAAATTTATATATACTTTATATGTTTAAAGTGGCATAGATAAAGGTTCTTGAGGAATGGGGAATAAATGTCAATGGAAAGCAAATTTGGCATCTAATGGGTCGCTGGTGGGTGACTTGGCCTTTAGCTTTAACAAGTGGAGAGGTACATGGATCTTTCGCTTGGGCACAGTAAGAACTGGATTCTACCATACAGTGAGGTTTTTTTATTTAAAGACTTGTATGGACTGACTCTGATAGCCAACAACTACTGCAACTTGTGAGTCAGAAGACTTGCCAGCTCTCTGTAGTGTTGACTTTATTTTGTGGGCTGTTTTAACTTCAGAGCTGTAGTTGGTCTGGAATAGTAGGTGAAACTAAGGAATTTGCCCTTTTTTGCTTTTCCTGAGTTTTCATCCAGGTCTATAAGGCTTTAAACTATAAAGGTAGTTGAAGTTCCAAACATGTTATAGAAGTGATTAGTAACAGATTATGGCCATAAAAGACTAACTAGTTCAAGGCTTGCATGTTGTTCGGTGTCTATTGAATCGGTGCATAACAGACCCAAACACTGCCTAGGCCTACACTATTACTCACAATTTTGTTATGTCAAAAGATGGCACTGGGGTTTCCCTTTGTCATAATGTAACTTCTCTCTAACAACCATATGACCTTCAGTATGTTTGCATTTAATTACGCAAGTCCATAATATGATTTTAAATTGTGACTGAAAGTGGCTTTTTATAAAAGTTTGATTCGGTGGGGTACTTTATTATAAAGAGAGTAATACCTATACTTACATCTTGGGTATGATTTGAAAAATAGGATTCAGTCTTTACTGTTATGTCAGGAGCATTAGAATAACAATAAATGGAGACAAGTTGATTTAACTGGAGGAGGTGAGAGGCATCCTTAGAAAATGACATTTTAGAAGACTAAAAACACAATTATCTGTCTATCTGAAAATGAGGTCTTGGCATGATTATAATTTGTGTATTACCTGATGGGTAGACATTTCTATTTCCTCTAGCAAACATTGCTGCAGTAAATTTTATTGGCATATTTTTGCACATATGTGAGAACATTTGCATAATAGATTGAGAAATGAAATTATTAAGCTACAATATCTGTAGAATTTATATTAAATAAGATTGCCATATTCTATTAAAATGCTATCTTAATTGAGAATGTATAAAAATATCTTGGTCCTTTTTTTGTTTGTTTGTTTGTTTATTTTTATTGACTACAAAGGCTATTTGATTGTAGGGAAGTGATTGTGTGATTGTTAAGTGCTTTCTAGTCAGTTCCAATTCATAGCCACCCTCCATGACCCTCTGTGTAATAGAATGACACTGCCTGCTCCTTCACCATCCTCACAATCACTGCTATGATTGAATCCATTATTGCAGGCACGGTGCCAATCCATCTTATTGAGAGTCCTTTTTCAGCATTGGGTAGCAATAAAATTAAAAATCTTTTGCTAACTTGCTGACCCCCAAAAATATTTTAGTTAGATTATATTTTACTTTCGAGGGACTCTGGTGGTTTAGTGGTTAAACACTTGGCTCTTAACCAAAAAGTTGGTTATTTAAAACTACCTGCAGCGCTCGCTCGGGGAGATAGATGTGAAATCTACTTCTACAAAGATTCTAATGCCATTGTGTTGATTCTGAGTCATAGTAAACAGTAGAATTGCCCCTTTGAGATTCCAAGGCTATAAATCTTTACAGTAGCAGAAAGCCTTATCTTTCTCCTAGGAAGCAGCTGGTGGGTTGGAACTGCTAACCTGTGGTTAGCAGCTCAGTATTAATGCACTACACTGCCAAGGCTCCATAGAGTTCTTATGAGTCAGAATGGATACAGTGGCAATAGGTGGGTTAGTTTTATGAATAGGATCTTTTTTTTGTTCTTTCATGAAAAAGCTGGTCACTGTTGGTGTATAGAAAAGCTATTTGTTTTTGTTTATATTTCTGTATTTTTACTAAGTTGCCGAACTCTCTCTTTATTACTAAAAGGTTTGAATTTGATAACTACTTGCTAGGTGATAATATCTTTTGCAGTGATTAGTTCTAACGCTAATATTTGTGCATTTATTTTATATGTTAGAGCATTCAATTTGCACTTTCAAAACTTTTTTGTAGTAAAATATTGTCATTTTAACTTTCAAAAAAATGTAGCAAATTATATTATAAAGACCCACTG
>NW_022104341.1:76009678-76017183 GCF_000313985.2 Echinops telfairi
CCGCCCTCTTCTCTGCTGTCCATCCCCAAGGGAGGAGGCCATACCTAGATTCTTGTAAACTGCTGATCTTTTGGGTAACTGCCGAGTACTTTAAACACTACACCACCAGGGCTCTTTGTGTTATAGAACATTTGTAATGTCAACATTTTTACATGTCAGTGGCGTTGGTTACATTCACAATATTATACAATCATCCCTGCAGCCCCTAGTATCTTCTAGTCTACTTTCTGTCTTTATGAATTTTCCTATTGTTAACATTTTTCATATAAGTGGAATCATAAAGTATTCGCCCTTTTGGTTCTGACTTATTTCACTAAGCATTGTTTCAAGATTCCTTCATGTTGTTGTATGTACCAGTACATAATTCCTCTATGTGGCTGAATAATAATTCCATTTTGTGTGTATTCTATATTTTATGTATCCCTTCTTTTCACGGACATTTGGATTATTTTCACCTTTGACTAATGAATAATAATATGAACATTGGCATACACATCTGATTTAGTTACTAGTTTCATTTCTTTTGGATATATATCTAGCAGTGGAATTGATGAGTCATATGGTAATTCTGTGTTTTAACTTTTTGAGGAATTACCAAATTGTTTTTCACAGTAGATGTACCATTTTAAATTCAACTAGCAAAAAATGAGAAATTAATTTCTCCCTATCTTTAATGCTTGTTGCTGTTTTCTTTTTTTAAAAAATATGCTGTTTTTGTTAGGTGCTATCAAGTCAGTTCAGACCGGTAGCCACCCATAGCACAAAACTAAACACTGCCTTGTCCCGTACCATTCTCACAACCGTTCCCATGCCTAGGCCCATTGTTGCAGCCACAGCAGTAGTCCATCTCCCAGAGGGCCGCCTTCTCCTTTGCTGCCCCTTTACCAAACATGTGCTTCTCCAGGAACTCGTCTCTCCTGACACTATGTCCAAAGTGTGTAAGACGAAGTCTTGCCATCCTTACCTCTAAGGGGCACTCCTGTGCTTCTCCTCAGAAGTGAGCTACCCACAAACTCAAACTTACTGCCATCGAGTTAATTCTGACTTATAGTAGCCCTATAGGACAGGGTAGAATTGCTCCCTCTGGGTTTCTAAGTCTGAATCTACAGGAGTAGAAAACCTCATCTTTCTCCTGAAGTGAAGTTGGTGGTTTTGAACTCCTGACCTTACCACTAGCAGCCCAGTATGGAATCCACTGTCAGCAGGACTCCATAGTTACCCTAGTTAGTGTGAAATGGAATCTCATAGTGGCATTCATTTGCATTTCTCTAATGGCTAGTGGAGCCTTGGTAGTGTAGTGGTTACTAACCACAAGGTTAGCAGTTCAAAACCATCAGCTATTCAACGGGAGAAAGATAAGGCTTTCTACTATAAAGAGTTACAGTCTCAGACACCCTGAGGCAGTTCTGTTTTGTCCTAAAGGATTGCTTTGAGTCAGCATGGTAGTGAGTTGGTTTTTTTTTTTTTGAGTGGCTAATGTTGAGCACCTTTTCATGTGTTAGAAATTTGTATATTTTTGGAGAAAAATATTTTTAAGTTCTTTTTTTTTAATTGGGCTGAGTTATTTTTGTTTTTGAGTTATAGCCATTCTTTACAGATTCTGCATACTAAAGTCTTTATGAGGTACATGGTTTGAAAATAATTTTCTCCTATAATTTTGTCTTCTCAATCTCTTAATTGTCTTTAGTTTTCTTGTAGTGTCTTTGAATGGCTTTGATATTCAGGTATTGCTTCATAAAATGATTTATAAAGTGATCACCCTCATTTGAGGAAGAATTTGATAAACCCATCCACTGCCATTGAGCTATTCTGACTCATAGTGAGCCCGTATTGGGTTTCCAAGGCTGCCAATCTTATGGGAGCAGATAACTTCATTTTTCTCCCATGGAATGGGAGAACTGCCAACCTTACGAGTTAATAGATCAACACTTACCTATCAGCACCACCAGGTTTCATTTGAGAAAGACTGGTGTTAATTTGTCTTTAAATGTTTGGTAGAATTCACCTGTCACACTTTCTGGTCTTGGGCTTTTCTTTTTGGAGAAACTCTTGGTTACAGAAAGGAGCCCTGGGATGCGTAGAGGTTGGTAACAACAAGGTCATCAATTAGAACCTAACAGCCACTCCTCGAGAGATATGTGAGGCTTTCTACTCCTGTAACAAGTTACAGTGTTAGAAACCCACAGGGTCAGTTCTACCCTGACCTATAAGGTCTTTCCTTATTGAGTGGGAAATGACGCAGGGGGAGTGAGTTTGGTTTTTGGTTTTGATTACAGAAAGAGCCTTGATGATGCTGTGGGCTTACTATTGAGACTGCACATCTCGAAGTTGGTCATTTAAATCCACCAGCCAAATCCACATGGGAAAAATGAGCTATTTGCTACCATAAAGATTCACAATCTCAGAAATCCTAAGGAGTAGTTCTTTTCTATTCTACAGGTTACCATGAGTTGGAATCTATTAACAGTGGGGTAGGAATTTGATTGAGTCAATCTCTAGACTTGTTATAGCTCTTTTCTCTATTCTCTTTTCTATTTCTTCTTGAATGATACTCATAAGGCATATAGTCTTCTGTGATGAGTTTTGCATTCATTATTTTAAAGATTGTAGCTTGTTGCTGAATTATATATATCTGTTTTATAGTATAGTGTGAAAGAAATTCCTTTGTGAACATGCCGCCATGTTTCCATTCTGCTCTCTGTGGACATTTGGGTTGCTTTCCAGTTTAATTAATAATTGAACTTAATGTCTTGAGGCTCTCCCTCCCTCATTTTATTTATTGATCTGGAGATTCTGCCTGGCAGGAAAAATCAGTATCTTATCACATGTTTAGGTTTGTCTTCCTATTTTCTTTATTAATCTGATCAAATTTGCATGTTGTATTCTAAATTTCATGTCTGTTAACAGCATTTTTCTGTTATGATATTACAAAAAAAATCCCCAAACAAAGACCCATTGTGTTAGTCTGGGTAGACTAGAGAAACAAATCCATGGACACACATATGTGTATAAGAAAGAGGTTTACATACAAGAGCAATTGAAAACATCCCCGCCCAGTCCATATTAAGTCCATAAATCCGATATTAGCGCATATGTCTGATGTCAATCTATAAAGTCCTCTTCATACTCAGGAAACACATGCAATGAAGCCAAATGCAGGACAATTACAAGCCAGTGGGTAGAAAGTCTTTGGGTCCAGTGGCGTTGTAAGCATCTCAGCGCTGGCAGGGGTCTCTCTCTGGCTTCTCCGGCTTCAAAAGTCTGGCTGCATCCCTGTGGCTTGTTTTCTGCAATGTCTCCCAGGGAGTAGCATATATAGAGAGAGGTGTCTTCTGCCTCCAAGAAGGAAGTACCACATTTCCCAGAATTCTCAGAAGGTCATGCCCACACAGAAGTCTCATTGGCTATCTCCAGATTGACAGCCTAGACTCCACCCCTACACTCTTAATCCTTAAATTGACCCCAGATTAGATGACTACCACAACCATGAAGATATTTTTTATCATTTAAATGTGATGTTTGATATAGAAAGATAATCTATGCGAGTAGTGCCTCCATCTTGAGCCAGAGGCACCCTTCTGTGTCTTTCTTTGTGTGTTATTATTTATCCCATTTTTATTTTACTTGTTTCACTTTTCCTCAATTTAAGGACTCACTTTGTCTCACAAACCTTCCCTGACTTCTTCCTAACCTGTCTCCTGTACTGTATTGGCTTGGCTTGATTGTCTCATAAAATTGTTTGCCTGGTACTGAGGAATGTCATTTTACTGTTGTGTCAGAGTATTTGGCAAATGCTTAATGAATAAATCCATGAAATAATGAGTAGAATGAAGGGGGAAAAATGAGGAGCTGATGCCAAGGACTTAAGTGGAGAGCAAATGTTTTGAGAGTGATGAGGGCAATGAATGTACAAATGTGCTATCCACAATTGATGTATGTATGGATTGTGGTAAAAGTTGTATGAGCCCCCAATAAAATGATTTAAAAAAAATTCAAATACAAAAAAAAAAAAGAATGAGTATAATGCAGCAATCTATCAACATTCGGCTATCAAGCTGGTATAAGAGTTTCACTAATTAGGATAACCTACAGGGCTCCAAGCCTGTGGAATTATATATTCTCAGAGGTATAGCTATTTCTTTAGGCTATAAAAGCAATTTTGAAGACTGGTAAAAACACAATACTTTATAGAAAAGGGAATCAACAGGATTTTAATTTATGAGATTTTTGCCTTAACAGTTAAACTGATCTGACTGTGTTGTATTGTGGGGGGAAAGGCTAGCTCCTCACACCTAATCGCGGGCTCGATAGGTGCAATTGTACAGTTGAGATATATAAAGATTACAATAAAGTCATAGAACATGAGAGAGATAGGAGAGTAAAATAAAGAAGTCACACACATTTCATGTTAGCATGCTCACCTCCTAGATGGCCATTATCTTACCAGCCAGGTCTGGGCACAGCATGGGCCAAGGTGAGGTGGGGCAGAGACCCCATTTGTTGCTAACCAAGGCTTATATCTACTTGTGGGGTGGGGATGGTGGTGTGATTATAGGTAACCACACGTCACAGGAAGGGGCAGTACAATAGGCATAAGAGTGACAGGAAGGGGATAAGCTAGGGTTGTGCACAGGAAGGGAGGAATTAGAGGTATACATGTGACAAGATGGGTGGACCCTATATTAATGATGGCGGCCTAACCTTGGTCACCCTTGGGTGGGCTTGACCTTTGGGCACTCCTTCAGGGAAACAATCTACTACTATCCTTATCAGAAGGGAGTGGGCCCTACTTGTGGGGTAAAAAATGGTGTCTGCTTGCTCTGGATGGCTGATAACCCTTATGGGGAATAACCCCTGACCTACTTCTGTGGACCTCCAAGTGTATAGTCGTATAGTCATTCACCACGTGTAGCAAGCAGCTAAGTTAGGCATATATTTGGGAGAGACAACTTGGGAGAAATTGTTGTTTCCTACATTGTATGTTGAAGGATACATTTTTCTTAGGTTAAATGTTCTGGTACGGTTGGTTGGAGGTCAAGTAATGGAATTGGTCCATTTACGGTTTTTCTTCTAAAATTTTATTTTTCAACAAGTGAACATGTATTCATAGTACAAAATTCAAAAAATGCAAAAAGAATATATGATCAAATATCTCCTCATCTTTTCTCTTTAATCAGAAATGGAATAGCCTTCGAGGTTCTCTCCAGGAGCAACCAATTTTATTACTTTAAAAAGAGCACTGCTTTTGTCTATGTCTGGGTTTCCTAGTTTGGCTCTATGTAACAGAAATACAATAGTTAGATGGAATTACAGAACAGAGATTTGTTTTTGTTTATCCATGGTTCTGGAGGCTAAAATTCCAAACCAGGGTCTTGGTTGTAGGAAGTCCGGATTGTTTTGTTCCTTGGCTTGTAGATGATCTTAAATATATTCTTATCTCTGGGTCTTAATCCGCTCTCCCTATAATTCAGAAGTGACTAGATTTATAACTCCCCTTTACTTGCAAGGGGGGCCCCAGTGGTGTTGTAGTGATTATGCATTGGGCTGTGATCTGAAAAGTCAGCAGTTTGAAACCACCAGGTACTCCAAGTGAGAAAGATGAGGCAGCCTGTTCCTAGGCTTCCAACACATTTTGTTTAAATAAATTATTTTCTGGGGGGCTCTTAAAGCTCTTATAACAATCCATACAGCAATTGTGTCAAGCACATTTGTTGCCATCATCATTTCCCACACATTTTCTTTCTACTTGAGCCCTTGGTATCAATCAGATCCTCTATTTTTCTCCTCCCTCCCTTGTGAACCCTTGATAATTTATAAATTATTTTTATTTTAATATTTTACTCTGTCTCCCTTTACCTAGGTTCCTGTTGTTTGTCCCTGGGGTTGGGGGGTGTTTTATGTTGATCATTACGATCTGTTCCCGTTTTTCTCCCTTCTTCCCCAACCTTTCCCCTACCCTCATGGTATCACTACTGTCAATACTGGTCCTGAGGGGTTTACATGTCCTGGATTCTGTGAGAGCTGTTAGCTGTAGCAGTGTACATGCTCCGGTCTATCTAGATTTGTAAGATAGAACTGGGGTCATGTTAGTGGGGAGGGAGGAAACATTAAAGAACTAGAGGAATGTTGTGTTTCAAGTCCTTTCCTTGTGACCCTCTGTGAGGGCATGTCCCATTGTCTACAGGTGGTCTTTGGGTCTCCATTCCAACTCCCTTGTTCGCATCAAAATGGTTGTTTGTTTTGGGTCTTCTGATTCTGATAACTGATCCCATCTACACCTTGTGATCATAAGGGTTGATGTGCTTCTTCCATGTGGATTTTGTTGCTTCCCTGCTAGATAACTGCTTGCTTAACTTAAGCCTTTGAGACCCCAGACACTATATTTTGTAATAGTCGGGCACCATCAGCTCTCTTCACCACATTAATTTATGAACCCATTTTGTCTTCAGCGATCGTGTTGGGAAGATGAGCATCACAGAATGCCAGGCTATTAGGACAAAGTGTTCTTGCCTAACAATATTTTGAAGCACACGACTTAATTCAGAACAGTCTGTGTATGCATTTGGATTTTTTATTCCTCTAAACTGATAACATGTGATGGTATACTAACTGACTCAAAATGTTTTGTGATCTTTTCTTAGATACATCAAATTAAAGAATGGCTTGCAGGCACTTTTGATTTCAGACCTAAGTAACATGGAAGGTAAAACAGGAGATGCAACAGATGATGAAGAAGAAGATGAAGAAGGAGAAGAAGATGATGATGATGAAGATGAAGATTCTGGAGCTGAAATAGAAGATGACGAAGAGGGTTTTGATGATGAAGATGAGTTTGATGATGACAATGAACATGATGATGATGATGATGATCTTGTTACTGAGGATAATGAATTGGAAGAATTAGAAGACAGAGCAGAAGCTAGAAAGAAACCGACTGAAAAACAGGTATGGGTCATGTCCACTATATGTTTTTCTGATTTTAGAATTATTTTGGGATCAATTCTATACTCATGCTTTATATTTTACTGGCAAAAAGGATACACCTTTTGATCTTAAGTAAAAGATCAATAAAAACCATTTTGCTCTGATTATGAAAGTAAAATGCGTATTAAAGAAGCTAATAGAAAGTAAAGAAAAAATATGAAAATCACTTATAATTCCATTTCTCAGAGGTAATCACAGGTAATATCTGGATTTATGTGTATTTTTACATGTATGTTTTAAAAACAAAGTCATGGACAAAGTTTAAAGAGGGAGATGAGGAGCTACATGATTCTTAGTCAAGAACACAATGCTACGCCTGAAGATACTGGAAAAAAGGATGATCTTACTGTAGAATCCTCCTCTGTCCTAGGGTAGTTTTTATGTAGGTAAATAATTGTGATTTACTCTTCAAATGGGAAAGCAACAAAGGCCTGGGCAGAATAATAGAGCAAATTGGAAGCACTGAAATAGATGGGGGAGTTGAGCATTACTTAAGATCAAAAGTCTGACATAGAATAGCA
>NW_022104341.1:76018513-76021990 GCF_000313985.2 Echinops telfairi
TTACCTGGAAGTGGGACATAAAGTACATTAGTCTAAATAGGAGATGGCTTTAGAGTGGTATCAGAGTCCTTGGGTTGAGCTAATGTGTTTGCTGCTAATTGAAAAATTGGTGATTCAAGACCATGAAGAGCTACCTTGTTACAAAGAAGTTGCTCACTAGGTCTACTCTGAGACATGTGATTACCATGAGTCAGAAATGACATGTCATCATGTCAATTGGATGGTAGCTGTTTTGGGTTTTTTCTTCTAAGAGTGGTACAGGTTTTTTGCAGTGATTTTGTGATTTAATTTTTTTGTGTGAAAAATGTGGACTTTGTTTAATGTAAATATGAGAATTAGCAAAGGAAATGTGAAGAAAACAATTTTGATGAGTTTCTGGGAGTCATTTAACTAAAGACATAAACTCATTTCTAAGCTGTCTGTTTCATCCTCCTCCATTGCCCAGCTCCTGATAGGAAGTTGTTCTTGATCACAAAAACTTGATAAATAAGCCAGATTGAAATTTAAATACGGTATATATGACTTGTTCAGGGCTTTCTTAATTTTAAGTATGAATTTCTTGGGTAGAAAATTCTCAAGTATGAATTTCTTTTCTAGCCATTGCAGAGCCTGTTTTTGCTGTGGTCAAAGCTGACTGATATACTCTGGTTTAAGTCAACTTATACAAAAATGTCTTCAACCCTGCTGGTCGAGACAAGAAAACTTAATGGGGTAGTTGGAGCTGAAAGCAGGTTAGGCAACTATTAAAAACATCACAGAACAGGTTAGACTGTGGTTTGAAGAAGTGAATATTTCTCTTGTTTTAAATGAGTTCATGGACCCAAGTCTTTTGGTCTATTTAAGTGAGGCTGTTTGGTTCTTCTAAAGACAGTTTTCATTTTCTGACACATGGTTAGACGTTCTTAAATACTTGCTCCTTTTTAAAAGTTATTTTTCTATGAGAGTAACCATTTACCCAAACAATCTGTTTCATTAAATATGTTAGTCCTTTAAAATAACATTTATAAAATTGGAAAAAATAATTCAACTTCTTATGCTGGAAGATTCAAATTGACTTTTTCCCCCCTTCCTGTCATGTGCCTTTTAATTTATAATGACATAATGGTATGTCCTAATCATCTTAAGTGTACAGCTTGGAGCAGTGCTTGCCCATTTGTTTTATTGTACTTAAACTGATTTTACCAAGATATTGGGGGACTATCTATTGATAAGTAATATATGCTTTATATTATGTCATCAGTAAGAAGTGAAGAACTAAAAAGCCTCTTTAGAACTTAGTTTTTAATAGCTAAAGTTTTTCTTTTCTAGCCATTAATTTATCATTATCTTTGTTCGATAATTTCCCTGAAATGTTACTTTACTCTTTAATTAAACAATAAACATTTCTGAATAACATGTTGAGAAATTTCTCTTCTGGTAACTAAGTTACTTAACACAGAATTTTTATTTGCTTTGAGACCTTCAGTGATAATCTTGTTACTTCAGATTTCCTCAATCTGCTAATCTTGCTAATCTAGGGAACAAACTTGATTCAGAATCCAAAGTGCTGACAGAAAAATGATAGTTGGGTGGGCTGCCCAAGTCTGCCTTCCCCTTTTGCTTTCTCTTTCTGCTTTTTCCATTAGGTCTGCACCTGTTCAGAATTTGGCAGGATGGCAAGAGGAGGAGCAGCAGGGTGAAACTGACACAGTTCTGGTGAGTTTCACTTTGCTGCTCCTCCTGATTCTCAGGGAAAGATTTTTGTTAGTTTCTATTGGAAATCATCCATCTCTAAACAGATCCCTAAGATGAGATGCCAAAATTATCTTTCAGAACTGATTCACTGTTTGTATGTGTTCTACTTACTCCAGTCCGCAGCTGCTCTTTGTGTTGGAGTTGGGAGTTTTGCTGATCCGGATGACCTGCCAGGGCTGGCACACTTTTTGGAACACAGTAAGATCTTTGTAAAATATAATTCCAGCGAGTGTTTTTTCCCCCTCAAATTTGGGTAAATTGATTTCAAGGATAGGTAATTGATTGGTAGAGGTATGGTACATTTACCAAGAGGGCTAAGAAAAAAAAAACCTTTCATTTATGATTATCATAGTTGAAAACTTTTAAACTCTTGAGTATTTGTATTAAGTGAGGATTAGAATGAAGCCATTTAGAAAACAAAACAAAATTGAAAACCCTCAGTTTAATTACCATATAAACCCTACTGCCTTTGTGTCAATTTTGACTCAGAGAGACAGTAGAACTTAGGGTTTCTGAGACTGTAAATGCTTACAGGAATAGCCATCCCCAACTTTCTCTTGCAGAGCAGTTGGTGGGTTCAAACTATGGGCCTTGTAGTTAGCTGCCCAGTGCTTAACTCAAGGCACCATCAGGGCTCCTTCAATTTAATTACAAATATACCTGAATAAAACTTGTATAGTGTAATACATCTAAAATCTTTAAATTTATATTTGTTTTTCTGAATTAACTCATTTTGTCTTCATTTTTTTGTTGATGGTTTATTCTATTTTTAAAGTTTTATTGTCACATAATCCACATAATATACTTTAGTAGTTCAATCATAGTGTATTCAGTTTTTATAAGATACTTGAGGGTTAAGCTTTTTACCTTATATGCTTTATAATAGCAATTTAATCTGAATGTATGCTTATGTTTACATTTTAATCTTTTTACAAATAAATTATATGTTTATTTGCCTTTTCATTTCTCCTTTTACTGACTTTTAAAAGTAATATGTGAGCATTATAGAAAACTCTCCATACAGAAACTTAATGAAGTAAGTAAGTATTCTTCGTGATCTTATAAGGAAACAAAACCACTGTTAATGTGTTAGTCTATTTTCTTTCAGCTTTTGAACATTTTTGAGAAAGTTCATACTTATTAATAAAATATCATGGTATCTTTATGTCTTTGACTTTGTGTTCTCTCCACTTAGTGGTATTCATGGGTAGTTTGAAATATCCAGATGAGAATGGGTTTGATGCCTTCCTGAAGAAACATGGTGGTAGTGACAATGCCTCAACTGATTGTGAACGTACAGTCTTCCAGTTTGATGTCCAGAGAAAATACTTCAAAGAAGCCTTGGATAGGTAACTGATTCAAAGTTTTTCTATTTTTAAAAATAATTTTATTGGGGGCTTGTACAACTCTTATCACAATCCATACATCCACCCATTGTGTCAAGCACATTTGTACACTTGTTGCACTCATCGTTCTCAAAACATTTGCTTTCTACTTTAGCCCTTGGTATCGGCTCTTCATTTTTTCTCCTCCCTCTCTGCCCTCCTCCCTCATGAACCCTTGATAATTTATAAATTATTATTATTTTGTCATGTCTTACACTGTCCGATGCCTCCCTTCACCCACATTTCTGTTTTCTGTCCCCTAGGGAGGGGTTATATGTAGATCCTTATCATCAGTTCCACCTTTTGTACCCCTCCTTCCCTCCACCCTCCTGGTATGGCCACTCTCACCACTGGTCCT
>NW_022104341.1:76024273-76033083 GCF_000313985.2 Echinops telfairi
ACACCCGCTTGTGCACCCATTGTCTTCAGTGACTTCAGGTGTTATATCTTTTGGTAGCCAGGCATCATCCGCTTTCTTCACCACATTTTCTTGTGCACCCATTGTCTTCAGCGATAATGTCAGGTAGGTGAGCATCTCAGACTATGGCTTTTCTTTTTAAGGAATACTCAATACATAGAGGAAAGAGCAACTATTAAATATACTTTTGTCCTAGTTTTACTTAATTATATGATAAATCATTGAGTTTTGTGAAAATGTATTCTCTGTGGACTCACTTTTGGAGTTATTTCTTTCCTAACTTAGTAGAAAATGTGGAAAACAGAAGCAAAATAGTAAGATTACTACTAATTTTATAATCAAGAGATAACCTTGGTTACTGTTTTGCTATATCAAAGGAAAACAACAAAAACAAAACACCCTTCTCTCAAGTAGATTCTGACTCGTAGCACCCCATGGGATAGAATAGAATTGCCCCATAGAGGTTTCTAGGAAGCAGAGCCACGTCTGTCTCCCATAGAACCTCTGGTGGGCTCCAGCCACTGATCACTGGCACTTCATTTTGTAATACTCAAAACAAAACAAAATGCATTGCCTTCAATTTGATTTTGACTCCTGCAGCCCTGTAGAACAGATAACTGTCCCACAGAATTTCTAAGATGGGAGATATTTAGAGAAGCAGATTCTCCTTCAGAGTGTTCTTGGTTCCAGTTACTGAACATTTGGTTAGCAGCTGAGTACATTAACCACTGTGCCACCCTGGTTTTTGGGGTATGTAGCCACCTATATCTTTTTAATGTAATCATGGTATTTTTAGTATATTTTGGAGCCAGTGTTTTTCGCAAGGTACCAGAGCTTCAAATTGTTCATGGAAAAATTCCTATATCTTTTAATTTAATTTTTCCACAAGTTTTTGAAGCTTCCTCATAGAGCATTTTCTCATATCATTATTTAACTATTAAAAACTTAAAAATTACTATTAAAATATTTTAAATTATTGTATCTATATTATATGAGGTGCCCTGGTGGTGTAGAGGTTACGAGTTGGGCTTTAATCTGCAAGGTTGGCAGTTTGAAACTACCATCTGCTGCTTGAGAGAATGACAGAGTTTTCTACTCAGAAACCCACAGGGGGATCACTATGAGTTGGCATTGACTTGATGGTAGTAAGTGTGGAATGAATTACTACAGACGTATCACAAGTTTTGAGACCATAGTGTAAAGGAATAACTTTATACTGCATTTTATATGATTGTAAAATTGGAATATAAAACATGGATTCTTGAGTTTGACCATCATAATGTAAGTTTCTTAAGCACAGGAATTTTGTCTCTCTCTAGCATTGAGAATTTGGTAGGTACGCAAATTAATATAATTTCTTTGTAGCAAAATTTATCTTAAAATCAAAAGATAAAATCACCAAAACACTTTTCAAGGCATAGCAAAAATCTAATTTCTTACAGAAATCAATTGCCTCTTCCTTTAAAAGATGATTAATTAATTTTACTCTGAGAAATCTTTTGGATGAGTTCCCATAAATTGAAAGGGTATGCCATTATGCTTTTTTTTTTTTTTTAGGGATTATAGTATATTGTATTTTTTCCTATAGCATTACAGAACAGCAATCAGTTTAATATCTTTTAGCCACTGAGAATTATAGCCTAGTTGGCACATAAGATTATTTTTGTCACATACTATTCTGAAATCTTTTATTTTTACTTTAAGAAAAAACATTCAAGATGGATCCATTTTCTATTAAGTTAATATGTACAACAAACTTTAAATTCATATATTAAATAAATAAGATAACTAAAATTAACTGTATGTTCTTGACTATAACATAAATGAGAATCCATAAAAATGAATAATAAGGACATAGAGAAGTGAAAATTTTGAATTCACATGTGCTATGAGAAATTTGTTGTAATTTCCTTACATGGGGAACTAACATTAAATAAACTTTAAAGTATTCCCATATAAAATTTGTAAGAAATATATACTCACAGTCAAGAAAATAACACATCATTTCTTATCTTGAATTGATTGATTTTGTGTTTGTAAAAATTTTTCTTTTGCTACTTTGGAAGCTACAATTATCATTTCTAGAATTTTATTAGAAAAACTGATCATTTCCTTGTTAATCCCCTCAAGTAAGATTCAGACTCAAGTTCTGGCTCTGCAAATTGTTGTTTCATCTGACTCTAATATCAAGACTTCTTTTTGAAATGTCTTTTTCTTTTTTAATGAGTTTTATATTATTAAAAAATAGATTATTCTAATATTGCTTACACTTTTTAAAATTAAAGATCATTTTATTGGGACTGTTCCAGCTCTTATTATAATCCATACAGCAATTGTATCAGGCATATTTGTACATAATATTGCCATTATTCTTTTCTAGACATTTACTTTCTATTGAGCCCTTCGTATCATCTCCTCCTTTTTCCCTCCCCCCTGGACATTTCTTTTAATGGAATAAATTTTCATGTGTTTTTGAACCACCATATTCCCACTTTTTATGCTAAAACATCACAGAACCTCATTAAAATTGGCACACCTGTACTGATAACATTATTTATAAGAAACAACATGGCAGTTTTTCTTCATCAGTTATTCTATGAGTGTCTGTGTTAAACCAACTATTTTATAGCTTTGTGGATTGTATGCTTATGGATATATTTGATGCTAGTTTATGCAATTAAACTTTTTAATTTCAAAACACCAAACAAGTACAGAGACAAAACCAGTGAAAGCAATGAACATGAAGCTTCACATTATCTTTCCTATAAATTTAGAAAATCAGGAATGCTAAGAAGGGAGAAATTAGCTATATAACTCTATAAAGATCATGGCGTGTGTGCTTTCATTTTGTAGTTCTTACTGCCTCTTGTGTAGGTATCTTTCAGTGGTTCCCACTAACAATAACTGTGTGCCAGAGTAGAACTTCCCCAGAGTTTTGTTGGTTATAATCTTACTTTTCCCGTGGAACCACTGAGTGAGTTTGAACTGCCACTTTGTCAGTTAGCTTAACTATTATACCACTGGTCTTTATGTGTGTGAACTAATTTTAAACAGTAGCCACGTTGAATTCTTAAAACATTAAAGGAAACATTTAAGGAACATTTAGGGCTATATCCAAATATAAAAAGGCAAAATGCCTCCTCCAAAAGCCTAACATATGATCGGAATAGGAAAAGAACATGATATGCAGTTCATCGAAAATAGCTACTTAAACTAATGAAATACAGAGTACAGTGCATTACTGTTTTTCAACTCTCAGGTGCAAATAGTTTGATTATTATTAAATGTGTTAGGAAAGGTGTGAAGAAGGTGGCAATCTTATACTTTAGGGGGGTATGTAAATTGATGTAAAGATTTATGCCTCTGAATTTCTGAGACCCTCACTGTTTACTGGAGTAGAAAGTCCCGTCTTTCTTCTCAGGAGCAGCTGGTGGTTTTGAACTGCAGACCTTGTGGTTAGTAGCCCAACTTGTAACCACTAAATCACCAGGTCGCCTTTTTTTATAAATAAATATATTTTAAAGGATAAAGTGAGCACCATTAATGTGAATACTTGTTGGTATTAGAAAAGCAGGAAGCCTTTAAAAATCTCTTTGTAAGTAAGTTTAGAAACTAAATCTATCTGAACAAAAACAGGAGGATTTTATGTGTATAATTTCTTTTGAAAAAAGAATGGTGCTTTCTTTGGAAGCATGACCATGTCAGTTCTCTGATACTAAATCACTGGCAAAATAGCATCTGTTTTCTAAGCTGTTCTAATGCCAGAGTGCAGAAATGACACAACTCAGGGACAGAGCTCAGCATTAGACAAATTAAAATTTTAATTAAATAAAAATTTTGAATTTTGATGTACTGAAAGCTGCTATAACATCAGGACAAACTAGAAATTGAGATAATACACGGAGCACTATGGAAAACAGAGGTCTGCCAATTCAGGGAGAGAAAATAGAAAAATTGCCAAGGATATGAAAAGACATTTCAGAGGAAAGAAATACAAATGATGATTTTTTGGGGGAAAATAATCATAATTAAATGAAAATGAAAAATTCGTTACATTTGTCGATTTGCCAAAGTTAAACTTTTTCATGAAGAAGTTTGATGAAAAAAAATGTGTGTGTGTTTTGTTTTTCTTTTTGGTCACATACAGCTCAGATTGTCATTCTCTTGAAATAGCAATACCTCAATTACTCCCTGACAAAATTTTATTTCTTAGTATATGTTTTCTCTTTGCGTTTTCTCTGATGACATGAACACCACATACATTGAATTGTTTTTGAGATCATGAACAATAATATAGAATGTCTGAAAGATCAGTCTTACTTTCTGTTGATTGCTTACCCTAGAAATCATTGGAAAAAGATGGTCTGCATGTGCCTGTTAGATGTCAATAGCTGCCTTGTGGATGCTTATTTGATCCTCATGTGACTTGAGTTTCGAGAATTAAATAAAAAGTTACTACATTATTTATTCATGATTTTTCATTTAATCACTATAATCATCACTGGGATAAAAGCCAAATCTGAATGACTACCTAGCAGCTTCAAAACCAAATTCACTGCCATTTATTCAGTTCCAATTCATAGCAACCCTTTAGGACAGAGTAGAACTGCTTTTTGTGGATTTCCAAGGCTGTAAATCATTATGGAAGCAACCTTCTGTGTAATAACTGTTGAGTTCGAACTGCTGACCTTGTTGTTAGCAGCCTAATGAGTCACTCATCAAACTGCTGACCTTGTTAGCAGCCTAATGAGTCACTCACTAGGTCACTGTGTATCATCAGTACTCCATTTACCTTGCAGCTAGTTACTTCATATCAAGCAGAAGGTAAACATTGTTGATAGTTTGCTGTCTAGTCGATATCTGATTCATGGCAGACGTAATGTGTGCACAGCAAAAGTACTCCATAGAGTTTTCAAGGCTGTCACTTTTAAGACAAAGCTCAGCAGGTCTGTCTTCTGAGGCATTTTGGGGTGGTTTTGGACTGTCAGCATTCTGGCTAATAGTTGAGTGCTGCTCATTTGTGTCACTTAGGGACATCTCTTTGAGAGTACCTCATATGCTAGTATATTAGTTCACTTGGGTGCCCTGTCTAGCCATTGCAATGGATATTAGAACCTAGAGGTAAATTATAAAACATTGAGTCAGCACAATTATAATGAAATGTACAAAGACCTAGAGTTAGAAAATCAAAAAGGAAGAACAGGCTTAGCATATCTTACACTGAAAGCACTAAAGAAAAAATCCAAGCCTGGTGTTGCAATATTAAAAAATGCAGAAAGCATGAAAAGGAAATGGAAGGAATACACAGCCACTGTACCTAAATGAACTAGGTGACATCCAGCTATTTCAAGAGGTATCATATAAGCAAGAATCAATGTTATTGAAGGAAGAAGCCCAAGCTGCACAAAGCATTCATCAAGAACAAGGCTACCAACTGAAATGATTCAACAAGCTGATGAAGCACTGCAAGCACTCACTGGTTTATGCCAAGCAATTTGGAAGACAGCTACCTGGCTGACTGGAAGAGATCCGTTATTTTTACCCATTCCAAAGAAAGGTGACCCAGTTGAATGTGTGAATTATAGAATAGTATCATCGGTGCATATGCAAGTAAAATTTTAAAATATTGCTGACATTAGATGGATCTTGGCTGAAAGCAGAGAATACCAGAAAGATGCTAATATGTGTTTCATTGATTATGCAAAGTCAGTTGACTGTGTGAATCACAACGAACTATAGATAACTTTGAGAAAAATGGGCATTTCATTGTGCTTATGTGTAATCTGTACGTGCATCGAAAGTCAGTTGTGTGAACAGAACAAGGGAATACTGCATAGTTTAAAATCAGGAAAGGAAATACGTGCATCAGGGTTATATTCTCTCACCACACTTATTGAAAATGTATGTTGAGCAGATCATCAGAGAGGCTTCATTATACTAAGAAGAATATGGCATCATGATGGGAGGAAGGCTTATTATTAACGATCTGCAATATGCAGATAACACAATCATACTTGCTGAAAATGACAAGGACTTGAAGCATCTGCTAATGAAGATCAAGGATTGTTGTCTTCAGTATGGATTACAATTCAATATAAATAAAACCAAAGTCCTCACAACTGGATCAATAGTTAACATTATGATAAACTGAGAAAAGATTAAAGTCAGGAATTTAATTTTGCTTGGATTCACAATCAGTGCTCATGGAAGCAGCAGTTGAGATCAAGTGATGCATTACATTGGGTACATCTGCACAAGACTGCTTGAAAAGCAAGGTTACTTTGAGGACTAAGATACACCTGACTCAAGCCATGGTAATTTCCATTGCCTCAGAAGTATGTGAAAGTTGGACAGTGAAGAAGGAAGACTGAAGAAAATTGATGCATTATCATGCTGCTAAACAATATTGAAAGTACCATGGATTGCAGAAAGAACAAACATCTGCCCTGGAAGTACAGCCAAGGGTATTCCTTATAGGCAAGGATGGTGAGACTTTGTCTCACATACTTTGGACATGTTATCAGGAAAGACCAGTCCCTGGGGAAGGCCATCATACTTGGTAAAATGGAAGGGCAACAAAAAAGAGAAAGACCCGTGATGAGATGGATAGATGTATTGATACAGTGTGTAACCGTGCCCTCAAACATAAGAACAATTGTGAGGTTAGCGCATGACTGGGCAGTGTGTCTTTATGTGGTATATAAGTTCACTATGAGTTGGAACCTACTTGATGACAACAACATTTCTATAAATGAGTAATTTGATTGTGATATGATGCATCTCGAGCTATGTAAATAAATTTATAATAACATTGCTCAGAAAATATAGCTGTAGCCATAAATTTAAAGACTAATAGCTCTAACATTTTGATAGCTTAAATGTTTATTTAGTTACATTAAAAAGCTTTTGACTTCAGTATAAAATATTGATACATACATGGTATATAAACAGTATGTAACATTAAAACTGCATGGGGGGTGGGATTAGGAAAAGGTGTCTGGACAGGCTCCTTAAGAAGCTCTTTTATTCCCACCTGGATTGGACTGATCCTGTTGCTATTGAGGCATTTTCTCTTTATTTTTCAGCTCTTCAATGCTTTATTTGGAGATCTTTATATAATCCATTCAGGAAGCCTTTAAGTCTGACTTGGCTTTCTACACAGTGTAGGATTTTAATTTGGTTGTTAGTTTATTTGTTTGGGTTTCTTTCTTTCATTTCTTTCTACTCAGCAACATGAATGTGGATGGAGCTTCTCCCCAAAACCTTCCCAAAGCTTCTGATTCTAGAGAACCCACCAAAACTATGATTTTGAGGGCTGAAGAAAATTATACAACCTTGCAGATGTCATCTGCTGAGGCACCCTACTCAGAGACTGCCATCTCTCCTCTTCCTTCCTCCATGGGCCTGCTTCTTCAGGATAGCCCTGATCCTTCAACCAGTCCCACAATACAACTGAAGAGAAAAGCCCAGTGAATAAGGAAAGTAAGGGCAAGAAACAGAAGGTCTGAACTATGTTCTCTTATACCCAACTGCATACTCAAAGGCCAATTTCAGAAACAGATATTCTTCAGCCTCTGGCAGATGCAAGAACTTTCCAAAGTCCTGAATCTTAGCTACAAACTATTTAAATCCTGAGAATGAAATGTAAAAGGTGGCAGAAAACGACCAGCTGGTCAAAGAATAACCATGATGTGACTCAGAAGGTCTCTTCACCTACAGAATACCTGTAGAATACAGAATACTACAGAATCTCTGTACTTCCTACAACCAAGGATGCTTGCTTTCTGGAAATCTTCTAATGTGGAGCAATCAGCTGGAATAGCTAGAGTTGGACTAGATAGGCTTGGAACAACCAGACCTAGAATAACAGCCAGGTGTGGAATAGCCAGAAGTGGTGCACTCAAGCCTGGGATAACCAGTGCTGGAGTGTGGCCTGAAACTGTAGAAAGGAATTCCTGCTGCTCCAGTTCCTGTCACCTGGAAGCTGTAAAAACTTTAGATTTCTTTTGTAATTGAACCCATAATCATACAATCTGAAGATGTGTGAAGATAGACATATAGCCTCATGTCAATCTGGGCAGTGACTGCATTACTTCCTTTTTTATAGGACTTCTCTCATAATTCTGCCCTGATAGCCTGGTTTTCCTTGTTTCTATTGTATGAACTGATGGGTGGGGATTGTGGGTACAATTTAACCAAAGATTCAATCATAGTCTCCTGACAGTTTACCTCAGTTGCTCTGGACAGCAAGATAAAGCATGTCCCTGCCTATAAATAACTATATATACTACTACCTTAAATATCTTTAGGATCTAGTGTCAAGACTAGGAACTAAAGTACAAAGATGTGTGGTGAAGGATCATTTGGGGTGGAAGAAGGTTAAGCCATAGGAGCTTCATTGATTTCCTCTACCTTCTGCTCAATTTTAACAATAAACCCTAGCTTTATAGTTGTTTCTTATTTGTATTTTACTATCATGTGTTTTGCTGCATTAAGATAATTACAGTAATAATATGACTGGCTGACCTCCAAATATTGATACAAACAAAAGAATATTCATGTTACCTTAAAAACAAAACAACTAATTGTCATTGAGTTGGTTCCTACTTACAGCGACCCATACGATGGAGTAGAAACCTGTGGTTTCTGAGGTTATAATCTTCACACAAGCAGTCGCCCTCATAGTGACTGGTGGCTTCAAAATGTTGACATTATGTTAGCAGGCAGGCAGCTAGATGCTTTAACCACTTAATCACCAGATATTTTGACTTTACGTAGGCTTTTTTTTTTTT
>NW_022104341.1:76033613-76035354 GCF_000313985.2 Echinops telfairi
TTTTTTTTCTGGGTACAGTGTACTTTATTGATGGTACATGACAAGATCAAGTTCCCTAAGCCCCTCCCCTTCCTTCAGGGGGTTTGGATGGAATATTCTCAGTGTGTTGGGGGATTGAATTAGGGGCAAAAGACTCCCCAGCAGCTGAGAGCCTCTCTTCCTCTAGTGCTGTTACTGGGGCTGGTGGTCCAGGGGGGCTCTTACTCCTTGGAGGCCATGTGGACCATGAGGTCCACCACTCTGTTGCTGTAGCCAAATTCATTGTCAGACCAGGAAATGAACTTGACAAAGTGGTCATTGAGGGCAATGCCAGCCCCAGTATCAAAGGTGGAAGAGTGGGGGTCACTGTTGAAGTCACAGGAGACAACTTGGTCCTCATTGTAGCCCAGGATGCCCTTTAGGGGACCATCGGCCGTCTGCTTCACCACCTTCTTAATGTCATTGTACTTTGCAGCTTTCTCCAGATGGCAGGTGAGATCCATGACGGACACATTGGGGGTGGGGACACGGAAGGCCATGCCAGTCAGGTTCCCATTCAGCTCCGGGATAACCTTGCCCACAGCCTTGGCAGCACCAGTAGATGCAGGGATGATGTTCTGATGAGCAGTCCCATGGCCATCACACCAGAGTTTCCCAGAGGGGCCGTCCACGGTCATCTGGGTGGCAGTGATGGCATGGACTGTGGTCATGAGTCCTTCCACGATACCAAAATTGTCATGGATGATCTTGGCCAGGGGGCCTAAGTAGTTGGTGGTGCAAGAGGCATTGCTGACAATCTTGAGGGAGTTGTCATACTTCTCGTGGTTCACGCCCGTCACAAACATGGAGGCATTAGCACAAGGGGCAGAGATGATCACCCTTTTGGCACCGCCCTTCAAGGGAGCCCCAGCCTTCTCTACGGTGGTGAAGACACCAGTGGACTCTACAACATACTCAGCACCAGCCTCACCCCACTTGATGTTGGCTGGATCTCTCTCCTGGAAGATGGAAATGGCCTTCCCATTGACAAAAAGCTTCCCATTCTCAGCCTTGACAGTGCCATTGAACTTGCCGTGGGTGGAATCAGACTGGAACATGTAGACCATGTAGTTCAGATTAATGAAGGGGTCATCGATAGCAACAATATCCACTTTGCCAGAATTGAAAGCAGCCCTGGTGACCAGGCGCCCAATGCAGCCAAATCTGTTCACTCCGACCTTCACCATTGTGTCTCCGGGATGCAGCTGGGACTGCACAGGAGGGGGAGAGGCGGCTGTCTGTCGCACGAGGAGGAGCAGAGAGCCCATAACTTACTTTTATTGAACTTCATTTCACACATTTACCATTCTTTCTTATTCCAAACTATTTAATGTTTATATCTTAAAGCATTGGATTGAACTATATGGGCCATGTTTATTGCTGAAGTCATTAAGTGTGTAATTTATGAAGCCATTAAATGTAATGGAAATCACTCAAAAGAATGATAGATTATAGTTTTCTAATTTTTTAGGGTTCTACCATAATGTCTAATTTTTTGGAAGACGTTAATCTTTAAGCTATACTAGGTGTCAACACTTTTTGTTCATTAATTCTTTTTTGGTAGAAGAGATATTTTCCCTTGAGACTTCTTTTTCTTTTTAATAATTTCATTGGGGCCTTGTGCAACTTATTGCAATACATACGTACATCCATTGTGTCAAGCACATTTGTACATTCATTGCCATCATCATTCTCAAAACATTTGCTTTCTGCTTGATCCCTT
>NW_022104341.1:76036747-76139133 GCF_000313985.2 Echinops telfairi
GGCGGGGGCTAGGGTGAGGGTGAGAGGGGTGGGGATAAAGGGAAGCTAATATCAAAGAGTTCAAGAAGAAAGAACATGTTTTGAAACTGATAATGGTAGCAATTGTACAATTATGCTTGATCTAATTGAATTATGAACTGTTGTAATACCTATAAGAACTCTTAATAAGATGCTTTAAAAAAGAAAAGAAAAGAAACTAAACACCTGACCAGAAAATACATTTAATCTTATTTTGTGGCTGTTTCCTTTTTCTTTGGAATAGAAAGAATGAAGATCATAAGGGAAATGGAGTACATTATAGGGTGAGGCTTCATTTGGAGCTATATTACTAATATTCTCTAATTAGAGAATCCCAATATGTAATATTACTGTAGGTTGACCTGGTTTGCCTTATTTTAATATTAGATACATGCAATACTATATGTGATGATCGTGGGGATTTCATTTTATTTAGAGCAGGCTTTTGGCATTCAGCAAATCGAGACAAAATACTTGTGTTTATTCCTCCTTTTGTACTGTTTTTCTTCTTGACTGGATCAATTGCCTCTTACTAATAATGATGTATTTATATTCACTAAGTTATCGATAGCTAGAAAGAGCAGCTGGAATTCAACAGAGCTGTGTTGTACTTAGAAAAATGTCACCATCTTTGGTCCTCAATTTATTGTAAATGTATTTGTTAAAGGCAATAAGGTGATTTTAGACTTTTCCTAACTACTCGTTCCTTGAAGTCAAGGACTATGCTTTCTTAAAGAAAAATAATGGCCATAACTTTGTGAGCTGACCTCTTGCTTTGACATTAACTCGTTTAGTAAATCCCTTTGGAAGCCGCCATTTTTTTGTTGTTGTTGGAAGGCACCTTAAGTATATTACTGGGAGAACTTGTCTATACCCATTCACTGATTGCTTTGTTTGGAAAAAACCCATATATGCATGAACTAGATCCTCAGTAGCAATACCTTTTTACCTTTACACAATGTTGTGTATCAATCACTACTGATTTTAAGAATTTTTTTATTCATCAAAAGGAATTCTGTAACCTTTAAGTAGTAACCCAGTTCATTCCTTAGTCTTTGGTAACCTCTGATATACTGGACATTTTACATAAGAATCATACGATATTTGTCCTTTTGTGCCTGGTACAATTTGTTTCATATGTCTTTAAGATTCATTCATGTTGTAATATATCAGAACTAAACTCCATTTTTTGATGGGCTGTATAGTATTTCATTGTATATGTGTACTGTAGTTTGCTTATTCATTTATCTGTTATTGGAACCTTGGGTTGTTAGCCCCTTTGGCTTTGTGATTAGTGCTGCAATATACATTATTGTATCTATGTCTATTTGCATTACTGTTTTAAATTCTTTTAGGTAATACTTGCCCAAGAGGGGAATTGCTGGGTCATGTGGCAGTTCTGTGTTTAGCTTTTTGAGGAACTGCCAAAATTTTCACAGCTGCAAAGCTCTTGTTTTTTAAAAAAATCATTTTATTAGGGGCTCATACAGCTCTTATCACGATCCATACATACATCAATTGTGTAAAGCACATTTGTACATTCATTGCCCTCATCATTCTCAAAACATTTCCCTTCCCTCCCCACTCCTCCTTCCCTCATGAGCCCTTGATAATTTATAACTTATTATTTTGTCATATCTTTCCCTGTCCGATGTCTCCCTTCACCCACTTTTCTGTTGTCCGTTCCCCAGGGAGGAGGTCACATATAGTTCCTTGTAATTGGTTCCCTCTTTCCAATCCACTCTCCCCCTGTCCCACTATCATGCTCAGTCCCCACCAGGGTTTCAGCACTTCCTCTTTGTTACATTCCCCTTGATCATTCCCTACCAGGACCCCCTCACCCACCTCACTACCAGTTTGGATCACTTGTTGTTCCCTTGTCCCTGGGTTTGTTAACACCGCTTCCTTTCCCCCCACCTCCCCCTCTCCCATGTCCCCCCAGAAACTTTCGGTCCCGTTGTTTTCTCCTCCAGATTGTTCATCCAGCTTATCTTATTTAGACAGACCTGTGGAGATAATAACATGCACAAAAACAAGACAGAGCAAACCCAAGCAACAATATACAACAAAACAGCAACAACAAACCACTGACAAAGAACAAATTAAAACACAAGAAAGAAAAGCTTGTAGTTAAATCAAGGATCGCTGGCCTTTAGGTGTGTTTTCCAGTCCACTCTGTTGGGGCACCATGCCCTGGCCCTAAAGTCCACCTTCAGCATTCCCTGGGGACCTTGGCAAAGCTCTTGTTTTAACTGTCATTTTATTACCAACATAGTTGGCTTTGGTGGAAATTTAACAAAGTTTATAACAAAGTTCCCAATATAAGGAATTTGCTTTAACATGGTATTAACACTTTTATCATGTAGTCTTGGACATAGCATCTTGGAGCTGACATCTTTAGATATTAACTTCTTTGTTTCATTTGAAAGATAGGTGGAAACCCCTAGAAGGTGACTTTTCTTTCCCAAAGATATATAATATGTTAAAACATACAGTCAGCTACTTAGATCAAGTTCTCCATTTTAGCCTTATAGTTTTCACCAAGTTGACTTTTATTATTTTCTTGCTTTAAGTCCTATAAACTTGAATTTCTAGGTAATAAAGCAGATACTAAATTTCATTTCATTAATACTGTTCCTTTAAAATTGACAGAATACCAACTAGCCCGACCTTCTGATGCAAACAGAAAAGAAATGTTGTTTGGAAGTCTTGCTAGACCTGGACATCCTATGGGGAAATTTTTTTGGGGTAAGATGCTCTATAAATCATCCTTTTGTCATGTTTTCTAGCTAGGAAGATTGAGAATTTAAAAAAAATTGATTAAAGGATTGAAAAACAAAGCAAAGTGGTTAGCTAGGTTTTAACTTTTTTATTATTATTATTAAAAGATCATTTTATTGGGGACTCTTACAACTCTTGTTACAATCCACACATCGATTGCATCAAGTGTGTTTGTACATATGTTGCCTTCATTCTTTTCTAGACATTTAACTTTCCCACCCTTACAACCACTTGATAGTTTATAAATTATTATTTTCATTTCTCACACTGACCACTATCTCCCTTCCCCCATGTTTTCTGTTGTTCTTCCCCCTGGAGAAGGGTGTATGGTTTTATGTCGATCATTGAGATCAGTTCCCCCTTTCTCTCTTCCCCCTCCCTCCTTCCCCCTACCTTTCTGGTTCCCACTCCTATTACTGGTTTTTAAGTCCTAATAGATCTTCAAATAGATAGCCTGCCTATATTAGGTTCAATTAGCATTGGGTTCTTAAATAGCAGGAATAGCACCTAGGATGTGGTGAATGCTTTTTAGGCTCCAGCTATATTCTAACACAATGTTAATTATCTCATTTGATTATCAACAGCTTTATGAAAAATAGACTCCATTATTATATGCACTAGAGATAAACAGTTTTACAGAAGCTATGTAAGTTGCTTAAATCACACAGATAGTAAGTGGTAAATGTGGGATTTAAACCTCTGATGCTCTGATTATGGACCATTTTTATTTATCAACAAAGATGTAGCAATGAATTCTCTAATAGTTTTGATCTATGACTTAATTTTTGTTTGCTTAAGTGATAGCTTTATTATTATGACTTTTTATTATTTTAAGAATTATTTAAGCTGCCATTGAATCAATTCTGATTCATAGCGACTTTACAGGATAGGATACAACTGCCCCTGTGGGTTTCTGAGATTGTAATTCTTAACAGGAGTTACAAAGCCTCTCATCTTTGTCCCATGGAATTGCACTGGTAGACTCAAACTGCTGATTTTGCTGTCAGGGCTCCTAGAATTCAGTTATATATATTAAATATATATATATATATACACACACACACACACACTTTATAATCTTCTTAACCATAGAGTAGAGTTTTGGATTCATTTTTCTAAATTGTACCTTATTCAAAAGGAATTTTTATTTCCTGGACATTTTGTAAGGAACCCTGCTGGCACATTGACTGAATGTTTGACTAAAATGTTGGTGATTTGAACCTACCAGCCATTACTCAGGAGAAAGATGTGATAGTTTACTTCTCTTAAGATTTTGTGGCCTTGGAAATCATATGGGCTAGTTCTGCTCTGTCCTATAGGATTGCTTTGAGTTAAAATTGACTTGATGGCAACTGTGTTAGTCTGGGTTGACTAGAGAAACAAATTCATAGGCACTCATGTGTATAAAAGAGAACTTTATATCAAATAGCAAATTATACATTAAGAAAACATCCCAGCCCAGTCCAGGTCAAGTCCATAAATCCGACATTAGCCCATACTCTTCTTCAGATTCACGCAGCACATGGAATGACACTGAATGCAGGAAGAAAGATCACAGGCCAGTGGGTCGAAAGTCTTGTCGATCCAGTGGTGGTAGGAGCCTCTCTCAGTGATGGTGCAGGTCTCCCCGTGGCTCCCTCAGCTCCAAGGCTCTTGCTTAGCTCCATGTGTCTTGTCAACTGGAGTGTTTCACAGGGAGTGTGTCTCTGTCCCACCTCCAGCAAGCTATTTATCTCCTTAGCACCTCCAACCTGATTGACAGGCTAAACTCTACCTCTTCACTCTTAATAGTCTCAAATTGACAACTGATTGTGTAACTACCCCAGCTACTTTTTTTTTTTTAGATAACATTTTGTGCAATTCCATGCATTTCTTATGGCTTCTTAATTTTTTTAATTTTTAAAAATTAAGAAAAATATTAAAATAACTCAGATAAATAGTAGTTGAATACTAGATAATTATTAAGCAAGGATTGCTTAAGTTATTAAGTTTGCTATTAAGGTATTATCAACCAGAATTAATCCTATGTGTTTAAAAACTACTTCAGAATTGTTTCTTGACTCCAATAAACTTTTATGGTAGTATTAATATGAGTATTAATATTACACACTGAATCAATATTGTTGAGTCATTTGGATTATTTCATTTGGTTATTTTTTGTATTGTTGATGTAGATAACTTTGAACAAAGTGAACTTAGTTATTTCTGTAATCTCTTTGCAGGAAATGCTGAGACTCTCAAACATGAGCCAAAACGGAATAATATTGATACACATGCTAGACTAAGAGAATTCTGGATGCGCTACTACTCTGCTCATTATATGACTTTAGTGGTTCAGTCTAAAGGTAAATCTGTAGTGGCCCTTGGAATAAAACAAGTGTGATTTGGGGCATTTTTGCTTTGTCACAAAGGGTTTCTGTGAGCCAGAATCAAATAAACACCATACAACATTTGCCCTACATATCCCCTTCAACCCACCCATAGCCTACACTAACTCCAGACAGTGTTTCTTGTCTTCTTCCCAGCTGTATCTCTAACGTCTGGAACTGTCCCTGACACCACTTACTCATCTTTACCAAAGGCCTAGTAAAATAGAATGACTAATTGCTGTAATCATTTTGATGATGACAGTATCTTAAATATAAATGATAAATGCTACCACTCTTTGCCGTCTTTTATCATTCTCTTCAGTATCATGCCGACTTTTTCTAGAAAGGAGTCATGATAACTTTCTTTTAACATTTCAACTTCTTGAAATTCAGTTGGTTGCTAAACAATTCCTTTTTTTTTTTTTTTTCAATTCCTTTTTATATACCTTCTTTATAGTTTGCACTTAAAAAGAAACAATCCTCTGCTCCCAATGTGGTTCTCATTTTTATAAATATGTTCCCTGTACATTGTCAAAATTGAGATAAAAACTGACTTGACAAAGACAAAACAGTTCTACATTTAGGATCAAAATGAGTCCAGAGTTGACTTGAATAGTAAGTTGTGGATATGGAAGGTAGATTACTGTGTTCAAGTGGTGGATGTATTTTTAGATCCCTTCTGCAATATTTGTTAAAATGAGGAATATATATTCTTTATGTAATGTTAATTTATAATGTAAAATTATGTTTCTGAGTAATTTTAGGGACATGTATTTCTGTTCAAGTAGGTATTTTATTTCTTTTGCAGTTTCTTCCTCTGCGATGACAAGTGCAAGATATTATTAGAGTTTCTTACTTAATTCCTAATTTCTAAGAAATTATGTAATTTCTTACATAATTAGTGTTTCTTTTATTTTTGACAAAAGAACTTTGTATAATCTAGATAGAATAGAATTTGGAGTTTTAACATTTATTGTGCCATTTGAGTCAAATACCTATATAAATAGTATAGATTAAATCTGGAAGTTGCTTTTTTAGTGTAATTTGCATTTTATACACTGGTTCTTCATTATTGAGAATTAATAAAATTCATGTGCCTGGTAGAACTTCCTAGATACTGTCCAGAGATAGTAATGAGTCTCTGGGGTGAGTGGTTTGTTTTCCTTTTGGTTTCATGTTTCACCAGACATTGCAAAATAGTTTCTTAGAAAGTACAAGAAAGGAATCAAAGGAGGTAGAGTCATGTACATGAAACCTAATAACAATTCTGGAGAAAGACATCAACAAATATAAATTAATGTAAAACAAAACAGTATCATTGCTGCTGAGATCGTGTGAAGAGGAGCAGTCAGTATAGTGTTAGTCAGGAGCTGCCTTCCTTAAGGAAGTTTTAGAATAGGTGCAGGAGTATGGTGACATATTCTTTCTATTGCTTAGCCCTTCAGTTTAATGCTAAAAAGCTTTTTATAATATGTTGCTTTTTGTTGTTACCTGTGTGCTTTTTCTGACTTTACAAGGGATAGTAAAGGAAGCTAGTAAAGTGTTATTTGTCTTAAAATTTCTTATCTGCTTATAGCTTTTCTTGTTACTCATTACTGATTAAGAAATGGCAAAAAAATTCCCAAGTTAAAGTACCCCTTTGCTTTGTAGCTGAAGGTTTGTGAAAAAGCTAATGTTATATACATACTTTGAATAATGATATATTTCCCTGTCTCCCTTACCTCTTCCTATTCCAAGAAACTCTGGATACTTTGGAAAAATGGGTGACTGAAATCTTCTCTCAAATACCCAACAAGTAAGACATTTATGTTTGTAAAGTTCACACCTTTACAGCTAAAGGTGTGTCTTAGATAAACCCTAAAGGTATTTGCCTTGTTTAGTCTTTTAAATGGGTAATAACATTAAGACCTAAAGATCACAAGACTTTTGAGTGAGATAACTAAGTCACGAACTTGGGTTTCCTAGATTTAGGAAGAAATAAAGGAGTTCCCAGAATACTCAGGAGAAGGCCGTGCCCACACAGAGGCCTCATTGGCTATGACCCGATTGATAGATACTTTTAAACTTATAGTTAACATTTTTGTCTCCTTTTATTTTATTAAGTCAGTTGTTTGGAACTTTTAACACTTTTCTCTATCAAAGCATTAATCTTATAGGTGATGGCTGATTTTCCATACTTTGTGGAAAAGTACATTTTAGGTATACCAAATTACCTTTCATTAGAAATCATTTCTAGGACTCCAGTTAAGAAAACTATTAAATAGGGAACAACAAGTGATCTAAAATTGATGGCGAGGATAGCTTAGGATGCCTGGAGGGGCTTCAATTATAGACATGAGCAATTAATGAAAGCCGAATGAAGGTTGAACATGATAGTGGGACAAGAGGAAAGTAAAAAGGAAATAGAGGAAAGAACTAGGAGGCAAAGGACATTTATAAAGGTATAAATACAGGCACGTACATACATAAACATATCCTTATAAATGTACATATATAACGGTAGGGACATAAATCTGTAAATATATGTTAAATATTAAGGTGGCAGATGGACATTGGGCCTCTATTCAAGTACGCCCTCAACACAAGAACACTTTGTTCTAATAGCCTGTCATTGTGTGATGTTCACATTCCCAACATGATTGCTGAAAACAAAATGGGTGCATAAGCAAATGGGGTGAAGAAAGCTTATGGTGCCTGGCTATAAAAATATATAGATCTAGAGTCTTAAAGACTTGAAGATAGTCATCAAGCTGGGAAGCAACAAAGTTCAAGTGGAAGAAGCACACCAGCCTGTGTGCTCACCAGATGTCGATGGGATCATTAATCAGAAGACCCAGAACAAACAATCATGTCTTTGCAAATGATGGGAGGGGGGTGTTGAGGTGGGCAGATTTGAGACCCAAAGTCCATCTGTAGACAATGGGACATCCCCTCACAGAAGGGTTACAAGGAAGGCACGAGTCAGGCAGGGTGAAGTATAGCACCGATAGAACATAAAACATTCTTCTAGTTCTTTCATGCTTCCTCCTTGTGTTAGTATGGGTAGACTAGAGAAACAAATTCATGGACACACATCTTTGTATAAGAAAGAGCTTTATAAGGGGAACCGATTAAGGGATCTACATATGACCTCCTAGAAAAGTGGGTGAAGGGAGACATTGTGCAGTGCAAGATATGACAAAATAATTTGTAAATTATCAAGGGTTCATGAGGGAGGGGTGAGTGGGGAGGGAGGGGAAAAATGAGCTGATGCCAGGGGCTTGGGTGGAGAGCAGATGTTTTGAGAATGATGAGGACAATGAATGTACAAATATGCTTTACACAATTGATGTATGTATGGATTGTGATAAGGGTTGTATGAGCCCCTAATAAAACAATTAAAAAAACAAACAAAAGAAATGGAAAAAAGAGGAAGAGCTTTATATACAATAGTAGTTAAATATTGAGAAAACATCTCAACACAGTCTAGCTCAAGTTCATGTCTGATAATAGCCCGTGTGCCCGATAACAATCTATATAGTCACATGCATTGCTGCCGAATGCAGGAATATCACAGGCCAGGGGGTTGGAAGTCTTGTGGATCCAGTGGCATTGTAAGCATCTCAGCACTGGCAGGGGTCTCCAAGTGGTTCCTTCAGCTCTGAAAGTCTGACTGCCTCAGGGTAGCTTCATGTGGCTTCTCTTCAGAATGTCTCACAGGGAGTGAGCCTAGAGAGAGAGTGTCTCTTGCCTCCAAGGAAGAAATAAAGGAGTTCCCAGTATCCTCAGGAGAAGGCCATGCCCACACAGAGGCCTCATTGGCTATGACCCGATTGACAGATTAGACTCCACCCCTACACTCTTAATCCTCATATTGACACCAGATTATGTAACTACCACACTCAGCCCCCTCTATCATGACCCTAGTGCTATCTTACAAATCTGGCTAGACCAGAGCATATACACTGGTACAGATAGGAGCTCTCAACACACAGAATCCAGGACAGATAAACACCTCAGTAACAATAAGGGGAGTAGTGATACCATGAGGGTAGGGGGAACATGGGGGGAAAAAGGGGAAACTGATCGCAATGATTGATGTATAACTGCCCCTCCCCAAGAGGATGAACAATAGAAACGTGGGTGAAGGGAGAGAGTGGAAGGAAAAGAATAATTTATAAGTTATTATGGGTTCGTGAGGGAGGGAAAAATGAGCTGATATCAAGGGATTCAAGGAGAAAGAAAATGGTTTGAAAAGAATGATGGCAACATATGTACAAATGTGCATGTATGGATTGTTATAAGAGCTGTAAGAGAGCCCCCAATAAAATGATTTTTAAGAAATACTATTAAGTATTTTTCTGAATTGATCATTTTATTGGGGACTTGTACAGATATAACAGTCCATAAATCAATTACATAACATGAACTTGTACAGATGCTGTCATCATCATTTTCCAAACATTTTTTTCCTTGAGCCCCTTGATATCAGCTCCTCTTTATTCCCTCCCTTACTATTAAGTATTTTTTTGTTAACTTCAAATTATTAATCAAAATAATACTGCTACATCTTTGTTAACAAAGTACACAATTTTTCATCATGAAAATCTTTCTTCTCACCCTTAGCAGTTTATGTTTTAGTAAAAATAAATGAGTTACCTGTGTGAGTTTTACTAGTTCTTTATTGTAAGATATATTTTATAACTGATCCCTTGAAGAGAGAAGTTAAAAAGTCTCCTTAATACTAATTTATGTTCTTTTTTTTTTCCCAGATAATAATTTGTGTTTTTTATGTGGAATAAATTTAAAAGTTATAATATCTGTCAATCAGATTAGAAGTACCTTTAGAGAGAGATCATATCTTTTAGATACCAGAGGACCCAAGATAATGCTTTATGTTTCATATTGTGCTTTATACCTTATAACTCAATATATATTTGTTGAATACATTTTTTTCCCTCCAGTGTACGTTTTCTTTGGAAAATAACTGAAAGGAAAAGTATAGTTGAAAGGGGCTTATAAATGCAGTAAATCTTGAGTGGGTCACCTCAGTCCATTATCTTCTTTCTTTTATGTTTTAAAGCCACTGAGTTATTGAGGCTGAGGTTAATAATAGGTTGTGGAATAAGGGTTTTGGGAATTTGCTGTCTAGAATACTTTAAAGCTGTGTATCTATAGAATAGATTATAAATACCTGTTGGCTAGATATCCCTAAAGATAATGCTTATAAAGGTGTTTGCTAATTGTAATCTATTATTTTTTGTTTTTGTTTTTCAGTGGGTTATCCAAACCAAACTTTGGCCATTTAATGGAGCCATTTGACACACCAGCATTTAACAAACTTTATAGAGGTTCGTTAAAAATAAAACCCCAAAGCTTTAAAATGGTTTGAAATAACTATATTACAGTCTCTAAAACTGAGGCTGCTTCAATTATGGGACTTTTCGTCTCTCTGTCAATTGCCTAGCTGTTCCACCTCTTCCTGTTGCCAGTCACTTTCTTCCTTTGATCAAGGACTTGTTTTGTCACATCAGTTCTGTTCTAAGCTTCTTCCCAGTACAACTTCGGATCTCATATTTAGTTAATCAAAGAATAATTGCACAGGGAAGAGTCTTAGAGATAATTTAGCCCAACCCACTTATTTTGCCTTAAAGGAACAGATTCAGAAACATTTCATTGTAAGGGATTTCCTTAAGGTCATTTAAGCCCCTACAGTAAGATGGTGGTAGGGCAGGATTTAGACTGGGTCTCCTGACTCTTGGTGCCAGCTCCTTTCTTGCAACAAGAGATTCACTCTTAACAGCATTATATATTCTCATAGTTCTTTTATCCTTACTTCTACCCATGAAACAAATCTAAAAGAATTTTATAAAAATTGCGTAGTCAAATTGGGAAATTGGCAACTTAAAATACGTAATAAGTGCATTGTATGTATATCTTCTGTGTACTGTTAGACAAAATATATTAGAAAAAGGTGAAGAAAACATTCTGCAATACAGTAAAAGTTATAGAGGAATACTTATATTTGTTTTTCTGAAAAATATTTTTTAGTGGTTCCAATCAGAAAAATTCATGCTCTGACAATCACATGGGCACTTCCCCCTCAACAACAACATTATAGGTAAGTATTCAAGGACAAGTTTATTACTTCATTAGTTGTTTTCTTAAAGCATGCTAAATATTTTAAATTGGGAGTTCTAAGTTTATAAATGTAGGTAATTTGATTAATTAGGACTTAACTATTGTTGGGGCTTTTATATATTTTGATGTCTTTTTTTAGCAAAAGTTCTTTATTTAAAACTAGTTGCCTTTGTCACATATTGAAATGAAGTATCATATTGTCAATACTAATGTTTCCAGTTGTTTTCTGTAGTATTGTCAGTACAAACATATAATATTAACTAATGATTTATTAGGGTTGCTATGTATGGGTACCTAACAACAACAATGATTTGACAGTGGCAATCCTTTGTTTTTTGTTTGTTTTTTTATGCTCCTTGCTTACATGAGCTGTTTTATTATTTATTTTTATTTATTTTTTTCTCTCTTTTTTCCCTTTTATTTATTTATTTAAACAGTGGAAACCCTTTGATTTAATCTTATCAACAGTAAAATTGAGTCGTTCTGAGGCTGCCATATAATTGGAGTATATATCCCAAGAACTTTTATAAGTTAGGGTAGGTTTATAAAAATTAGGAAAACATTTTAATTTATCTATTAAAAGGGGACTTCAAAAATTCGTAGAGACCAAATTCAAAATGGTGTTTTTTCTACACACTTTTTAAAGCCCCTCATAGTTATCTTTTATGAAGACTATAGCATAGTTGCAGTTTTTGAAACACTATATAGATGATTTTCTCATTAGAAAAATGTTAATACGTAAATTGAATACACTAATAAAAATTTAACAATCGATGAAACTACTACCAATAACAAAAAACTTAAGGACAAGTGTACAAAGAAAGATTACTATGTATTACTTGAGCCCTGAAAAAAATTTTGTTACTTGTATGTTAGAAAATTCAATCAAGCTGAAAAAAGATGAAAAAAATCATGATTCTTCTCTCCAAAGATAGCCTAACTTTTTTGTGTTTCTAATCAGACTAACTTTTAAAAAAATGAAACGATAATTTTGCTGTTGTTGTTTTCTTTTCATGTGAAGCTTTTATGGACGGTTGTTTTGTTTTATTTAACATGACTTTTATCGTGAAGCCATTTTGAATTCCCAATTAAGTGAATTTCTAATAGATTTTGGGGGATTCACCCTCCCTCTACCAAAAGCACAGTGTTCATTCCTCCACAGTTATTTTATGTAGTGAAATTAGTTTCCTTCAGGTATAATTGTTGTATATCTAGGTTCATTCATCATATTCTTTGTCCTTTTACACTAGTCTTGTTACATATATAACTTAAACTTCTATTTTAGTAATTTTGTGTGAGCTTTTGGAATTGTTTCAAATAATTGAGATCATATTATATCTTGACTTTCAAATATTTACTGAATTTAATTCTCTAACCTAATTTTGAAATTTAAGAATGCTTAGATTAAAAACTTAGTTTTCAAGACACTTCTATTTTAATAAGCATGCATTTCCAAAATTATAGTGGAAGCCAATGGGAAAAGACAATTGGAATAATATATATACAGCTACTCAGAACTATTGTAGTACATAAAATAAAGCATTTTCATAAAACCTATAGGAGTAGGTAGGCAAGAAAAGAAAAAAAAGATCAATTTTCCTACTCCACGTCCTTCATTTATTTAAAGGAAAATAAACTAAAACGAGAATCTAGATTTTCCTTACTCAGCACAGGCATTTTACATGACAATAGACAGACAATCTGCCTTTGCAGACAGATGAATCATTTTTCAGATGAAGGAAGTTAAAGTTTACTACTTTTTCTAAATTTAACTTGCTGGTAAATTGTTAAACTTTTGTTTAGATGCATTTATGTGTGTGTAAATTTATTTTATTCTCAAATATTTTATTATTAAAGAGAACATTTTTATGGTGCATTTTTACCTTAATTTTTGTTTCTGACCTTAAAATTTTTTTTTTAAGGGTGAAACCACTTCATTATATCTCTTGGCTGGTTGGGCATGAAGGCAAAGGCAGCATTCTTTCTTATCTTAGAAAAAAGTAAGTGTTCAATTAAAAAGTACTTTTAGTTTAGACTCCTCAGAAAATATTAAACAATATTATTATATGTTAGTCATTTTATTCTCCTTTTATTATATGATAAGAGGCCTAGAATGAAATTTAATGCTTAATTCAGTCACTTTAATAGCCTAGACTAGCTGATGGTGCCCGGCTATCAAAAGATATAGCGTCTGGAGTCTTAAACTCTTGAAGGTAAACAAACGGCCATCTAGCTCAGAAGCAACAAAGCCCGCTTGGAAGAAGCACACCAGCCTATGTGATCACGAGGTATTGAAGGGATCAGGTATCAGGCATCAAGGAACAAAAAATCATATCATTGTGACTGAGGGGGAGTGCGGAGTGGGGACCCAAAGCCCATCTGTAGGCAACTGGACATCCCTTCACGAAAGGGTTGCAGGGAGGAGACGAGCCAGGCAGGTTGCAGTGTAGCAACGAGGAAACACAACTTTCCTCTAGAAAGTTCCTAAATGCTTCCATGCCCCCCACTACATGAACCTAATTCCACCTTACAAATCTGGTTAGACTAGAGGATGTGCACTGGTACAGATAGGAACTGGAAACACAGGGAATCCAGGAAAGATGATCCCTTCAGGACCAGTACCGAGAGTGGTGATATCAGGAGGGTGGAGGGAGGGTGGGGTGGAAAGGGGGAATCAATTACAGGGATCTACATATAACCTCCTCCCTGGGAGGGTGGACAACAGAAAAGTGGGTGAAGGACAGTGTAAGATATGAGAAAATAATAATTTATAAATTATCAATGGTTCATGAGAGGGGGGGGAGTGGGGAGGGACGGGGTAAAATGAGGAGCTGATGCCAGGGGCTTAATTGGAGAGCAAATGTTTTGGGAATGATGAAGGCAACGAATGTACAAATGTGCTTTACTCAGTTGATGTATATATGGCTTATGATAAGAGTTATATGAGCCCCCAATGAAACGATTAAAAAAAATAGCCTAGACTGTTTGAATAGACATTTTAGTTTTGTATATTTTCTTCCAAGCCCCTATTGAAAGTAGTTATCAACAATAGTTTTAAAACCATAAATTAAAGATTCCAGATTTGCATAAAAATGTAAACTGTAGGCACAAATTTAGATTTGCCTGAATCATAAGGAGTAAATTATTTATATGCTATAAATCCCTAGGTGCTCTTCCTGCAAAACACAGACTTTAACTGAAACTTACTGAACAGATCATTCGTGAAACTGCAAACAGTTTATGCAGCCATGCTAGCAGAGTATTTCCTAATGCGTATGAGTACCACCCACTTAAGTTGTCTGCAGCCAAATAAGTGAATATAACTTTGGGATCAAGACTGATAGAGTCACTGCTTTATTTTACATGCACGAATTAATTTGAGCGTTTAAAGATAGATGAGTAATGTAAATAAATACTTTAAAACATTGATGTGTATTAGAACATGTCAAAGAAAATTGAGAACACATATATGCCTTATACAAATAGCATAAAATGCTTTGAGTTGTGCCCCATCTCTACCTTACTGAACTTCATTAGATTTTTGAATTTGTGTTATATTATAGATTAGTTGATAGTCTCAAGGAACTCAGTTGACTATCTAAATAGGAAAGATATTTAGATATTTGAAGTGTTTTAAAGCTTTTCCATAAAAAGCCTTGTTATTCTCAATTTTAAACTGAAAGAACTACAGAAAAAATTCAAGAAAATCATTGTACCAAAAAGAGTCTACATTCAACCATTTCAAGAAGTAGCATATGACAAAAAAACCAGCTGTACTGAAGGAAGATGTTCCAGCTGCACTGAAAGCGTAAGCCAAAAAAGGCCCTAGGAATTGATAGAATAGGATTGTTGAAATGTTTCAACTAGCTGAAACATTGGAAGCATTCACTGGTCTATGCCAAGAAATTTGGAAGATTGGAACTTGGCTGACTGGAACAGATCCGTATTTGTAACCCTTCCAAAGAAAGGTGACCCAACAGCATGTACAAATTATAGAACAATATCATTGATGCACATAAAAGTAAAATTTTGCTGCAGAGCATCCAACAACAGTTGCAGCAGTACATTGAAGAAGTTGCCAGAAGTTCATGCAAGCTTCAGAAGATGACTTGTAACAAGGGATATGATTGCTGTTGTCAGATGGATGTTAGCTGATACCAGACAATACCAGAAAGATGTTTACTTGTGTTTTATTGACTCCGCAAAGGCATTTAACTGTGGAACATAACAAACTATGGATAACTTTGAGAAAAATGGGAGTTCCAGAACACTTCATTCATCGTGCCATGTGCAACCTGTACACGAATCAAGTGGGACAGAACAAAGGAATGCTGCATGATTTATAATCCTGATAGGTGTGTGTCAGAGTTGTATCCTCTCACCATGCTTAGTCAGTCTGTATGCTGAGCAAATCATCAGAGAAGCTTCATTACATGAAGAAAAATGTGGCATTAGGAACAATCTTCAATATGTAGATATGTTCAGAAAAGGATGCTAAAATGCATCCCAGCAATATTATTACTATTTTGTGCTATTCATTTCTTAATAAGAATTACTATGGCTTCATAAAACTGGTAATGTTTTACTTTGTCAAAATGAGTATTAGTGTTTCCATTAAACAAATAAATAGGAATTTCTGCTGGCTTTTGTATTTACTACGGTTCCTTGGGAGACTGTGCTTTTTGTATTTGTCCATTTAAACTTACTGTCGAAAAGTAGATTTTTACATCAAAGGCTTTGGTTTCTAGATTTTATATAGACAGCTTATCCATTTTCTAATTTGAAGGCTTTGTAGATTTATCAATCCCAATATAATAACCAGGTTAATTTTTTCTTTCTGTAGGTGCTGGGCTCTTGCACTTTTTGGTGGAAATGGTGAGACGGGGTTTGAGCAAAATTCTACATATTCCGTGTTCAGCATTTCTATAACATTGACTGATGAAGGTTATGAGCATTTCTATGAGGTAAATAAGTAAAATGGAGGGTTTAAAAAATTTGTAGGTGTCACATAATGTAGAAAATTAACCAGATGTTTTGTTTTTAGGTTGCTCATACTGTCTTCCAGTATTTAAAAATGCTACAGACGCTAGGCCCAGACAAAAGGTAATAAATACTCTTAAAATGAAGCCAGGAGTACCTTTTAATCTTAAGAGTGTCAGTAGCCATGCACTTATCCAGCCTTGATGGTTTTCAGGCAGTTTTATTTACCAGCTCTGTATCGTTACTTTTCTACATGTGAGTGCACTAGAGGTTTTGTTTACTTGGTAGTTCCTATATTTTCATACCTCTCGCTGATGATTCTAGGGAAAATTTTCAATATATCTGCCATTTAAAATTTTACTTCTCTCACAGAATTTTTGAAGAGATTCAGAAAATTGAGGATAATGAATTTCATTACCAAGAACAGGTATTGAAAATCAAGTTCTTATCGAATGCTATCTGTAACTGGTATGGATGGACTTTGTTTCTCTCCTTTTGAAGTTTCACTGGATTTTTAATTCTGCTTCTTTCGTCATGTTATTTTAAAGCCAAACTTAAGGCTTTCTGAAAGTGTTAACTCTTGTGTTTTTGAGTATTTATATTGTATATCCATAAGAGGATTAAGCATATAAACATAGATCATATTGTGTGACAATCATCTGCTCATCCCTGCAATAAATATTTATAAAGACTGACTATGGTATTTGATATTTGGGGAATTAAAATATTTTAAAGATATTCTACAAGGTTATTTATTACCATATGTAGTGTTAGAAACAGTGTATTTTGGGATTTAAGGAAAGAAGATCATTTTCCCTGAAGTCTAGCAGTAGGCCTAATCATTAGCACAATTTTGAAATAGCACTGGATATAAATGATGTTTTAAGATAACTGCTTCAAATACATCATGATACAAAAATATCTTTGATTCTATTGGCAATGAAGTCACAGATACAACTAATACTATGGTTTATTGCTTATATGCATAAACAAAAGAAAAAGTAAGAGGTCACTGAAAGTAAAAATTGTAATTTCTTCCCAGTGAAATTCAATGGCCCCTTGAATTTGTCCACTGACAACCTTATGCGGCTGTGCATACTCTCTAGATTAAGAACTCCTGGTTTAGAACCAGTTCATAAAGCATATTCAAAGATAGCTATGGATCATCACTAGCAACCATTCTCTGAATACATATTACTACATGAAAACAAGGTCAAAACTATAAGCCATTAACTCCTATGCTGTCTCCTCTGTTGTATGAGTTTCTCCAGTTCCTTCTTTGGAAGACATTTCAAGGTCTCTTTATTGACTTCATCTCATTAGTAGTTTTTAATTCCCAACTCCTCTGCAAGTCGACAGTATTCATTACTACTTGCCTTCATTGAAAAGAATGAGCTCAAAACATCGTAAGCTAAAGCCTCATTATTAGAAAGTTAGAACAAATTAGGAGAATCTTTATCTGCATGAAATATTAAATTAACTACAGTCGCTTAACTTATTTCTATTTTATAATTTCCGTTTGAAGCAATTTAAGAATTTCTCCAGACTTCTTTTTGGCATTCAACAATAAAGGCAAATAGGAATGTGTTATTCAAACTATTCTATATTATTAATTCTCAATTAAGAAATTTAAAAGTTGTATTTCTCACCGGAACTTGGCTTCTCTTCCAGCTGTATGTAGTAGAAATAAGCAATTTAAACCTAGAGAATGATGAGAAAGTTATTTAGTTTAGTACTTTTCAGTAGGCAGAGAAGCAGGAATAATAATGTAGTAATTAGTAATTCAAGGCATTGAGAGTTTGTAATTTTGGACACAAAAAATTAGATATTAAAAAAGTATTAGAAAAGTTGTAAAGAAATTAGAACCCTCACACATTACTTAAAAGAATATAAACTGGCACAGCATCTTCGGAAACTGGTCATTCTTCAGACTCACAACTTCCATTTCTAGTTATGTCAATAAGAGAATTGACAACGTACTCTTATGTCTACCTAAAACCTTGGATGCAAGTGTTCATAACATTATTATTCATAATTTATACCTATTATTCATAGTAGGTAAAAGTAGCAACAACTTAGTATCATTAATTAATGGGTCATTCTGCTACAACATGGATTAACCATGATAACATGCTAAGCGAAAGAAGCAAGGCATAAAAGGCCACAGATTATATAATTCCACTTGTGTGAAATGTCCAGAACAGGCATATGTGTAGAGAGATAAAATAGATTAGTGTTTACCAGTGGGTGAGTGAAGGGGAGAATAGGACTGACTTTTTATGGCTACAGAGTTTCTTTTGGGGTTGATGAAAATTCTGAAATTATTGCTAAATTGGTGCAAATACATAATTTTGAATGTAAATCCAATTAACTGTACACCCAAAAGGTCAATTTTAGTATTTTAACTTTTCTCAAAGGATTGTATTGAACCCCACCACCCACAATATGCCTTCTCCATTGCCTTGGCACTACATACCTGTTTTTGGTGAGGTTTTTAGTGTTTTCTCATAGGAAATACTTTGATTTGCTCAGTTTTACAACACATTGATTAGAGCGGTTAACTTAGAATTGAATGGCTACTGAAAATAATTGGTTAAAGAAATTAGAACAGGATAGGAGGAATCATTTTAGACAATAATAACACATTAATTACTAGTTAACTTGTTGATTCAGAAATGTTTATTGAAATAGAGTAAAAAACCTATCACCAGCAAAACCCAAAAAGTAGCAGTGAATCTTATCTTTCCTTACTTTTTTTCATTACTCTATTATTTGGTGATAAGTAGCTCTGGTGGCCTTGTCCAGTAAGGATTGGATTGCAAATCACAAGTTGGGTTGTTCAAACCCACCAGCTACTTCACAGGAGAAAGATTTACAGACTGCATAAGGTTACTATGAAATGGAATTGGCTCAATGGCAGTGGGGGTTTAGTGGTGGTTGTGGGTTTTTTTAAATGTGCTTATATGATATAGTAGTCAATGTGTACCTATGACCTCTAGTTTACCTCTCATCTTTTAATGAATGCAGTAACTTCACTTTTTTTCTATTAGATGAGAACAACTCAAATTGTCTAACTAGGCAGTGTGGTGTTGTGGAAAGAGCATTTGCTGTTATTTTCAAACAAAACCAAATCTATTACCATAGTTATTTGAACTCATAGTACCCTATATGACAGAGGAGAACTGCTCCACAGTGTTCCAAGGCTGTCACTTCACAGAAGCAGACTGTGTTGTCTTTCTCGTGTGTGGAGCAGCTGGTGGGTTCAAACTAATGACCCTTTAGTTAACAGCCCAAAGCACCGTAAGCCACCAGGGCTCCCAGCTGATTATTTTAGGAGACTGGAATTTTAGTGTTTGTTTAGCACATCACTTCATTCTGAGTGTATGTCTTCACTTGTGACTCATGGAAGTAGGTCCTTGATTTCTGAAAGACCTGTCATTTTAAGATTCTGTGTATCTGGGAACCCAGTCAATACTTGAATTATTACTTTTGTGGGGTGAGAGGGGCGAATAATTTCATTTTAAGTCAGAGAACTTAGTCACTGACTTTTAAATTAAGACAATATGCTAATTATGATTATCACAATACTCTAAAAGACACTAATATTTTTGCTTTTACAATTATTTGGTTCATGCTTACAAAAAATTTTTAAGCGGTAGGACTGTAATTTATTCTTGAAGACCCTGTGTTTGGGTACTTCACAGCCCTGTAGGGGCTCTTGGCATGTATTTACACTTGAATATGGTAATTGTTTTGTGAAGAGGCTGTGACATATCTAAAACCTAGAGTCTTATAGAACTCAGACTGGGTGTAAGGAAATTAAACTTAAGTTAGTAGCTCATGGTTTTTTGTTTAATTCTTTTTTTTTAAATCATTTTATTGGGGGCTCATACAACTCTTATCACAATCCATACATACATCAATTGTGTCAAGCACATCTGTACATTCGTTGCCCTCATCATTCTCAAAACATTTGCTCTCCATCCAAGCCCCTGGCATCAGCTCATTTTCCCCCCTCCCTCCCTACCCCCCCCACCACCATGAACCCTTGATAATTTATAAATTATTTTATCATCTTACACTGTCTGATGTCTCCCTTCACCCACTTTTCTGTTGTCCATCTCCCAGGGTGGAAGTTATATGTAGATCCTTGTAATCAGTTCCCCCTTTCCACCCCACCCTCCCTTAACCCTCCCAGTATCACCACTCTTGGCACTGGTCCTGAAGGGATCATCTGTCCTGGTTCCCTGTGTTTCCAGTTCCTATCTGTACCAGTGTACATCCTCTGGTCTAGCCAGATTTGTAAGGTAGAATTGAGATCATGATAGTGGGGGTTGAGGAAGCATTTAGGAACTAGAGGAAAGTTGTATGTTTCATCATTGCTACACTGCACCTGACTGGCTTGTTTCCTCCCATGACCCTTCTATAAGGCGATGTCCAGTTGCCTCCAAATGGGTCTTGGGTCCCCAATCTGCACTCCCCTCATTCACAATGATTTGATTTTTTGTTTTTTGATGTCTGATACCTGATCCCTTTGACACCTTGTGATCACACAGGCTGGTGTACTTTTTCCATGTGGGCTTTATTGCTACTGAGCTAGATGGCCATTTGTTTACCTTCAAGCCTTTAAGACCCCAGACGCTATATCTTTTGATAGTCAGGCACCTTCAGCTTTCTTCACCACATTTGCTTATGCACCCATTTGTCTTCAGCGATCGCGTCAGGGAGGTGAGCACACAATGATGTGATTTTTTTGTTCCTTGATGCCTAATAACATCCCTTTGGCACCTCGTGATCACGCAGGCTAGTGTGCTTCGTCCATGTGGGCCTTGTTGCTTCTGAGCTAGATGGCCTATTGTTTTCCTTCAAGCCTTTAAGACCTCAGACGGTATATCTTTTGATAGCCGGGCACCAGCAACTTTCTTCACCACATTTGCTTATGTACCCGCTTTTGTCTTCAGCAATCGTCTTGGGAAGGTGAGCATCATGGAATGCCAGTTTAATAGAACAAAGTATTCTTACATTGAGGGAGTACTTGAGTGAAGGCCCAGTGTCCATCTGCTACCTTAATACTAAACCTATAAATATGTACACATAGATCTATTTCCCCATCCTCTGTTTAATTCTTCTTTTTTTTAAAAATCATTTTATTAGGAGCTCATACAACTCTCATCACAATCTATACTGTTTAATTCTTAATATCAGATTCTTAAGCTATAACTATTGAGGTATTTGGGTATATTTATTTGGAAACTTTCAGGTTTTTTTTAATGCTTTGTAATTTATGCTGTGATAATTTATGTGTAATTACCAGGGCCTGTTGTGAAATAAGTTTGCCTCTTTATAGACAGATCCAGTTGAGTATGTGGAAAACATTTGTGAAAACATGCAGCTGTACCCAATGCAAGACTTTCTCACTGGAGATCAACTTCTTTTTGAATATCATCCAGATGTAAGTAAATTTCTAAAATTTGCTCTTAGGGATGAGGATGATGAAAAAGTATAGGGATGTACCTATGAACTATGAAATGAAGAAAACTTGCTTATGCTAAACCAGCTTATTTTGTTTTCATGAATATAAGAACTATTAATAGTTTTATGGATTAGTTTTAATGATTCTTGCATGATTACATTTTAGTATGAAAAGGGGAAAATCAAATTTTCTTTTTGAGTGTTGAAATATCTAAAATAGTTAAAGTAATTCTGAAGAATTTTGTGGTTTAATTGATCATACTCAACAGTGTTTTAAATTTACCTTTTAATTTAAGAGGAGATTAAGAATTATCTAAATGTAAAACAATTAATTGTATTGAAGATATTTACCAAATAAGAAAGAAAAAAACTCCCTGAATTAGAAATAGTTGGTCAGGGTCTTCACTACACTTGAGGAGCAAATCATATTACTTCATAAGAAGGGCTAGTTATCTTTGGATGGACAATCCAAGACCGCTACCCAAAAGAAGAAGCAATGCCAACGATTTGTACATAAAATAAAAATTCAAGCCTGAAAAAAAAAAAAAAAAAAGAAGGGCTTCAAAAAGTTTGTGGAAAAATTCCATTGTCATTTAATTCTATTTTTCCATGAACTTTTTGAATCTTCCTCATTATGGGGCAAAGACCACCCAAGGTAGTTTCACTTTTTAAAGGACTATTTGTCAATGTATGGGGATAATTTTAGGTAGATGTAACTCAGTAGGTGCTATTAGCATCTAGTGAGTAAAGGGTGAATATTTTACAATGCAGAAAATAGTCCCCCACAACAAAGAATTATTCAACTCAAGGTTTTAGTGGTGCTATGATTGAGAAACCTTGGTATAAGGTATTCCAAAATGATTTTATTTTAAAGCGAGGAAGATACATTGTTACTCCAAATGGTTGTGCCCAGGGCTCTAAATTTTTTTCTTCCAAATCCACCATTTTTTTCTAGCAGAAATCATGTTACATGGTAATTGACATCTAAATCTAAGCCATAAAATCCTGAGTTTAGTTAATTTCATAATTAAGAGATTGTTGAAGGAAGCCTTTCAATTTGAGATTTAAATATTTTTCTAATCTTTGGGTATGAGGTACAAGCAGTATCCAGATTACAAACAAGTTCAATTTTTTTTTTTCAATCCACAAGTTCAATATTTAAGTTAATCTTTATGATGAATCATTTCATATCTTCATTAGTTAGTCAAATGTTTGTCTTACTGGATCATATATAGTGTGCCTTTCTATGCATTAAAAAATACTTCTAGAGATATAAAAACACTAATATAATAATAAAAATGTTTTAGCATGTATTAGAAGGTAACAATCACTTATTATTACTATTGATTGTATGTTGCCCCAGTCTTTTGGGTAACCCAAAAAATTGGTATCAGGTTCAGGCTTGAATTCAGATCTATCCCTTTCAGCCTCTTGATTGTGGTCAAGTGGTGCCTGGCCAAATAGTTCATAGTGAAGTTGGGTCCTTGCCTGCCACCTTACTTACTGCCCATCCACAGGGAGTTGCCATTCTAGTTAGTACTAGAATGACAACTGTGGGAGAGGTGCCAACCCACTGCCTGCATTACATGTCCTGTATTCCCAGTAGGCCCCCAGCTTCTGAAATGGGGTAGGGACCAAGTGGGTTCAGAGAGCATCTGCTTATCTGCTGCAGGCTGAGTCTGGAGTTAGGCCACCATTCCACCCTTTCCTTTGCACCACCCCTTGATTTGCATTGAGGAAAGACATAAAGGGGCCAGTTTAGAACTTGGGTTATATGGAAGTCAGAGTTTGTAACCCAGAAACTGCCTGTACATACCCAAGAATTAGTAAAAATACATAAATAATACATGGTGGTTAAGAACGTTTTTTTTTTAAAAAAACAGTATCTAAAACTTAGGTAGAGTTATATCTTGCCACTTCAGTGTTCTGTTCAACTTAATTTTTAAGTTAATTATTTAAACATTTACCTCTTGAAGCCAATTGTCATTTCCGATAAAATGTGTATACCTTAGGCTTTTTTTTTTTTTTTTTAGGATTCTATGAAATAACGTGTGTTGTATACTGCCTGGCATATAGTAAAGGCTCAGTAAATGACAGACTTTTTGCTAGTACTGTTGGTTTGTAGGATTTGAGTTGAACCCTGTTTGTCGCATTATTATGAAATATGAAGACATTGATATATTTATGAAGCTTTGAGAATTTGAACACCTGAACTATAGGTACTATGAGCTCAGGTTGCTAAGATCTTGGGGTTACCATTCAATTAGAAATGTATTGGATTAAAATTGTTTTGTGTTTGTGTCCTCTTCTACCCCTATATTAGGTCATTGCCGAAGCCCTTAATCAGCTAGTTCCTCAAAAAGCAAATCTTGTTCTTCTGTCTGGTGCTAATGAGGGAAATTGTGACCTCAAGGAGAAGTGGTTTGGGACTCAGTATAGTATGCAAGGTAAATATTTGAACAATTTTCCTATACTTAGATGTGTCGGACTCACCTGAGATTTTCACATTGCAATAATTTTTACACCTAAACAAAAAGTATAATTAAAAAACTGTATTTTGACATGAAAACTGCTTGTATTACTTTGAAGTAACCTGGTTTTTACTCTTTTTATATAACATATAATAAGGAGTGAAAGGTCCTGTTTGTTTCCTTGACTTTTTGGTGGCAGAATTTTAAAAACTATTTACTGAGAAAAATGTCTCAAATGTCAGTGTGCATATGTATTTCCTGAAGACCTAAGTAAAATAGAATCCAATTCAGTAGGTCTAGCGTGGGGCTTGAGATGCTGCAGTTCTAACAAACTCTAAGATGTTATCGATGCTACAGGGACCACACTTTGAGAACAAGATTTTATTAAAAAGAATTGGTTTGTGAAGGCCTTTTGATGATTGGGTTGTTATTAAGAGATAATTGCATCTTTTACTAGGTCAGTTTTTTGTTTTTGTTTTTAATTCTCCACAGAAATTGAAACCTCTTGGACTGAACTGTGGAGTAGTAATTTTGAATTGAATCCAGAACTACATCTTCCAGCTGAAAACAAGTACATAGGTCAGTGAAATAATAATCACTTCATATGCTTCATCTGGGTACTGAAAAACACCCACTTATATAGTAGTATATTATGTTTTATGAAATATAAATTTATAAAATTTGTATTTGAGCTTGTTAAATTCAAATTTGAGCTTTTTTTGTTTTGTTAAGTTTACTTTTCCAAATGAGGAAACTTAAAGTTTAGAAAAATAAAGTGATTGGCTAAGACTATTGAATTGGTGAACCGAGGAACCATGGCTTAAATCCTAATTCAAAGATTCTGTGAAACTCAAATTTTTTTCTTCACCATCATAGATGATCCCACCCCATAAGCCACTTTCCTTAGGAATTGTAATTATCTTATCAAACTATTCTAGTGTTTCTAAAACTACAGGTTGCAACCCCTTTAAAGGATCGTGTAATTAATGTAATGGGTATACAAATAGTGTTTCAAATCAATGTAATTGAGTATAAAAAGTATTTTTAAAAACCGAACTAGAAAAACAAAAACCCAACTAGACTGGAAAGTAGCAGAATGTTTCATTGTTTGGGGCAGGAGTGTGCAGATGTGCAGGGGGCGTGGGAGGGACTCCAAAAAGTGTGTGGAGAAATCCCATTATTTGTAATTCTATTTTATCAATTATTTTTTGAAGTTCTTTCATATATTGAACGGATATTATTTTCAATGTGAATGAGGGGAAGGGTGGAGTGGAGACCCAAAGCCCAACTGTAGACAATTGACCATCTCCTTACAGAAGGGTCACAAGGAAGAGATGAGCCAGTCAAGGTGCAGTATTTAGCCCCGTTGAAACACACTTTCTTCTGGTTCTTTAATGCTTCCTCCCCCCCAACTATCATGACCCCAATTCTACCTTACAAATCTGGCTAGATCAGAGCATGTACACTGGTACAGATAAGATCTCACATAACATAGGAATCCAGGACAGATAAACCCTTCAGGACCAATAATGAGAGTGGAGATACCAGGAGGGGAAGGGGAAGGTGGGGGAGAAAGGGGGACCTGATTACAGTGATTGACATATTACCCCCTCCCAGGGTGATGGACAACAGAAAAGTGGGTGAAGGGAGACAGAGGTCAGTGTAAGACATGAAAAATATATAATTATCAAGGGTTCATGATGGTGGGGGAGGGGAGAAATGAACTGAAACCAAGGGCTCAATTGGAATGAAAATGATGATGACAACTTATGTCATTATGTGACACAATGGGTGTAAGTATGGATTGTGAGAAGAACCCCCAATAAAGTGATTTTAAAAATGATTAAAAAAATAATAATACAATAAAAATCGAGGTTAAAACTTATAAAAAAAGAAAGACAATACCCTGTGCTTTGTATACTATCATTCATAGGAAATAATATAATCGTTAAAAAAAATCATCCTGAGGGAAAAAAAGAACTTTGTTTTAGATGGGTTATATGTGTGTTATCTGTCCACTGTTTTGTAATGTAAAACCTATACTAACTGTGGGCTAGAGAAAAAAAAAAAGGAAGTCACTGATTTAGATAAAAGAATTCATAGTTGTATATCACCATATTAAAAAAATTTTTTCTGAAAAATTATTTCTAGATAATACAATTCATTTCTTAGACTTCAATCCTAAGTGACCCAGTTCTTTTTTTAATGTATAAATACAGCCAACTGCTCCCCTCCTTTGCTTTTAATTTTCCCTACATTAACTTTTTGTTCCACAAATGTTGATGAAATACTTTTTTTTTAATTTATTAATTGAAAAGCCAAGTTTGGGCTTGAGACAACCATTGCTAATGTTTCAGATGGCCATGTGGTTGCCAGAAGGCATTCCCATTCAAGAGTGTGCTCATTCTCAAATTGCTTCAAAGAGTTCATGGAGAAATTGAAGTAAAAGATAATTAAATTCTCTGTGAACCTTTTAAAGTCCTCCCATACAACTGTCCTGACCAAAGAAAGTCACTCGCTGAATATTTTCTTTGAGAAAGGGAGCAAAACATAATGTGAAAGGTGACTCAACATGACAAATTATTAGCTATCAAGAATTCATTTGATTGAAGACAAAATTTTTCTACTAATTTATTGAATTGCAGTATTTGAGTTGCTTATTTTTGTCACTAAGTCAGACTTCTGAAACCAAGTATAAATCATGGGAATCCTCTTCAAATACCTGAATTAATAATTACTCTTCTTTTGGTAGCCACGGACTTCACATTGAAGGCTTTTGATTGCCCTGAGACAGAGTACCCTGTTAAAATTGTGAACACACCACAAGGTTGCCTGTGGTATAAGAAAGACAACAAGTTCAAAATTCCCAAAGGTAAAAAAATGTTTTATTTTCCTTACGGAAGTGAAATGAGTATAACAAATCTTTTTTGTTATACTCTTTTTTACCCTTCCTTTTCTATTTGAAATAAAGACTTTTTTTCTAGGCTTATCTATATTATCTATCCAGATACATGCTGCTCCCGTACTGTCACAGAAATTCCTGTAGATACTCCAGATTCCATTAGAAGATTAAAGATTCTAACCTAGAATGAAATTATGTTCTGCTATTTTTCTTTCAGTTATATAAACATAGAGCCAAATATCAGGCTATCTTAAAGAATTAGTGGTGTTATTTGAGCATTATTTTAAAAAACCAGCTATGATAAATGCATCCCAAGGGAAATATTTCTTAGGCATTATAGTCCAGTCCAGCACTACAAATGTGAAATCTCTCCTATCTGTTTTCCCTCTACCTCTTTTTTTTGTAGTTTAAAAGTTTAGGATATAGCTAAATGGATTCTAAAAGTCCTTGTCATGTATCATGCAAGCTTTCTATTGTTTTTTTTAAATTTATTTTCTGTTCTTATTTATGAAATGAAAACTTAAACAATTTTGAATCATATAAAATGTGATTTGATGACATTTATTGGATATCTCTTATCTCAAACACATTTTTAATTTGGAAGGTATTTCTAATATTTCCTGAATAGCTTATAAAAGTTTCTGGAAGTGTTCATAACTATTCTGCTTTCTTGGAAAGGCTTGCTATAACTTTTCTGGCATTATTATGTTTTCTTATTGACGTTCTTTTTTCTCAGCATATATACGTTTTCATCTGATCTCACCTTTGATACAGAAGTCTGCAGCAAAGTAAGGAACTAGCTTCTTTCTTTTTTAATTAAAAGATCATTTTATTGAGGGCTCTCATAGCTCTTACAATAATTCATACATCAATTGTATCAAGCATATATGTACATATGTTGCCATCATTATTTTCTAAGCCTTTACTTTCTGTTGAGCCCTTGGTATCAGCTCCCCCCCCCCCACAGTGACCCCTTGTTAAATTATAAATTATTATTATTTTCATATCTTACACCAGTAACTGTCTCCATTCCCCTGTGGTTTCTGTTGTTCAACCCCTTAGGGAGTGGGGGATGATGGTGTATAGTTATGTGCTGATCATTGCAATTGGTTTCCCGCTCTCCCCACCTTCCACCCACCCTCCTGGTATCGCTCTTCCAATTCCTGTACCTGGAGGAATTGCCTTCATTTCTAGAAAATAACTTTTATTGAAAAACTAAATTGTGTTTTGTTTTATTTTGAATTATCCTTTTATCCTGTCATTACTAATGCTACATTGCTAACTGGTTTGTTTTTACTTTTCCCCCAAAGCTCTGTGTCTAGTGTACTAACCATTGAAATGGAACATCAATGGAGTTTTGTTTACTCCTTGTGTAGTACAGATATCATTTTCTATGTAGGTATGGTATGGAAAGGGTTGGGAAGCACAGCACTGCAGCACGTCCCGAGTTGTTTCCAGTTCATAGAGGCCCAATAGGGTAGAGTAGAACTGTCCCTGTGGGTTTACAGGCCTAAGGTGCATTTACCTTTGAACTCTTAGTTTATAGTTTTATATACTGGAGTAGAAAAGTAAAGCCTTTCTAAAAGTTAAATTCCTTGCTTTAAATTGAAACAAAAAATCCTTTCATTTCTTACCAACTGCTGATGCTATTCCCATTTTATACTTCTCAGTGTGGTCCTCTTTGATATCTTTGTCAACATCCTTACCCACAACCTTGCGGAGCCAGCTTATGAAGCAGATGTGGCACAGCTGGAGTATAAACTGGTAGCTGGAGAACATGGTTTAATTATTCGAGTGAAAGGATTCAACCACAAACTACCTGTAAGTACAGATGTTCTGTTCTCTTATATAGAGCTCTAAGATATAGTTGCTGGCCTTCCAGCACCAAGAATGGCAAGAAGTAACAGGTAATGTTGTTTAATGTGTATATCTTGAGTTTTCTTGACTGTTGACAGGTGTTCTCACTTTGCTGGGCAGTACATTAACATACATTTCATTAAATGTTGGCAGTGCACGCAAAAAGAGCCCCTGCTTTGAGCTTACTTTCACTTCTATTTCCTATCAGTTTTTCTGCAGCCAACACAGACATTTAGGATAGGTTTGAATTTAATTTCATACCATGCAACAATAAATTTAAAGTACCTGCAGTATTAATAAGGAACCCTGGTGGTGAAGTAGTTTAGCATTCAGCTGTCAACCAAAAGGTCAATGGTATGAATCCACCAGTTGCTTCATGTGGCAACCTATTCCCATAAAGGTTTATAGCCATAGATAGGTAGGAGCAGTTCTACAATGTCCAATGTTCATTTAAAACTAAAATTTTCATTTCTGTGTCTTTTTTTGTACTTTCCCCCCTCCGTTGTAAGTACTTGTATTTTGTTTTTCTAACAAGTTTATGAGCCTTTTAAAAAGCATATCTTTATCTTGTCTGAAATTTATCTCTTGACAAGAAATGTCCTCCAGAGATGTTTCATAAAACTTCATAAGCAGGCAGATCTCTAAGGGGAACAATAACATGACTGGGCCATGCAAACCTTAGAGTAATCAAGTATACAAAATCAAAAGGGCAGTATTCACCCAAGGACAACTTGTACAAGGGTTAGGAAAGAAAGGAGGAGGGGGATAAGTGATGGCACACTGAGAGAATTTCAATGAATAAATGAAACAAAATATGCATTAGATGTAAAAATGATGATCTGCTCTCTAAACCTTCACCCATTTCACACTAAATTACAAGCAAAAAATAAAAGTTTGGAAAGCAAAAGCGTGGGATACTAAAAAGCTTAGATCATCAAATTCCAAGTAAAATAATATATTGTATTCAACAAACAAAGTTATTACCTAGGTTTCTTGAGTAAAATAGTTACTGTATTAATGTTTGAGGAACTAGGTTTGTATCTGAAAGAAAGTTCTAGGTGGAAAGGACCTTGCCAGAAGTTAGACATTTGCTAGGTGGGGATCAATTCTATATTTTACCAAAAACCATAGAGAAGAGTAAAACAATCACCTTTATAAAAATACTTCTTTCCCAGGAAGGGAAGATTAGTCTTAGGAGGAGGTAGCACCATAGAATATTTTAATTTTGCCAGAGTAATGTACTTATTCGTTAATCATTTAAATTATTGAAAAGCAAAGATGTTCCTTTGAGAGGACTAAGGTGCACCTCACCCAAGCCATGGTATTTTCAGTTGCTTCAAATGCATGTGAAAGTTGGGCACTGACTAAGGAAGATTGAAGAAGAATCAATGCATTTGAATTGTGGTGTCGGTGAAGAATATCGAAAGTACCGTGGACTGACAAAAGAACAGCCGGAATGCTCCTTAAAGGCAAGGAAAGCAAGCCTTTGTCTCACATACATAGGACATGTTGTCTGGAGAGGCGAGTTCCGGGAACTGGTGTTGCTTGGTGTGAAGCGGAGGAGGGGCAACTAAAAAGAGGAAGATTTTCGAATCTTCAAGATGGATTGACATGGTAGCTACAACAGTGGGCTCAGACTAACAATTGTGAGGAAGCTGCAAACAGAGTAGTGTTTGTTGTTTTACATAGGGTGCTCCGCATCAGAACTGACTTGATGGCACCTAACAAGAACATTCATGAAATATAATGTGATTTAAGATATTAACAAGTAGAAGCTTAATACAGTAGTTGAAGCTTAATACAGTAGTTGTCATTTAAGGAAGTATGTTTTGAAATTACTTGGAGAGCTTTTTAAAAATACAGACCATTAATATGATTCATTTTATGAATCTTACTAGCCTTGACTCAAAGTGAGTTGTCAGCTAAGTCTGCATGGAAAAGGCACAGCAGCCACTGTCATCAAAGGATATTAACTATAAAATCCACTATCAGAGGGGGAAGCTATATTAGCACATGAATTCTGAGCATCCAGTTTGTAGAAGGCTATATGGCTGACAGTGAATGCCCAAAATCCATTTACAAAATCCCCACACAGACTAAGTCACCATTGAATTCACTTAGTCTTTGACCAAGATGTGAATTTTATTGTCCCCAGATTTAGTTAGGTTAGAATTTAATATCTTACCATTTGTTTTCCCCTTTGGCCCATTTTAAACTTGGTCTAGGTTTTATTGCTTTCTGTTCTCTTTTGGGTTGAGGCTTTTCAATGTCTTATTCTGTTGTTGGGTTTTATTTTTAATGTGAAATTCCAGATAGGTAAACCTATAGAGACAAAAATTTGATTAACAGTTTTTTAGTTTGGTGAGAAATGGAAGTTACTAAAAGCAAAAAAAAAAAAAGTTCTAAAATTGATTGTGATAATGATTGCACAACTCTTTAATATATTTAAGCTATTAGATTATGTGATACATTAATTATATGTCAATAAAAATTGTTAAAATAATAAAACCTTCTCTAGGTAAAAAACCAGAGAGCTGTTTCACATAAAGATTGTAGATGCAAACATTTTAAAAGAATTAAATCCAACAATATAGCAAAAAGATTAATTCACCGTGACCAGATATGCAAGTGATTCAGTTCTAGGAAATTGATGACCATAGCTCATTATAAAGCAGCTTAAAGGAGAAACACAATATGTATAAACTGACAAATGTGAAATATAATTTAGTAAATTTCAGTGTCCATTCCCAATAAGTAAGGGAAGAGTAGTAGAAAGAAATTACTTAAAAATTTTAATAAAAAAAAAAAATCACAGTTGTACCTATTACACTCAGTGTTGAAATGCCAAATGTTAAAGCCAGGAACAAGCTAAGGATACTTACAGTAACCTTTATTCATCCATCATTTTTGTGGGAGAGTTTTAGGCTAGTTCAGTAAATGAAATGTTTGGTCATTTGTTTTGAAAAGAAAATGTTTTTTCCATTGCAGATTATATGATTGTATTGCTAGAAAACATAAGATGGTGCTACTAAAATTTTTAAAGAGGGTTTGGTGTGATGTATCTGGCAATATATCACAAAACAGTATTTCTCCCTATCTGAAGCCCTCATGGTGCTAACTGACAGGTTGGCATTTCAAATCTAACAGCTTCTCTATGGGAGAAAGATGTGGCAGTCAGCTTTTTTAAGATTTACAGTCTTAGAAGTCCTGTGTGGTTTAGAATCAACTTGATGACAGTGTTAAGTCCCCCCCCCCCACAGTTTGATTGGCAAGTAATTTATATATCACATAATTCAATAGTTCCGTCATATCCCACAGATGAGTTTTTTAAAGTTCATATGGAAGGAAAAGAAATGCCCACAAAATGATTTTAAAAGGGAAAATTATTATTTTAAATTAGATGGTTTTTTGAAGATTTTTTTCCCCCCAGACACCTGGACCCATGTGGATCCCCTGGTAAAACCAAAGGGAAACATTTTTCCCTCATAAAACAGTGGATTTCCATATTTCACCACTTAGAATGATTCTTTCTTTTCCTCTTAGCTACTGTTCCAGCTCATTATTGACTACTTAGCTGAATTCAGTTCCACACCAGCTGTCTTTACGATGATAACTGAACAGTTGAAGAAGACTTACTTTAACATCCTCATTAAGCCCGAGACTCTGGGCAAGTGAGTATAAATGGTATCAATTTATGAGGGCCTGAAAGCATTTGTCTTCCTAAGATCAGTGCAGGAGCCCTGGTGGCAAAATGGGCTTATGTTGAAGTGCTAACTAAAAGAAAAGGCAGTGGTTCCAACCTACCACTGACAAGAGTTCTACTCTGCCCTCTAGGGTTGCTCCAGTCGACTCTGTGGTCAGAATTGACTTGATGTCAGGCTTTGAGTTTTGTTTGAGGGGCTCAGTGTGGGAGATGGGCCTGCAGTGTCCAGGTTGGTTTCAGACATGTTAGAATTGGGCTATCGTTTGGGGATTTAGTTCATAGACTTAATTGGATTTCTAACTCCAACTGAATTAGTCTGTATGTAGGACTGCTGAAGCAATCTGCTGAAATTAGTTACAAGCTCAGCGTACAGAAGGCTATTAGTTTAAATTGGTGTATGACTGGGCAAACTTGATTTTTCTGGCAACTTGACTCTTGTATTTAACATTTTACTTTGATTTGTTCACTGCTACAAGTATTCATGAACAGATCAATAGAGAAAGTATATACTTTAAAATGTTTTTTTTAAATTGATATTGTTTTCCCATCTTAAATTGTGATGGAAATTGTCTTTTTTGAAACAGACTGCACAGGAAGTTGACCAAATATTTCTTTATTCTAAAATTTTAATTCTCATAACAAATACTAATTTTCTTTTTCCCTCTGTACAGAGATGTGCGGCTTTTAATCCTGGAATATTCCCGTTGGTCCATGATTGATAAGTACCGGGCTTTAATGGATGGCCTCTCCCTTGAGTCTCTGCTGAGCTTTGTCAAAGAGTTCAAGTCCCAGTTCTTTGTTGAGGGCTTGGTACAAGGGAATGTCACAGGCACGGTGAGTGTGAGGGGCTCTGTTGCTCTCAGCCAGGTCTGAAGGCAGTTGGGAGGTCCTGGAACTGCATGAGTTCTTCCCAGAGGAGAAGTTCTGTAGTTATTGCAGGCAGTATTATTTGAATGTATTTAGGAGGCAACTTGGCCATTCTGACAAAACGTCCTGTTAGGAAGGAGAGTGCCAATAACGGACCAGGGCTTTTAGTGAAATGGGGCAGATATATGCTATTTATGAAGATTGTATATGGAAGCCACAAACGGTTTAATATTGTTTAGACATTAAGTATTAGCAGATTGGTTATCAGTTTAAACCCACTCAGTGGCACCTGAAGGCCAGGCCCGGCAATCTGTTTGCAAAAGCTCACAGCCTTGAAAGCCCTGTGGACCAAATCTCCGTACACGTGGGTCACCAGCATCTGTTTGATGATAATAGCAAAGGTTAAAGTGGGAGGAGGGCACTGGTGAGAAAAACACACATATATAAATAGGAAAAAGCTGTATGTCAAACATATTAGGGCAAAAAATTTAAAGATAATAGAATTTTCCCATGAATCTTTTTAAAGTCATTTCTTTGGCAAGTTGTGTGTCAAGCCAAATAGCGTTGACTCGATCCTGTAGAACTGGGTTCAGAGAGGATTTTTGGTTAAGAAGGATGACAGAGACGTTAGTTAAGAGACTTAAAACAGATGAAGTGAAAATGTAGTCTTGTCTAAGGCAAAAGAAAGGAAAACTCGGTACTTAAGAAATAATGAAGTGTAGAAAGAAGGTGGCCTAAACTCACTGACTGATGAGAAGCCATTTATGATGGTGCACGGATTTCTGACTTAAACTATTGGGTTGGTGAAGGATTGGGAATGAGGAGTTTGTTTGGACATGTATTGAGTTGGGTTTATCTCTAGGACCATGTAACTAACAAGCCTCTTCTAACCAAGAGTGCTTGGGCTAGAAGGTTATTTCACTTCACCGTCTCCCAGTTTCTCAGTACTGGCTCTTTGTTAGAACATACAAATGATCACTTGAGACTATGGCTGCAATACTTTTCACTTTCTTAAAATTCTCACTCCCCAAAACTTACCCACAGAAAAAAAGTTAAAAGTTTTGACCCGCAGAAAGAAGTGTAGGAACTACCACCTGCTCCTTTGAGCATAATAATTCTAGGCAGAGACTATTGGATCAGAGGACATCATAAGATGAATTGCCCAAAGTTAAAACCACTTAAGAGATGAAGTCATTCCTCCATTTCTTAAAAAAAAGACAAACCAAAACTGCCTTCAAGTTAGTCCTGACTTAATGATCCTATAGGACAGCGGTTCTCAACATGTGGGGTTCCAACGACCCTTTCACAGGGGTCGCCCAATTCATAACAGTAACAAAATTACAGTTATGAAGTAGCAATGAAAATAATGTTATGATTGGGTGTCACTACAACATGAGGAACTGTATTAAAGGGTCGCAGCATTAGGAAGGTTGAGAACCACTGCTCTAGGACATCCTAGTTACAGACTATTGGACCAGAGGACGTCATATGATGGATTGTCCAAAGTTGAAAGCACTTGAGGGTCATCCTCGATTTCTTTAGAAAAAGACAAACCAACAACTGCCCTCAAGTTAATCCTGATGCAGTTCCCTAGGGTTTTTGAGGCTGTAAATCTTTACTGGGGAAGACAGCCTTATCTTTTCTCCCTCTGAATGGTTGGTGGAGTCGAACTGCTGATACTAGGCTCTGTTAATAATAGGCCCAGATTCTAAGACACAATCACAGTTGTCCAATAGGTAACCTGGCACTCAACAATTACATTTGATCTAATGGGGAAAGTATTGCAATATATTGAACAGAACACAGAAAAGGAGCTGTTTAGTTTAAAACCTACTTAATATTCAGCAAATATAATCAACATTGAGTCAGTAAATGACTCGTCCAATCAATGAATGACTTGCCTAGAGTATTAATGCTATACAAGCTTCTTCAACCATTAAAATATTAATATAAGTTGGTTCTGGGTGTCAAGGTGATCTAATCTAGTTTTCCTTTCTATCCTAGGAGTCTATGGATTTCCTGAAATACGGTGTTGAGTAAGTATTAGTTTGAATTTTCTCTCTCGGAGTTTTGTGTTCTTACTAGTGAGATTCATTGAACTCTACCACTCAGTTAATTAGTATTAAACCCACAATTGAGATAATTCTTGTGGTAGATTTTCTTGAGGATGTATAATTCAGAGCAATTCAGAAGAAATGGTGGAAGGCTTGGCCCTTCTCAATCTGTGGGTGTGGGTTAGAAAAGAAAGGCACCGTCTCAGGGACCCACCATGATTCTCTTGCAGCAAGCTGAACTTCATCCCTCTGGAACAGGAGATGCCTGTGCAGTTCCAGGTGGTAGAACTGCCCCGTGGCCACCATCTATGCAAAGTGAAAGCCCTGAACAAGGGTGATGCCAACTCTGAAGTCACTGTGTACTACCAGGTCAGTTGGCCCCATTGCACCCAGCCATCCTCATGCATGCTTTAAAGCCTGGTGAAGGCCCAAAGTACATGGGAATAAATGAGGCAGTAACCCTCAAGGCCTTTTGTTTTAGGTTATTTGTGCTCTTGTAGCAGCTACATTTAAAAAGGTTGTTCCTGTAAGTGAAAAATAGGTTCTTTTCGATCACAGTGAGGGGTTGCTTTATTAGTCAGAGGATCAGAGGCCAGAATGTGGATGAAAAGCAGCAGAGTATATTTTTTTGGGGAAAAAGACAAAAGTATATACCACCAAAAGCAAACCCAACTGCTATCGAGTCATTTCTAAGGGACAGGGCGAAGCTGACTCTGGGTTTCCTTTTCATGAGAATAGAAAGCCCTTTCTGACAACAGACAGATGTGCTGTCATAGTTAAAGCAACTGAGAGATAGTATTTATGACTCACTTTTTTGGCTGATAAATCGGTTTAGTTCCTTACTTGCCTGAGCTCTTATCACCTGCAACTCTACTCCTTTTGCCCTTAGATCCTGTGCTTTTTCCACACCATTCTGAAAGGGTGGGATGGGATGTAAGATTTTTCCAATGGATCTCAATTTAGCCCATAACCTTCGTTTAAGCTGTTTAGCCCCACCCACTTCTAGGACTCAGGGTCATTCCTAAATGTATGCTTGCTCTCAGACTTCCAAAATTCAGGGCTACTAGTTGCTCTTACAGTACTACTTTCCCTGCACGATCCTGTCAGGTTCTGTAATGAACGCCTCATTTGGGCTTTGGTCACAGCTCCATGGCCTCCATGACAGTGGGTTTGGTTTTTATATAGCCTGTCACCTTCGTCATCATTTTGTTATGTTTCTGGCCCTGTTCCTGAGTGTTTTCCTCATTTTGTCTTGGTTTGATTGTCAGAAGCAAATATGGTTAATCAAAGTTTAGTGGAGTCACAGTGATTTTGGAGCTCAAGTGATAGAGCTTTGTCTTTCTCAGCTTGTCTGTGCACCCTATCCACCTCTGGCTATAGCATTCTTGCCTGGGCCTTTTCCAGGGTCTCCACTTTTTTAAGTTGAGATGACCACCACGTTTTAAACTCAATGCTCAGTTGGGGCTCTTCTTAACCTGTCTCAACATTTCTAGTGCCTGTGACTGCTTGCAACCCAAAGAGTACTTCTCCAGAGTTTCCTACTGTTCAGGGTTTCCTACAAGAATGTCTATGGAGATGTTGTCTAATGATAATTAGTAGTTTCTAATATAAACTGCTTCCTTTAGCAAACCATGTCTCACAGCAGTTTGAACTGTGAACTTTTATTACAGGGTTTTGACTGGTTTTATCACAGCACTTTTCATTAGTCAAACAGGAAATCTCTGTGCTGTCCAATCAAGACACTTCTGAAGTAGGAAGGAATAAAGCCTGTGCCGGAGAACCTGACACTGGGATGCATTAGTAATAACTCTGCTTGTTGGCTTCCTGCCCTCTTTCATTCTGGAGTCGTTATTTGCAACCAGTAGGATTAGGTCCCGGAGTGTTTTTTTCTTGTATCAACTGATTTGGGCCCGTGTGTGTGACTGCAGCAGCTTTTTTTTTCTACCAAGGAATGGATCCAGATACTCTTCGTGATCCCTCCCCATTTATTTCCTGCTTTCCTCCTTCAGAACTTTGAACTTTAGTGTTTGATTTTAGAATGTGTCCCATAAGAGTTACAAGGATAAGAGTTGACAGGTCTAGGATTACTGGACTAACCTTCATGTCTACCTGCAGTTCTATGCTCGAATTGGGAATGTAGATGATCGAGAAAGATACCCGACTTCACAGATCATCAGACTAATAGGGAAGCAGATATGGAACCAAACTAGTGACATTATGGCAGTTGAGGGTACGATGAACTCTTCTGAAGGAGTGAAGGTGGTGATAGTAAAGATGCGTGAGTGAGTGGTTCCCAGAACCATATACACTCGAGAATAAGACCACCTGAAGATCAGCCGAGGCACCTAATTGTACCACAAAAACTGTAAAAAAATGTGCTGAAAACTCTGGTTAGACACAAGGTTATACAGTATCTAAAAACCCTATTAGCCACTTTTTCAGGTGTTCTGATCAAGTTCTTCTTTCAGTCAGGTGCCAGGAGTCTGAGAGAATACACTCTTATGGAGCTGCTTGTGGTAAGTGTGGAAGTAAGAGTCATGCTCTATAAAAGGTCTGGCCTTTCAGGCTGGGAGTTAAGGACTTCTTGGGGTAGTCAGAGTGCTGTGATTGGGAGGAAAATAGTGTTCAGTGTGTGACATGGTCATTTAGTATTCTTACCCAGTGTCAAGTGTGGACAGGGCACCTACGCCATTTAGGAAGACAGGGAGGCTGGAGCTGGTGGGGCACTGTGGGAAAGACATACAGGTTTCTTTGCTGGGAAGAGTTAATTGATGGTTAATATGTTGAATTACAGATGCACATGGAAGAGCCCTGTTTTGACTTCCTTCGAACCAAGCAGACACTTGGGTAAGTCTGGTCAGCAGGGACAACTGTGCTCAAATAATGAGTCTACAGTTGGCTTTATGGGCTTGTTGGAATCATAACTGAGCAGCTTCACTCAGTCTCTGGTGTTTTCATGTTTTAGTCATGCCTACTACCGTATATACTCGAGTATTAGCAGAGAGTATCAGCCGAGGCACCTAACATTAACCACAAAAACTGCATAAAATGTGTTGAAAAACTCAGCTTATACTCGAGTATATACGGTAGTTAGAACTTTGGGATTTGGTCAGCTTTCAAGATTAGCAAGAGAAAATGCTAGTCTGTGATTCTTGAGGAAAGGAGTAAACCTTCAGAAAAAGTTCATATACATAGCGCTGTGAGGTTTCCAGGTATAAGTGGGATCCTCTTTCAAGACCTTCAGATCTAGTAAGGACATACAAACTTTTTCTTCCCACTCGTTTCTATTGCCTTTAAAGCTAGGATCCTGAGCTTATATAATTTATCATTCTGGCTTTAGGTATCATGTCTACTCTACCTGTAGAAACACATCTGGGATTCTAGGATTTTCTGTCACCGTTGGGACTCAGGCAACCAAATACAAGTGAGTAAATGGATAGTATATGGGCCCAATTTGTTATTCCGGAGTACTCTGTAATACATGGAGGGTACATGCTGTAAACTCAGACCTTAAAACCCATATGTCTAGGGGCTTATATATGAGCTGGATCTAGGCCTAGTCCCCTAGGGGCTGACTCAAGTCCTGTGGTCATTTGTGGGGCAAGGACCTGCCATTCATGGCTCTCACTGGCTCAGTGTGAGAATAGCTAGATATTGGGCAGGATATGGGTAAGAATTCCTCCCCATTCTCCTCTATCACCCTGGGAGCAGAATAATGAGGCTTGCAAAGAAACACTTTAACTCTTTGCTGGAATATACCTTAACTTTCCTGGAAAAAGCCTTAACTCTCTTTTGCCTGTTCCAGAATAGGTCTCTGATTACTTAATTGAATGTGTTTTATTTCAGCTCTGAAGTTGTTGATAAGAAGATAGAAGAGTTTCTTTCTAGCTTTGAGGAGAAGATTGAAAATCTCACCGAAGAGGCATTTAACACTCAGGTCTAGTTTTTGGCCCTTGGCTCATCAGCACTGGACACATTTTTAAAAGCACTATATTGACCTGTTTTGGAGCCTATGGGCCCCTGTAATCTGTCATCTCCCAAACTTCATCCATTGAGGGTCTATCACACGCCACACTGGACAGTACCAAGTGTCTTCCTGTGGGAGCTGTGATGCCATGGCTGAAGGTCTGTCTTTGTCGTGAAAACAGGTTACAGCGCTGATCAAGCTGAAGGAGTGTGAGGATACACACCTTGGAGAAGAAGTAGATAGGAACTGGAACGAAGTGGTGACACAGCAGTATCTCTTTGAACGCCTTGCCCATGAGGTAGTAATACCATTTTATAGTGTGACTCTGCACAGACTAATTAGGGACCACGGAGGGACCCCTGGTCAAAGCAAACCAGCAATGTGTGGAAGAGAAATCCTTTCCCTTTTGTTAAGGCAGTCTGGGGCTTTCAGACTGGCCTCTTTCTTGCTGATGAGCATTGTTCAACCTTATACCCCCCTTCTCCCCATTTCAAGCAAAGCACTCTCATTTTGTCCTTTTTACCACAGCTGTATAGTCCTCCCCAGAGTTCTGTGTCTTGGTATCCTCTAAGAATCCTCTGAGAATGTTGATTAGTGATTAATCATTTACCACATAAATCTGTGAGGTACAGAAGGGTTAACATCTTAACTCACTGACTGTAAGGCAGTTTCATTAGCAGGACAAAGTTGTCTTCATCTGTTTGAGTAAGTTACTATGTCACTGAGAGGTGACACCAAGGTGGCTTATATTGCTTTTAGTAGCACTCCTAGTCATGTACGGGACCTACCTGCTCATCTGCCTCAGTGGATCATTTCTTTGAAATATCATGTGTCAGATTCATTTTTTTAGAAGGCTGGGGACAAGTTAGACTTGGGAGAATAAATAGATTTGCTTGATTGCTCTCTCAAAAAAGATGCTTCCAGTTGTATTTTATAGCTTGTTTCTTTTCATCTTACCGCCCCGCCCCTTCTAAGATTGAAGCACTGAAGTCATTCTCAAAATCAGACCTGGTCAACTGGTTCAAGGGTCACAGAGGAGCAGGAAGTAAAATGCTTAGTGTTCACGTGAGTATGCTTAACTATATTATCACCTTGCCCACTTAGCACTCATTGATAAGGGGTTTTCAGGGAACTGAAACAGGTCTTTGTTCTCACCTTGAGTCTTTGAACCCTTTCAGGTTGTTGGGTATGGGAAATATGAGCTGGAAGATGAAAATGCTCCCTCTGGCAAGGATTCCAACTGTTCTTATGGTGAAGTGATGCAGCTAACCTACCTGCCAACCTCTCCTCTGCTGGCAGATTCCACCATCTCCATTACCGATATCAGGGCTTTCACATCAAGACTTAACCTTCTCCCCTACCACAAAATAGTCAAATAAACTGCAGTCTCGTTGGCCTGACCTGAAGCAATGTGTATTTTAAAATGTGTTTGTATTTTACAGTTACGCTACTTTGCCTCAGGGCTTCTGTTGAATTTTTTGCACTGGCTTCCAAGCTTTCCCCCACATTTTCTGTAGAGTCTTAACGAGCCAGGGTAGCAGCTGGAAGCAAAATTAGCAGTGTGCCCGCAGGAGTGCTGGCCTGTGTCATCTCAGTTGAGAATCCAGTTGTGTGGGCCAGCCTGGAGGAGCCCTACTGACCAGCTAACTTATTAATGCCCAGCTACTCGGTACTAATTATTAGTACTTGTTCTTTTAAATGTATTTTTAAATAAAAATAGTTCTGTATCTGTATTTTCCCTTCAGAATGAGGCACTTGCTTCCTTTGCATTCCTTATTCTTTTAAGTGTGACATTGGAAACAGCATCTAAAAAACCATCTCTTCTGGAACCCTGTAAAACAGTAAGATGCCGTATTTTTTAATAAATGGCGGTGAGCTCAGTGAAGACTTGAGAACAGCTTGGTGTAGGGGTAAAAGAACCCAGAACCCATTAAACTGCTATTGGAAGGGGTCAGGAATATATTATTATGACAAGCTAGCTCTGCAAAATAATTGGTTTGATGTTTCAAGATAATAAAGGAAACACATTAAAAAGAAAGATTGGAAAATTTACTTTATGAAGCCTTAAGTAGCACTAAATATAATTAAACTGTGGTCCAGAGTTAAGATACAATGTAATAGCTCAATTCCAAAATAAAAGTTATAGATGAGACCATGAAATTTCCTAACACTTGATTTTAATAACCACTAATTTTCTAAAACAGAGGAATCATTATTTACAGATGGAGTATTATGCACAATTTTGCATCAAGTATATTTTGTATATATGTATGTGTGTGTGTGTGTGTATATATATATAGATAGAACCAAGATGATATGAACTAGGAAATGTCATATCTCAATAGCAGTACTAGAGTGCAGAGTTTGAGACAGGATTATAAATGCTTTTTCAGAGCTTAGTGACATCTGCTTTCAATGCCTGAGTTTCTTCTCAGGACTGAAGTCAAAATCCTAACTGCCACAGAAGAGAGAAGAAGAAAGCTTTTCTTGCTTTAAATTGTTCATCTGCTTCAGCAAGTCCAGTATCCCTGAGATAGGAACCACTGCAATAAGAAGGGAGTGAATAGATTCTCCCAAAGGAAGATTGATTGATGCTTCATTATGCCTACTGCCCTGGTCACCAGGGGTAAACGTTTCCCAATCTAGTGTTTGGCAGCACCCAGGCGCTTCAGTAATGGTTCATCATAAACCCAACATTCTCCATCTTCATGAAATAACTGCAAGAGAAAGGAGGAAAGATTCCATTACACTTGTTATTCTGTATCCACCGTCCAATACACAACACACACACACACTCACTCTCTCTCTCTCTCTCCCCCTCTTCTTGAAATAAGCTTCAGGTAGGGACCAGAGCTCATCCTATTCATCACAAGTTATAGCTCAGGGTCCGGGGGTGGGGGGTGGGGGGAATGACTGGGAGATTAAAGTTAAGTTCCCTCAAACTAGTTTACCCTTGTCTCCCATTGAATTTCCTTCTCTTTCCTTTCCCGGGCTTCTGCTCTTTGTCTTTCTTCAAGTTTATGCTTTGCTTCGGTTGCTGCATCAATGTCTCTGATTTTTAAGTTGAAAGTGACATCTTTCCAAAGGCTAAAGAAAAGAAATCAAGGTGTTAAGAACCTGATGAACAGAGAAGTTACAATCTTGAGAAAGAAAACCGAAAGCCATCCCTGACTGCAACAGAATAGGGACCATGCACAGCAAATGGCTTCCAGTGCTGTAGCTCAGATGAAACTCACCAGGTAAAATGGGCCTGAGACCCCAGAGAAAGAAATAGGGATGAACTGTATATTGGATAGTGCACATAGAGATACCATACAAAGACTATTGATAAATTAAGAAACAAGAATGGTTCAAAGATTTGTCAGACTCCCTTCACATAAGAAATCCTTTAACACTCAAAACAGGAACTTCTAGCACATGACTCCTCATACTGCCAATGAGGGGGCTTACCAAAATTGTGAAAATATTCCATTTTTAATTCAGTTTTTCCCATGAACTTTAAGAAAGCTCTGTCTGGATCTTATTTAGATCCTGATTCAAACAAAGTGAAAGAAAATTGTCTAACATTTTAGGGAATAGGAAAATTAAATGACAATTAGATAACATATCAGAACTACTACATTTTATAAAATGCATGACAGTGAATTTTTAATCATAGAGGTACAGAAATATTTAGGGGTGACAGATAATTTAAGGTGTTAAACAAAACATTAGTCCTCACAATTTTCTATTAGTGCCAAATTTCCCATTATCAGAAATGAGGCAAAATGAGGTGAGGTGACTTAGTTAATGGTTGCAGAGCTAGTGGAATGGAGGTGATGTATGGACCTAGGGGTTCAGAGGTAGTATCCCACCTCGAAAAGCTGCCCCCTGTCCTGTATGTAGGCTACAGGATAAGCACCTCAACAGACAGCTGGCAATAGTTCTAGTTATTTCTCCTTACCAGCGGGATTCATACTCATTCTGATCTTCCAACTTCCTCACTTTCTTCTTTATTATAGGCAACTTTTTGGTATCTATAAAGACTGTATTTTCCTAGAAAAGAGGTAGATGGATGTTTTATTTAAACTGTTCTTGTAGGAAACAGAAATTGTACAGAGACTCTTAGCAGATCTAATAATGAAGGTCCACATATATGTATCCAATGAGTTTCAACAAACATTTCATTTTATAAACAGATGACACCTTCTAATGACCGAGTTAACATTTATCGAATACTTTCTATGTGCCAGCCACACTTTCAGACACATTGTAAAGTATTTGCGAACAAGCAGTGGATTACAAGTGATTCTACTACCTGACTGCTGGGGGTGGGGGTGGGGGTGGGGGTGGGGATGTTGAGGACTGCCTTGGAGAGATGACACTAAAGACTGTCTTACAGGTTAAAGGAAGGAAACCAGAGGAAGGGACAACTTACAATTCAAAGCAGCCTAAAACAGGTGGCAAAGTACAGATTCTTACCCCTGTTGCATATTTTGCGTACATGACACCATTCCATTCTCCTTCAATTGAGCAAAGAGACTTCTTATCATTTGGAGGACTAAACAAAAATGGAAGCATTCATGTTAGTCTCAAACTGAGAATTACTTGGCCTACCCAGACAACAACAACAAAAAAATCCCCCCAAAACTCATTGCCACCGAGGAGGCAATGCTGACACATTAGCAAATGTATAGGACAAAACTCCCTCTTGTGAAAATTAGAAGAGCAACTACGAAGCCTTTGGCAAAAGTAGCTTTAACGGAACATGATTTCTTAGAACCAGTGGTTAGAATGAACGTCCTGGGCAAGATGCTAAGGAACTCTAGGCCCTATGAACACAGTGGTATGGGTTGGACAAGAGAGCCCTGTGCTAGGGCCACAAAAGACTGGGTATAGTCGTTGCCCTTAAACTATTCAAAAACCTGGTTGAGGAAATACTAAGATTCTATGGTAAGTATTGTGGTAAGCGTATGTGGGTGCTGGAGACCAAAGGCAAAACTGCTACGGCGAAGGCTTGGTTTAAGAATGTAATGTTACGTTGAAAGGGAAACTAAGTCAAATGACGTAGTTTGGATTCTTTCCCTAAGAGATGATCCCTTCCTTAAAAGCCCTGATAGGCTTCAACTTGGATATTCCAGCAGTCATTGAATTTGAGAAGATAAAGCATTATTATTACATCAAAAGATAGGAAGAGCAAGGCATTAACAGGGCAGAAAGAAGTCAGAGGCAAACATGGCAGAGAGGGAGGAAAGCTGCTATGACTGGCCTAAATGCAAATGTCCTCCATGATTAGAGTGGGGACAAGGGAAATAAAATAGTAGGAACCAAGGGAGAGATTGTATCCAGTATAGAGGATCTCAAAATGGGCTGAGAGCTCTTGGGGTTTCCCAAGACAAGCTTCTCGGGAGAGCTCTATAAAGTCAAAACTATTTTCATAATATTAACACAAAGTTATTTGTACAGTGCTTTGCTGGGGCTATGTCACATGATACAGCAAGATTTAAATGCAAGAATTAAATGGTTCAGCTGTATTCTGTTAAGTCAGCTGTTAGACATCTGAAATAGACATTATCTTCATCACAGCAGTTACAAAAAGCTTTAGAAAATATTTTTGTATATAGTACTATTTTGCTACTTCTATATGAATTAATAGTTTCATATCTAATTTACAATACAGAAATATTCATGTAATTCACACACGTCATTGGTGGTCCTTAATAGATTTTAAGTAGAAAAGACTCAGAAAAAAGTTTGCAGAAACTGGGTTAGTGCAATCAGATACTGAATTACAAGCCTCTAACCCACGGGCTCTTTTGGTTCACAGCCCTCTGAGGGTACTCTCTTCACTAAATGTTCTGGTAGGAAGTTGTTATGCTGGTCACTGTGAGGATCACTGAAAAGCTGAGCTACCTGTGCCTCTATTCTAGAAATTATTCCATCATCTGCTTGGGGGTGGGGGCAGTGAAGTGGGGGCACACATCTACATTATGGAGGTTAACTTGTGCTGCTTGTTCTCTAAGTCCTGCCTATTTTCTGACTATAACACATTTCTGAATTTTAAATTGGTCCTTATTAAAATTCATCTTGTGTGTGTGTTCATGATCCCACCCTGGTCAGAACTGTTTTGGATCCTAACTCATCCAAAAATCCTCCCTGGAAAACCAGTTGCATGTCTGTTATCTAGACATGTTCCCAATAAGGCCTTCCAGGGCAAAGGAAAGTCCTATGGGCTGGAGACCTAGACATCCCCTTCCAGGGAACCTATCCAACTAACTTGTTGTCCAGACAGCTTAATTTTTCTTCTGACCCAAGAGCATTGAACAGAGCCAAGCAATTGCCTGCAGGGTATGATGGCTACTAGCTTTTCATGCCATATTGGGCAGGGGGCGGGGGCAAAGATGAGGGGCTATGAAGTCTGGGTAGGATGTGTGTGTCATAAACTGCATTATAATGACTAGCTCATGGTCTTATCTGGCAAGAAAGATCCAGGAACTCATGATCTATATATTAGCTAGTTGCGATGAGTGGCCCTGAGTCATTTCCAAATCTGCACAACAGAATACAGGACTTGGTCCTGGGCCATCCTCAAAATGACTGTGTTGGAGTCCACTGGTGCAGCCATCTCCATGCCAGACCTCTTTTACACTGACCCTCCACTTCACGCTTGACTGCCCTCTGCAAAGGGGCTATCACCTGCTCCTGGCTGTGCTGCTTTCTAGAAAGACTTGTATGAGATTCTTTACCGTATAATGCAAAGACATTAAATCTCGATACTCTTCTTTATTCATTGTCTAGCTTTTGCTGATTGCAAACAAGATTGTTTAGGCCAAGTCCTCAGAGTGTTATCTTTGGTTTTTAACATTTGAAAAGAAGACTCTTACAAAGAGATGTGCCCAATGCTTATGACACTAGTTCTTGACTGGGCGTCAAGGGCATTTAATTGTAGATCCAAGTTAAATGAAATTCTTAGCAACTTCAATCTTCTTTCCATCTAACCGGATTTGTTGCTTGCTGGTCCAGTTGAGGATTTTTGTTTATGCTGTGGAATAATCGTTGATCATCAGTATTTCAAACCCTCTTCACTCTCAGCAAGCAAGGCTGCGTCATCTGCATACTGCAGGCTAGTGAGACTTTAACTCAGATGCTGAATTATTCATATAGGTCTGCCTTTCAGAATAACAGCTCAGATTACAGACTGCATTATGTATGATGAAAGGATAATCGTAACACACACCTTTCCTGATTTCAAATCACATCGGTTCTCTTTGAACAATAGCCTCTTTGTCTGTGTACAGGTTCAGCATGAGCACAATTCAGTGTTTTGGAGTTGACAGTGTTATCTCTAACAAATTATGATCCACATAGTTGAATGTTATTCCAGCCTGAATGTCTGGTCTGGCAAATCCCCTGCCAATGTACTGCTGCAAGTATTTTTGAATTATATTCAGCAAAATTTTACTTCTATGCAGAAATGACTCAATGGCATTGAGTATTCTTCCCATTTTCTTTTGATCTTTTTGCCCATATACTCCTAGAAACTAATTAGGAAGGAGTTCGCTAGCCTGGAAAAGACTAATTCGCCATTTGCACATCAAGTTCTTGGGAAGAAGAACCCCAGTTCTCAATCCAGACTTTAGGAGAACAAATGCCATGCATAATAGAAAGGAAATTTACAAAGACAGTATTTTTAAAACAACCAATTTCTAATAGAAGTCATAGGTCAAGAGAAAGGAAAAGTATTTCAGAAGAGAACCAAGGCAGAAAACCAAAATACCTACAAAATCTCAGCGGTAATTCTGTGCTTCTTTCCTCCATAAAAAGGCTTAGTGTGGAAGACGATATTTGCACTATAGCCTGTTTTGGAACAATTAATATTGCATTCTCCTCCTAGCTCCACCCAGGGCACCGTGAGGATGGACCTGCAAAGTCAAAGGTTTTCCGTTAAGAATGCTGGTTCAGAACAGGGTGGAAGTAGGAACTGCTTCTGATCAGAGGAGGTGGACACAGCACTCACTACTTGCCTTCCATAACCATTGGGGAATGTGAGAATGTAATGTTCATCATAGTCTAGACAAGAGACACAGCCTGTGGAGAGAAGGGATAGAATCTCTGATAAATAGTGTTAACTGGAGGCAAGTTTTCTTTGTTCAGTTGAGGGGATATTTTATTCAATTTAAGGACAGCCAATCTCACACCCTATCCCCTAATACTTACATTTATATGTAACGATAACATTAAACTCTGGGGCCATTTTCTCTTGCTAAACAAGTCTCCAGCATACACTAGAATAACTGTAGTCCACACCAGGTCTACAGACTCACCTTGCCCTATGTTGTGCACCCCAATTGACATCCCAAGGAATTTTGACTTGGTCCATATATGCGCATTGAATTGTATCTTCTTGTTAAAACACTCAGCATAAAAAGCTGAAACTGAATAAAAATTCTTGTCACTTAATGCACTCTACAACTTCTGCCACCTTCCCAACTCCCTTAAGCCTGGGAAAAATTGGTTCAATAGAGAATCCTTTATCGTTAATGTCTTTGCATCCAATACAAGAATTCACGCAAGGCCATGTAGGCAGGAGGTGCCTGGAACATGAGGCAGTGGCCAGTCCAGGAGGCTTAAAATCAAAAGGACTACTAAATATTTTCCTGGGCAGCAAGTATTCCCTTTGCCAACCTGAACCTGGGGCCTTAACAGCAGACCGAGCAAACACAGTGTTGATGGTATATACTATGTTTATTACACCAAGAATACATGTATATACCCTGTGCAGGACCTATACCTCAACTTTACAAATGGTCTCAATGTTGCTGAGGTTTCTATGGTATAACTCATACATGTCATATATGTAAGATGGCTTTAAAGCAATAAAAATTGATTTGGGATTTCCCCTCATTTTTATAACCATCTTGCTTGATCTCAACTATGGACCTTTTAATGACCCATTTTAGACACATTTTGTTTGAGAGTAGAGGCACTGTGTAACTTACTGGGTGGATGATGGGAAACCTGTTCAGCCACAAAGGTTACACTGTTTTTAGAAACCCAGGGAACTGGTCCTTCTGAAACTAGCTCCTGCAAGCAAATATAATAGCATTTTCTTTTTTCATGTAGAAACAAAAGTAACACTACAGAAACTCAAATAACTGAGTCTTTGGCTCCCAAGGTAACTTTAATTTCTCCCATCACACTCCCAAAGCATCAGATAGATACACATGATGGCACTGGATTATATCATTGGTTAGACTAGACGTGAGTGATTCTTGAAGGGAAGGATCATGGGCCCAGTATAGGGTAATTGCCAATGTGTGCCAATTGAATAGGAAGATCCAGCTGGCACCTGTCTTTAGTAACATGGGGCTCAGAAAAGGAAAGGTGGAGCTTCATGTTACTGACAGACAGCAGGCACTGTGAGTTAAAGGGTTTTAATTTTTAAATAATTTCTTTGGGTTTTGGCAGTCAGCTTCCTCAAACTAAACCTCTAAATTTTGGAGCTGTGGGGCTCAGTTCTGGGATACCTACTCTTTAGTAGTTGCACCATCTTCTTGATGTGATGTCATCCAAGCACAGGACTTAAATAGCATTTAAATCTACAAAAATCTCTGAAAGCCTTATCCACACACACTTTAGATCTCCTGAAATGCTTAGGTGACAACTCTTGCTTTGAAATCCCCAATTTTATGTTTAAAAGATTCTTCATGCTTTACACTTCACATCAATACTCTTTATTTTCCCTTCCCCAAATGGAATTGTTTAGTTTTAGTATATGGCACCTACTGCAAAGGGCCCATGCAAAGACTCATCTCTGATTACCCCACTCCCTTTTCCTTTACTTCCTCAAATCTATGGGTTCGATCTCCCATCTTTCTCTTGAAATCATGCTAACGCTTCCATATCTATGGTCTCCTGGGTTTTTGCCCCTTTCCAAAACCATCATACTATTTTTTTCTAACCAAAACTGACATGCTGACAAAACATAAAATTCTCATTATGCCTCCATGATCTCATTTAAAAATCTCCATCCTCATCTTACACTGCTCTTTTGTTTGGCTCACTATTTTGTTAACAAGCTGGTCCAGCGATAGTGCTCCATGGGCAGTGAGCATATCTAGATCATTCCCTACATCACTTATAATGTGCCTGAAAATGAAATTAAATCTTGAATCGGTAGACAGTGAAAGCTAATTTTAAAATGTCAGAGTCGTACTCACTGCGTTCTCGTCAGTGTCATTTGGTAACGTCCAGTGACACTGAAAAATCTCACCCAAAATGGGGTTGTATGGTTTCTTGGCAACAGACCCTTTCCTTCCTGCATGAAAGGCTGAGAGATACCACTTTACCACCTGCACCATTCGGTCTTTGGGATCCTTCTGGTCACTAATGCTGAAACAGAAGAGAAAAAGGTCAGTGCCTTGCTTTTACAGTAACCCAGCGGATGCCTCAGTCCCCATGGTAAATACGCCTAGCCTGAGAGATCCCAACTTTCTACTGTAGAATGCATACATATAATTAATATGTATACAGTTAAATGCACAGACCCGACGTTTGAATACATGTAGATATTAATGTAATTAATAACCACTCCAGATAGGATTTATTTCCATTGCTGCAGTCTCTGAATGCCCCTATTCTAGCAATTCCCAATCCCCACACCTATGACAATTATTGCGTAGGACTTCTAGCACCAGAGATTACTTTTGCTTGGTCCAGAATCTCATGTACTTTTAAATTGCCAACATTTGGGGATTTCCCAGATTCTTCTAATTCGTTGATTTCTAATTTGGCCCTTTGTGATTATCAAATTTACTCTTATACTCTATAGTATTTCATTCATTTTAAATTTGTGAAGACTTGTTTTAGAGCCCACTATATGAGCTGTCTTGATGAATGTTCTGTATTTGGAAGAAGCTTGTGTTCCACAGTTGTTAAGTGTCATGTTTAGGAGGGTCAATTGAGTCAAGTTCACTAAAATTTTTCTCAAATATTCTCTAGTCTTCCTTGCCTTCTTTTCCTTTTTAATTTTGAGAGGGTGCTATTTATTCAATCAGTTCCTTATGAATAAATTTCCAACTAAAATTTTAGATGTTTTCTCTCTTTAGTTCAATTTTTGTTCTATGTCCTTTAAAGCTTTGCTACTGTGTGTGCACAGGCATTTAGGATTATTCTTCCATTTTGGGTTTCAGAATATTTGGATCTCATTGAATGCTAAGTTTGCTTTTTTCCCTTTTTAGAAAGGCAGAAATCATCTTCATTATTTTTCTGTTAACGATAACAGGTACTAATGTCAGTCTGTTATCAAAGTCATGTAAGATGTGCTTTTGAAAAGTGGAGACCCGTATAAGCAAAAAAGAATCCAATGTTACTTTTACCCAGATAAAAGATAAGAAGGAATTTGTCTGTTCTATGTAAGAAGAAAACAATTGAGAAACATCTTAAAAAATAAGAAAGCCCTGTGATAAGTCAAATACCTGACAAAGAGGTCCGGGTGTGCAAAAAAGTCTGCATACATTTCTAAAAGAGATCTTCTTTCAAGAATAAATGTTGGAAGAACTACCTGAAAAAGACACATTTAACATTGATATTCCACTAAGGACAGATTGCTTAATTGCTTCTTGAAAATTCATAGCAATCAGTCATACCCACCCAGTATTGCCAGACTTACTTTGAAAGCTACTTCCCAAATGGTTCTGGATTCTTAACTTCCCATTAATCTGCCCAGTTGGAAACAAACAGCGGACCACTAAATTCAAGGTTAGAAAGCATTCAGGGCCCAATGTTAAAAGCTATGAGGTAAATCTAAGGATAATCCCTACATTTAAGTTAAATGTAGCATCATGCAAGAGATGTTCAAAGTGATCTGAAAGTTTAAGAGAGGGAAAGATCATGTTGTGTTTGGGAAAGTAGAATTAGGGGTCTTAAAAAAAACCCAGACTCACTGTCAAGTTAAATTCTGACTCATAACAATACTCTGACGGTGGCTTCCCAAGACTGTAAATCTTTAATGGGAGCAGATGGGCTTATCTGTCTCCTTAAGCATGGCTGGTAGTTTCTGATCTGCTGACCCTGTGGTCAGCATGTTAACCCATTTAAACTGTCACTGCTTGTCTCAGAATTTGGCAGAGGGAGAATTCTTCCTTGGGGTGGCATTAGAGAAATGGGAAGAGTGAGACTGCAAATAACAACCCTATATAGGTTTTCCAAGGTAGTAAATCTTTACAGGACAATCTGGTCTCTCTCTCATGGAGCAGCTGGTGGGTTTGAACCACCAACCTAGCAATGAACTCATTCTAACAGTTGGTGGACAAAAGAACTCTAAATGGGGATTGAATGGAGTAAACCACTGGACTAAAGAGCTGGATATAGAGAGAGTGCTGGTGGGACACATGCTTGGAGAGGGACAGATACCGAGGCTATAAGCTTTCAAATCTTTGTGTGTGTGTGTGTGTGTGTGTGTGTGTGTGTGTGTCATTTTATTGGGGTTCGTACAACTCTTATCACAATCCATACATCCATCCATTATGTCAAGCACTTTTGTACATTTGTTGCCATCATCATTCTCAAAACATTTGCTTTCTACTTGAGCCCTTGGTATCAGCTCATTTTTTCCCCTCCCTTCCTGCAACCCCTCCTTCACGAACCCTTGATAATTTATAAATTATTTTATCATGTCTTACACTGTCCGACGTCTCCCTTCACCCACTTTTCTCTTGTCTGTATTTGTAGATCCTTGTGATCGGTTCCCCTTTCTACCCCACCATCCCCTTCCTCTCCTGGTATGGCTACTCTCATCACTGGTCCTGAGGGTTTATCCGCCCTGGATTCCCTGTGTTTCCAGCTCTTATCTATCCCAGTGTACGTCCTCTGGTCTAGCCGTATTTGTAAGGTAGAATTGGGATCATGAGAGTGGGGGGGAAGAAGCATTAAAGAACTAGCAGAAAGTTGTATGCGTCATCATTGCTACGCTGCAGTAAATATTTTCCTTCCATAGAACGTGGAATTCATAAGCGCAATATGGTTAGATTGGCGGATAAACTTATGGATTGACTCCAACTTCTGAAGAACACAGAATCTATAAACCACCAAAGTAAGAATGCAAAAGAACAAAACCAGAGGCTTGTTTCTTTGAATGCAAGAGAGAAAAATACTTGTAAACACAACCCTCAAAACTCAACAAAAAATGGTGCCTACCATATTTTCATGCACACAGTGCATCCCGTTTACGTCTATTTGCCAACTGTGCACACACCCTGCATCTCCTTACTCTGTGAGTGCACTAAGCAAGGCAAGTTTTGGCATAGCAGCGCTCCTGAAGACACACTCAGTTGACAAACATACAGAGCGCTTGATATTTGAGTAAAACTCTAGTATGCTAACAGAAAAATAAAACAGGAATTGAATGAGCAATGCTCAAACAAGGAACAAGTATATACACACCAGAGTTCCATTTCACTTATAATCAAAGGGAAAAAAATTCCCATACATAAAATGTTACTTGAGTACAGTCATTCAGAAAGTAATCTTCAGGGATATCTTTCAACTGTAGTTTTAGCACTACACCGTGTCATGTCAATTCTGTCAAGCGGCTCCAACAGTGGTGAAAGGACTGGGGTAGGCTGTCTCACACTGGGTACAAGTGCTCTCGCTCTGTCAAAGAAGGGCAGTTACGTGCTCTGCTTCCTTGGGTGGTTCTGAAGACAAAGGAAGATAAATGGCTGCGGCTTCCCAGTATTCCCAAACCCTACAACATTTGTGGAAATTTTCTCTTTCCAAAAGCAGTAAGACATAAGAAAATATTTCCATAGATGGAAAACATGAAGGGTCTTCAAAAAGTTCATGGAAACACACAATGAAATACCAATGAAAATTTCCCAGACCATTTTGAAACCGTCGCGCACAGGAGCTCTGGTGGCACCAAAGGTTAAGTTCTCAGCTGCTAACTGAACACATCTTTAGTTCTAAATCGCAGCAATTCCCTAGTGTGCCAAGGTGTACTGCTGTCCCGGCTCCAACGGAATGAAATGCTGCCTATCTTATTCTTATGGGTATTTGAGTTGTTGCAGCCACTGTGTCAATCCAGCTTGTCGGGGGTGGGGGGGTGTCTTTTTTTTTAAAAAACCTCCAAACCTGGTGTCCTTCTTCAGGGACTGGTACCTCTTGACAACATGTTCAAAGGATGAGAGCGTTGCTATCCTCCCTTGTGAGGAACATTCTGGCTGTACTTCTTCTAAGCCAGATCTGTCCCTTCTTCTGGTGGGCCATGGTATATTTAATATTCTTTGTCAACACCAGCAGGCTGCAACATCTTTCTCCCACAGAGCAGCTGGTGAGTTTGCTGACCTCTTTTGTTTAGAATTTGAATTCTTTAGCTACTGCAAGACCCTAAAGGATTAAGTGACCTTTTTGGAATTGGGCAATTACTGAGCAAATTAAATGGCTGTGTCTGTTGAGGGGGGGACCTCACTACCATCAAGAAGCACTTAAAGCAGAGAATACAGATCCTTTGGACCTGGGGACCCAGTGCAGAAAACCTGCTAAACAAAACCTTTCTCACACTGCTGACCAACTGAATGCTGGATGGAACTAGTCTCCCTCTCGGCCTGCCATCATAGCAGGCCCAGTGTTGCTTAAGCAATTTTTAGATTGGTCTTGGATACTGGGGACTAAAACCAACTTAGCAGGAAGTAAAAAGAATAGTTTTGACTTTAAATTTTGAAGCGACAATTCCGCTCTAGCTAGTTATGTAAGCTAAGAATCACGGAAAAAATTCTGGGACAAGCTCCTGCAGAACACTTTCCTAGCGCATTCCTGGCAAGAACGTTTGACTGAAAAAAGGTAACACTATCCTGGTGTTTCTGTTCTCATTTAGTTTGGGGTAAAATGTTTCCTCACAGACACCTGCAAGAGACTATTCTGGGTTAGTAATTTTTCATAATGGTACTCTAAATACAAAGCCAAAACGAAGCTCGCTACTGATAACAAGACTACATATAGCACTAACGTTGATTTGGGCAGAACAAAAGAACCCTACATTTTGTTAAAACTTTAAAACTTCTACAGCTAAAAATATGTAATTAAAGAATAGGAATGGCAGCTATTGCTGCTCAAAGGTCCTTGACAAGTGACAAGATTGCAGGTTCTGAAATCTTAGTTCTGTCACACAGAATAGATCTTGAGTCAAATCACCACTTTAATTCCTCACCTATAAAATGGAGTTAACATTAACAGATACTCTGTAGTCCTGTGGTAAATCAATGGGAACCCCCAATAAAATGATTTAAAAAAGGGGAAAAAATCAATGGGAGGATGAGGCTTCTAGCACAAAGGCAGAGATTCAAAGGCATCACACATCCCACTTCCTCCAGATCAACTGGGCCTTCTTTAGAGGTGCAGGTTACAATTCAAATTCAGACCACAGCATCTCCTGAACACGTACAAGGGCGCTTCAAAAAGACCATTATAGTTTAATTACACTGCCTCTTCCAAACCCCACATATAGTTTTTAATTACACTATCTCTTCCAATCCCCACATATACTTTGAGTTGGCAAATGCCCACTTAGACTCTTACCTTAGTAAGATCCATTCCAAGCCGAACCTGGGACAAGATATGCATGATAACACTCTTGTGCTCTTCCACGGAGCCTGCCTCTCCTTCATCATCTCTATCGTCATGGGAATCAAAAAGGTCTAAAACAAAACAAATCTAGGATTGGTGACGAACTGGAGAAGTTCTAAGGGGAAGGAAAATTTCACTTCTCAAAGACCACTTACCAGCATCACTGGCTCCATTGGACAAGGACGAATGAAGGGATTCTGTGGTGTCTGGCCGCTTCAGGCTATTCCCCGAGCTGCTGTGTGTCAAGACTGAGGCAGATCCAGAGGAACTACAAAACAACCAATTTCTTAGGAGATTCAGAATCATCAAAAAATGTTAGCTCTTAAAGCTATTTAAAAGCAAGGTATGCAGACAGCAGATAGAAACACACTAGACACTGAAGAGTTAGCTGGTTACATAAACACATACTTATGTTCTCCACTGCCCTCCCAGTGCCACCCTCATTCCAGGACTGTCGATCGTAAAATCTGGTGATCTGATCTCTTGTCACGTGCTCTGTGCACAGTGTGTACCCCCCCACATGCAAAGGCAAGCCATGAAATTCATTAAAAATTAGGTCTTTCCCCTCTTTATTTAAAACTAAAAATTCAAGTTATCTTATTATGTTATATTACATAAAGATAGCTCTGTGAAAGTTCTTGGCAACAATTTCCAGAACCACAGAATAGCAAGTTTATTACTTAGTCTCAGAAAGATGTCTTGTTTATGTCTTTGAGATCCTTTGATAAAAGAATTAACATTCTTCCCAATCATTAAAAAACTGCATTTGAAATTATTAAACAAGACATATATTTTTTACAATTAAATGTTTAACAAATTGCATTTTGAGCTGGTTAATAGGATCTGAGGAATCTTCTTCTGTACTTTGTCATACCTGCTACTTAACTCTCCTATGATTAGGGTTGCTAAAGGGTCATTATGAGACAAAGTCAACTCAATGGCAGTGAGTGAGGATTAATATTTATACAATAGTCAGAAAATCAAACAGCTTGTGTATAAAAATAAAAACAAATTTCTCCTATTATAGGTGTTATTTGGAGCAGTACATAAAACATAACAATCAGGCTTGGTACAACTCTATAGGCGGGAAACATTACTATGTATACTAATGAAAACATCGTTTGCCCTGGTTACTTACCTCCTTTTGATCTATTTTTCAAAAATCCTTAGGTAACTAAATATTGCTTCTTTGATAATTTAGCAGTATACATCACAAGGTACTGTAACTAATGTCTACCTCACCAGTTTTGAGAGCCAATGGAAAATATGAGTAAAAGACCTAGGTAAGAGAAATCAAATGATTGTTAAATACCAAGAGCTGCAGGAAAATTATCTTTAAACTGTTTTGTGGCTCTTTGATACATCATCAAAATAGAATCAATCTTTTACATAAATTGAGCTAAAAACCCCAAATCCTATAAAACACAATGCTCATTTTAGATGCAATTCCAGACCTATTTTTGTTCTGTTTGCGCCTTATCCAGGATTTGAACCCAGAGCTAGGCCAAGTGAAATGTTTCATGGTTCAAATGGAGGGGTATTTGGACACAAAAAAACATGTAAATAGGAAATTCCCAGACATTCCGTAATTTACCTCGTTCAGGCCAAGTGATTTAAATAAGGCCACCACAATGACATCATTTACTGCAAAAATTTCATATAGCCAAAGACCCATCTTTATTGATCATCAATAAGATCAATCAAGATCATCAATAAGGTACACTAAAAAGTTTAAGGCTGATTCAAACTTATTTACAAAAAATAACAATTTATTGAGTACCTAATACATGCCATACACTTACGTATGGCTCTCGATCCTCGTCTGGAAACCCTGTACGGGGTGGGGTCCCTGTGAGTGCAACTCTAACCTGATGGCAGTGGGTTTGGCTTTTTAGTACTCAACAGTCCATTAAAAAAGCAAAACCCTGCCGTTGACTCAATTCTAATTCACAGCGACCCAATAGGTACAGCTGCCTCAGTGTATGTATGACATGGGGATGGAGGAGGGTGAGAAAGAGAGAGAGAACACTGAGAAGGAGAAAACTCATGGGGTAGCAACGAATGGCCTGCAAGTGTCGAAAATTCAAATGCCTGTAGAGGGCAAGCAGAGAACATAAATATGTGAACAGGGCCAGGTTATAAGACATTATGGAACTAGAGCCAGGGTATCTGATTTGAAAGAATTTAGGGTCACTGAAAAGAAAATAAAGTAACTAAATTAATAAACCATGGTGCTAACCACATAAAACATCTTTAGCCCCTACCAGTTTGGGAACCGGATCAGTGCAGAAAGGAAGAGGGATTGCGGGAGAAAGGGAACCCAGAGGGGCTAACTGGACATAAAATGGGTTACCTCTGACTGAATGGAGGTGTGTGACCTGTGTATTTGCTACAATGCAGGCACTGAAGCTCAGAGGAGCTTCATGAAACGGGAAAAGGGAGTCGCCTGAAAAACTGTGGACAAGCCCACTGTAGGTACAAAAGGTAAGCATTAAAAAAACAAGCATTTACTTCTTCAGGATTTTTTGAAGAACCCTGAAACTGGAGCCAGAGACTAACAGAGACGTACCAGGCACTATTATCATGCTGTCACGGAATATAGTTAAAATAACTTTCAGAGGAAGGATAAAGTAAGTAGTCAATTTCCTGGCAAGCTATTTATGATAGTACTTTGTTCAGAATAATAGTACTGTCTAGCATAGAAACTTGCCCTTAATTCTGTTTAAAAAAAAAAAAAAGGCCATTAATTCCACTCTCACAAAACACCAAACACTACATAGGACAACACTGGAGACACCAAGTGGGCAGTGTGTCTAGTCTGACCCCCTCCTCACAATGGGGTGAAAAGGGAGCATAACAGATCAGCAATGGGAGCAAAGTCACGACGTCCATGCAGAATCCCCCAAATAGACTCCTGACTCGGGGCGCAGCACTTGGTATGGGACAGGCGGGGTGTGTGTGTGTGTGTGTGCGCGCGCTGATAGTAATGATAGCTGCATAACCCCCCTTGAGGGGGACGAATAACAGAATTGTAGGTAAAGGGACACAGACAGTGTAAGGTATTAAAGAAAATAAACATATAATATATTAAGGGTTTACAAGGAGGGTAGAGAGGGGAAGGAGGATGTATAAAGGAGCTGATAACAGGGGCTCAAGATGAAAGATACTGTTGGAAATGCTGGCAGCAGCTGTACAAGTTCACTTGATGTATGTAATTGATTACGGGTTGTTAAAATATCTGTAAGAGCCTCCAATAAACTGATTACGAAATTTAAAAAATAATAAAAACAAAAGTTCATAATGAACTAGAAGTCCTAAGTGGGAAAAAAAACTTTCAAAATTGAAGTAATTGTTAGCAGTTGTCAAGAACCTACACACAGCAGAACAAAACTCCACCGTGTTCTTCTATGCCATCTCCACGGTCAGCTGGGGAGCTCACTGTTCCACTTAAAAACAACTACAACCATCAAACTCACAAGCAGAGAACATGACATTTGAGCAGAGACCTGCCTGGTGGGAGGACACCAGCCATAGGAAAAGCTGGAGGAAGATCGATCCAGGAGGGACCAGCCAGTGAAAAGTATTGGGGTGGGAGATGGGATGTGTCCACGAATAAAACCAAATCCAAACTCACTGCCATTAAGTCTGCTACGACTCATAGCAACCCTACAGGACAGAGTGGAGCTGGCCCTGTGGGCTTCTCAGACTGTTAATCTTTATGGGAGTAGAAAGCCTCATCTTTCTCCCACAGAATTACTACTGGTTTTGAACTGTTGGCCTTGTGGTTAGCAGCCCAGTGTGTAACTCATTACACAACTGCCCACACAAAGTGTCTATTAGAGAACTGTTAATAATGATGTCATAATAGTTTACTTCCCATCATACTATATTAAGAAACCAATGAGCTAAACCAAATCCCTTCTGTTAAATTGACCTTGAAGTTTGCTCTGCTAAAAACAAAGCCATGAACCAACAGTCATTTTCCTTATAAATGGCTTCAAGTAGTTCCGATGTGATTACATACAAACACCAGATTTCTCAGTTCATGGAAGTACTTACGTTGCACCATGAACAAGGAAGAATGCACAAGAATTGTGCATCTGAATTACAGTTTGGCATTTCTATCTAACCCAAGGCTATGATTTCAGCTCACCAACTTTCTAAATATATTACTAGGTTTGGGCTCATCTTTCTACCTCTACTTTAGCTCACTATACTCAATGCTGTGGACGAAGGAGTTGTTTCCATAAAGAGTTCCTGTCTCAGAAACCCTATCGAAGGTCCCTCCCTGTGAGTTGGAATCAACTCGATGGTAGTGTTTGCTTTTGCTTTTGGGGCACTTAATGCTACATTAAAAAAAATAAATACTGAAAACAAACAAACAAACACTGCCTCTCTTAAGTCAATTTTGATTCACAGCAAACCTGTACGACAGAGTAGAACTGCCCCAGAGCATTTCCAAGGCTGTAGATCCTTCCATAAGCAGACTGCTGTAGCTTTCTCCCATGGAGTGACTGGTGAGGCCCTTGCTTTCAGTAAAACTATCTCATCCTCAAATGCAAATCACTCGTAAATTCAAAATTTTTAAAGAGTAAAGGACCTTTAAATGATCTGTCTTTTGTCAACCCATTTGATTTCACTGTTTTTTTTAGTTCATTTCTTTTTAAACGAACATAACTCATGCCAGTCACGATACACTACATGTATTTCCCCTCACCTTTAAAAGAAAAAGTCCAAGCTCCTTTCTCCTTCTGAAATAGGTTTCCTTCCCTATATCCCTCCGTTCCTCCTCTCTCTACTCATCCACATCTCACCTTAGGAGTCTAGCTTTGAGGCAACCACGATGCTTCGCTAACTTCTCAACACTTAACAATCTTCCCAAAGCTTTCTGTGCTTATCCTAACTCTAGCGTCCGTTATAAAGGTTTGTTCCCACAACAGCATAGGGACGAGCTCTTTGTCACTACAGTGGCTTCGCAGCTATTGACCTCACACAGGGCCTGCTCCCAGGGTTGGTGCTGTAGCGCACGAGCCTGAGGTCAGCACATGACATCCTAGAAGACACTACCTAGTCCCTTTGGGTTATACTTCCACTGAGCTGACCGGACTCAATGTGCCCATTAAAACAAAGTTGTCCTTTTTTACTCTCCAAAGTAACAGCTATTAGAGCAGTCCTGTCATTAACACCCGTCTCGAAGTCAAATTACACTTTTAAAAACTAGGAGAGTCATGTAAATACATACTTGGTTCATCTACTTACTCTATTAAGCGCTTTGGAGAGGAGCCACTTTGATGGAATTCATCAGCATCATAGAACTCGTCCTCACTGCTGGAGTACGAGAACTCTGGGACTGTGTTTGGAGACAAGGTGACGTGGCTGGGAGAAGTGAGACTGCTACTGGGTGCTGAGTGTCCGCTGCCTGAGAAGTGAAAAGGTTCTTCATTAGGGGCGAATGACAGTGACAGAGGGGAAGACATCTACTGAAGACACAGAAGTTTCTTCTCTGAAAAGAAACCCGAACCTTTAGCAAAGTGCAAATCAGGTATGAACAGGGACACCTTTTAAGTAAATGAAATAATCCTTTGTCCTTATTCTATAGCTAAAGATGAATTTATCCTAAATTAAGAAGGAAGCTCTCGATTATATGTAAATCATGCGGAAATCTAGTGTTGGGCAGTCAATTGTAGGTCCACTAAGCGTCAATGACAAGCCTCTGGTTTTATACTGCACACAAGATTTACACTTCATTATTTAAATTGCTTTAACAGCACTTTATCAGAACTGCAAACAAGACAGCAATTGATTTTTTCTTTCCAAATTAAGACAACCTGTTTACACTGTTAAGTATTAGAGACCAAAAATAAGACTACATTAATATCTTTCCGAATTCAAAATTTAAAATGGGCTATTAGCTGAAACCACATGGTGATTTTCCATGACTACACACATAAGCTCTACTCAGGAAAGACAGATGTGTAGGTTGGGGTTAGGGTGATAGGTGTTTATCCCTTACCTCCTCCCTAAGAAGAGTTCTGACTTTGGTCCCCAAAGACAGACAAAGATGCTCCCCCTGCTCCCTGGTTTTTCACTGTATAGGTAACTCAATATCAATATAATTAGTTTTAAAACAAGAAATAAATCTAATACCTGACACTGATGGTGTATCCTTGTAAATTAGAAAAAAAATAAAGACCACAAGTCTAAGCCAGTTAGGGCTCTGGTGGCACACGGGTTCTATCACCTGACTGCTCCTTGAAAACTCCATGCTCACACCCACCAGCTGCTTTGCATGCGAAACACATCGCCATGTGCCTCTATCAAGATACAGCCTTGGGATCCAATAGGGTAGTACAACCCTCCCCCATGAAGCTAGCAAGGAGAGTCAACAGCATCAGGTTTGCAGTTGTTTACACAATTACAAATAAATTAAGATGCAGCATCTCAGTTTTTATGAAAATCAGTAAAAGAGGCATACATCTATCCTAAAGAAATACAGTTGGTCTCCAGGTTACAAACCCCACTTTACTGACAACAACTACTTGCCTTTTAATGCAGGGCTTTAAACTGGGGCTAGAACCTTTACAACCTGGGTGATTCCTTCAAGTAACCAAATTTTGGGTTAAATCACAGAGTAATGCCCTGGTGAGGCTTTTAGGAACCAGGTGATTGGATTATTGGTAAAGCTGTGGAAAGCCACACACATTCAAAGCACAGTGGTTTCACTAACCTAGAGTGGAGGAGTAGCTATCTTTGAAGCCATTCTTAAGTGTTATGTTAATTGGCCCTCACTTTGAAAAGAGTGAACCAATCCCTACAAGGAATAAATTCGTAATCACAATCACCTTCACCTGCTGCTCCAGGCTTCAGGCCTTTTTTCCACCCAAGAAGGCAAACACAACTCTAGGCATCTGGTTTTACCTACAAATTCTTAAAGACACAGCTAGGAATGGGTCTCGGTAGCAGCAACCCAGGAACTTTCTGTACTCCTGTTTCAAAAGCATTGCTTATAATAGAAAACTATTCAAAACAGGCATTGCCTCAAAACAAAAACTCACTGCCATGAATCAATGCCAACTCACAGTGACCTAATAGGGCCAGGTAGAACTGCCCCTGTGGGTTTCTGAGACTGACGTTTTACGGGGGTACAAAGCTCCTTCTGCCTCCCATGAAGCAGCTGGTGACCCTGTACAGGTTAGCAAACCCACGTGTAACCAGGACACGACCAGGGCTCCCAGTAACACGTAGTCAAAAGAATCCTGCAGCCAAGTGTATCAACATGGGAACTAACGTATCTCACTTAGGTAAAAACAACAATAAAAATACACAGCACAGAGGTGGGTATGGAGGGAACAGAAATGACAGGGGGACGGCGAGTGAAGAGGACGTTCAGCGTTTATTCTGTGTGCTTCTCTATTGTCTGCCTTTTCCACAAGGGCTTAAAGTTCATGAGAAAATGGAATTGAAAGTTCACGGAATTGTTCCATGAACTTTTTGGATCTCCAGATATATAAAAGTCTGACTTGTATAAACTTTCAAAAAGTCAGTATGGATTTCCAAAATAAATCTTAAAGGTAAATAAAATCCTCAGACCTGCTGTGTCTTATTCAAATTATGATTAATTATGAAAGTTTCTGGTTTACAAAGTTATTGTTTCCTGTGCCAAAGGATCATGATAAAACTAAGATATTTGCAACAAAAGTATACAACACATATCCCCATCATAAATCTCAAATGCTCGTTGGGGATTAAGAGAAGTAAAGGAATCACACAAATCTGATACCTGTACTATTTGGCGTTGGAGTCTGATGGCGTCCCAGAGTAGCTAATACAGGTCCAACTGGTAGGGAGGATGGACGCTGCTCTGACTTACTACACAACTGAGCAGGTTCTAGAAAATGTGGACAAGTGAAAAATGTTAAGAGAAACAGGAGAACGCATACAATATTGGCTATGATTGGTTGGGACACAAAATCCTAGAGATCAGTAATTTCTGAAACTATATTCCATTAAAGCAGGTTCCATGCTACTCCTTGCTCTGACCTCTTAAAACTCAGTGATGATATGCTACAGATGACTGTGTAAAAAACATAAGCAGGGCACCGAGACCAGCCAAGGTCAACCAGCCCAGCAACAGCTCTACAAAACCAACAAATGCTTCTGACAGCATGATATTTCCCAACCTCAATCACAGAAAATGTGAGATGAGGCACATGCCGACTCTTTGATCCCCTGTGAAAGATTAAGTTCACTCTAAAGACATAAAAAAACAAAGTTTTTTAAAAGACAAACTTTAACTATTCATTGAAAATATTTGCTCTTTTACATTACAATTTTTTACATTAACTACCTCACCGTTCAGAACATGGAAATGTAGGCTGAAATAAAAAGATAAAAGGAACCACTGTGTGGAGTGTTAAACCATCTTTACCAATGCTGAAAGAGTATGCATCCCTCTCTATAAAAAGCCCTACCCTGGTGGTGAGGTGGGTTAGGGACTGGGCTGCTAAGCACAAGCCTATCAGCTGCTCCAAGGGAGAAAAAGATAAAGTGGTCTGGTTCAGGGAAGACTTAAAATCTTGAAAGCCCTGTCTGAGCTGCTAGAAGCGGAACTGACTGAACAGCAGGGGGCGGGTAAGCACTAAAGCAGGTGCCAGGGCGAATCCCCGACTCAGGGCACCCGTGCCCGTCATATCGGCGCGGGACTACACAGCGTGTTCAGTAACTGACTTTGCAGAATAAGACTGCCAGGTCTTTCTTCCAAAAGGCCTCTGGCTGGGCTTGAATCTTCCTTGTGGTTAGCGATAGGCATGTTTGTACCATCCAGGGTCTCCACACCTGGTCAATGAGCATTCACACATTTCATTCTGTCCTATCTCTTAAATATAAATAAACCGCTTATATTATTTAGAGATATAAAGAACATCTTAAATAATGAGTTCCTTAATTACACTCAAGTAGACCAAGGTACATTAATTATTCCTCAATTGCCACAAATTCACAACCTTTTGGCCCACAATTAATTCAAATCTTAGTAACCATATTTCTCTTCTACCTCATTTTGAAAACGCAAACTCCTTTGATAGTATTTCGAAAACCAATGCCAAAAAACACCTATCTTTTTGTCAGTTCATTTTTAACTACAGGACAAAAAGTATTGCTACTAAGGATTCCAGTTCATGCACACATGGGCTGATTTATTTATTAAAGTGTTTAGACATGTTACTGGCTGCCAACAAGTTCTCTCAGTAACAAACTTGTGGGGAGTCTGGCTAAAGTGCCATAAAAAAGGGGTGGGGTGGTGGACGGGTCTAATCAAAACAGCGATTTGGAGGGGATCTTCTAAGCCCATTAAATTCACAGTGGAGAGGTCGCTCACGTGATGGTGAATGCTTTTCTTGATAGATTTTCTCCAAAGACACAGGATGAACAAAGGAGCTTGTTATGAATTTTCACAGAAAATGGAACGTTGAATTAATGAGAAAATGGCCAAGAGAGCTGCGCTGAGGAAGTTTTCCTTCGTGACAATGTGCCTGTTCATTCTTTGAGAGTGGCCAGGGCTCTATCCTCAGAGAATTTCGCTGGGAAACTTTACCCCATCCACCTGAGCTGATCCCTTCTGGCTTCTTGCCCTCCACCTGTAAAACTCAAAGCACCTTAAAAGGAACACAATTTGAGTCTCTCCTCAAGGATGTTAAAACATATTTGGACAGGGTGTAATTTCAAAAGGGCAGAATTCACTGGGAGGGGAAAGGTTATACAGATGGAAACTTTTTGTAGCAATACTCTTTGATTGCCCTCATACACATTTTATGGTTCCTGTTAAAAGGGAAAAAAATTAAAAGACCTCTTCCGGCTTACAAAGATAACCATATACATTAATTTTTCTCATCAATGGATCTTATGAAATATTTTTTACAAATACTACACCTGAAGGTAAGACCGTCTGGGAAGGCATTGTGCTTATCACAGGTTCCAAGGGACTAGGTTGATATATTGCATCTACAGGATTGATAGTACTCTGAGATAAAGAAACACAGAACGGTTATTGTTAATTAGTGTCTTTTTTAAGCTGACACTCCCAAACCTATGAAAAGCTCACATTTCTATCAGCAAAATCCTGAGAGCAGCTATAGAGGTATGTTGGTCAAGAAGCAAACGGTATGAAACACCCTTTCAAACACAAGTCTAAGACTTTCTTTTAACTCTATCACATAGAAACTCCATCATGAAAGAGGATAAAGCTGAATGGGAATCCTGTAAGGAATTTTTAGAAGATGTGGGGAGCCTTCAGGAAGCCTAATCAAATCATCTCTCGCCTAATGCAATGCTTCTCAAAATGTTTAATTCACCACACACGTGGTCTGTCTATCAAACATGGAGAAGCTTTATCTTGATTTGGTATTAATAAACATTAGACTAGAACTAGCTAATGTACTTGCATAATAGGATCTTAACTTTCATACCTATTTCAGCACTGTGCTATGCCCACCGCCCAGTTTTAAGGTCACTAAAGGTAAAAGATGTACTGCCTAATTGAGAGTGGGAGACCTTCTGTTGGAAGATTTAGAACATGAAAAATATACATCCTAAACGTGTATGTACAATTTTGGGGGGGAGGGGTGCATACATTTCTTTAATAACAAGGCAACATTTTTCTGATGGATGACACTTTAAAAACTAGAGCTCACAACCTGATGATGCTTTTTTTCATCGGGGGTTCATTGGGTGGGGATGGGGAGGAAACAGCAGGATTTTAAGCTACAGGTTTTGCCACTTTCAAAACTAAACTGGACATAAACCATGAAATAAATATAGGGGGGAAAGTTAAAAAGAATTCTTCAATTATTCATGGATCTGGACCACTAAGCTTCAGATAAATATGTGGTAGAGTTTAATGGCAGAAAACACATTATCTTGGCTTCAAAGGAAATACTTGATGAAGAAGGACAGAATGTATTTGTATAATCCTGAAAGTGCCTACAATGAAAACTGAGATAAGTTAGTTTTTGTAACAGTCTCATCTAACATCTAGGTTAGAAAATAAACCTGTAGAGCAGGCATCCTCAATTGATGGCCCATGGGCCACATGCGGCCCGCCGGGTGTTTTTGCCCCATATGTTTTTTTACTTCAAAATAAGATATGTGCAGTGTGCATAGGAATTTGTTTAGTTTTTTTTTAAACTACAGTCTGGCCCTCCAATGGGTCTGAGGGACAGTGAACCCTGTTTGAAAAGTTTGAGGACTCCTGCTGTATGTAGAGATTGGCACAAAAGCCACTTCCGGAGATCTGTCAGCCAAATAACAGATTGGTTTATAAAAGAAACAATGCCCGTGAATAAGGTGGTGTTCCTTAAAATAACCAACTCTGAGACCAAATGGTCGACATTTACCCCAAAACAAAGGCAAGGAAGAGCAGAAGTCAGATCAATGGAAACCCAGAATGGAGATGGTGGGATGACAACCCGTGGAAACTGTTAACTATGTCACAGAACAGTCTGCTTAAAACTGATAAACAGGAATCTAATTTGCTACACAGTCTTTCACCTAAAACACAATAAATAACCGTCCTCACATACTATGTTGAAGTCATTAAATTACATCTCTTAGACTAAGCTATTCGAACACAAGAATTCTGATTCATGTCACTAAATATTGATGCCTACCCTAAATATTGATACTAGAAAATACACCCTGAAAATGCTAGTAATCAAAAACTTAGTAATGTGAAGTAGGGCAGGCTTTGCAGCATTAGGAAGAGCACAGAAACTGGAACTCAGATTCCCAATTTCTTTGACTCTGCTCTATCAAGACCTTGGTCCGCCCCTTGTTATAGATGGGCCTCAATTTCTCTCTCGGGGCTTTCAAATTCTTAAATAAGATAATTTAAAAACTATACCTCCAGAAGCCAGAGCAGCCGTAATAAGTGAACCAGTGTCTCTGCAAGCCCCAGAGCTGTTTTTAAAGCTAAGTCTGTGTTGTACAAATGCTTGAAAAACACAAACGCCCACCACAAATACTTTGATCCAAAGGAATGAAATCTTATATAAGGAAAATCACTGTTACTAGAATTCTATTTTTGGACAAAATCTTTTGTTTTGCAGATAAGATGTAAGCATTTAATTTTTTAAAAAGGAAGAAAGAAAACATGCCCTTACTCTGCACTCAGTCTACAGTCCACGGGCATATGACCAGGATAAAATATGTCAAATTACATTAATTTTGCTTATAAAGAGTGTACAGAGCCTGAGAAATACAAGCAAATAATAACCCTCGAGGCTAATCTACTGGGATAACATTAATAAATAAAATTTACAAGTATACAACATTGCCATGTATAACATGTAATAATTGTAAATATATATGTGTATGCAAACCTAACACTTATTTTTTGAGTACTAGATGCTCTGTTCTTTACAACCAACCTCTGAGGTAAAACAAATCACTTTTCTTTTCTAGATGAGGAGATTCACGTTCAGTAATTTGTCCAAGGGCCCACAGCTGTTGAATGGCAGGGCCGTTACACCCAGGCAGGCTGGTCGAGGGCGTCTATCATGAACAATTCCTTCTTTCTTTAAAATAAATGCTCTTCAGCCAGAAAACCTTATAGTTTCTGATCAAATAATTCAAGGATGTTTGTTTTCTACAAGTTTAGATATTCCCTGATTGTGACGTTTTCAAATATTTTTATGATTTATAAAATATTACCCATTTTTAAATATAATGTAATGATATTTGCACTAAACGATAAAAAACATTTGGGTTTTCCTTAAGAGACTGTGGGAACTAGACAAACCATATACAATCCTTTCCCTGTGAGGCTTACACAAACTTCAATGCTGCCTGGAAAGAGAGATTATATCTATATCATATATTTGTATTATACTGTATTTTGAACTCTCTTTGAACAGAAAAATGAAAATTCCAATGTATTTAATTCAAATGTTAAAATGCATTTCTTAATAGTAATGCAAACCAGAAAGATTTGTTTTTCATTTCAACATGCTCATTCTTTCAAGCATAATCATGAGATGGTTCTGAAGATTTTTTCCTACATGTATATAATTCAGTGCTACTTCTTACCCATCATGGTTTTAAAGACCTAGACCAGGTCTCAGGCTAGCAGGAATTAGTAACATCTCAGGGAAAACGGAGGCCACTTCCTACTTGAGAAATTCAGTCTAAGCATAAATCCTTCGGTTCTTATAAAACTACAGTCACCATTCCGAACCTTCAAAGTCTAACTTTCCAGCTGGAAGATTATAAGGTAAATAAAAAATGCCATGGAGGAAGAAAGAGGAAATAAGCAAATGGCCATAGAAGTGAAAGAATTCACACTGTAAATCATTCCAACAAAAATGGAGTTACACCACACAAATGAGCGCTGATAATAAACAAAATCAAGAAATAAGAGGAAAAACTGTACACAGATTTAAATAGATATAAATACATTACAGTATTATGCCCTTGCCCCATTGCTTGCATCTGAGAAAAAAGCTTGCCAAGAAATGTAGCGTTGTGAATTATGCCTGATTTAGTCACAAAAGCTGAAGTTTTATACCATGATTAACCTTTCGAATTAACACATGCAAAGTGATTTAATTGGGACAAACGCTTAGAAAAAAATTTAAGACTGTCATTTCCCTTCCAAGTGATTGCTGAAAGATGGCCACTTGAGCAAAAAGAAAATTGCAACAGTCAATAACAATAAGCAGTGAGCAAGTGGAAAGAGGAAGTTGCGTTGAAAATGAGTAGAAACTCAGGCCTCTGCTGACATGACTGGTTAAACGCTCTGCAGAAGTCCAGGGAAACAGAGATTAGATGAAACTTACTATAATTCCATCTGCGTGCTGCTCCGCATTACACTGGTCCTTAAGGAAAAATGTTAGAAATATTAACTTCATTCTTTCATTTAAGGAACTCCTAGTGTACTTTCTTTCCTATAAAGAAAGCGTATTGTACTCATTATACTAGTGAATAATGATTTTGGAACACTACTTTTCCACTTCCACTAAGCTGTTAATTCTACTGAACATTCCTAATCAATTATTATTAGATAGGTTTGCAACAATGAACACCAAAAATGATCAGTTCTAGATAGGCATATAAATTATGTTCACTGTCTGGTGCTGCCAGTGATTAAAACAGAAAGAGACAAGGAGCCCTGATGGTTATGCTTGGGCTGCTAAGTGCAAAGTCAGCAGTTTGAAATCACCAGTCTCTCCGAGGAAGAAAAACAGGACTTCTATTCCATAAAGAGTTTACAGTATTGTTTTATATTCATTTAGGACTATGCACCGCCTAACAGACGGTCATGGAGTAGACTCTGGCGCACTGACCCTGACTCACGGCCATTGGGTCAGGAGTCGATTCTGAGGAGGACTGGTCCTAGAGAGCAGGGAAGAACAGAACAGCCTGTGTTTCCCACACTGTAACTCTTTACAGCCGTGTCCTGCTCCCACAGAGCAGCTGATGCAGTTTCAAACTGCCGACCTTGCAAGATAGCAGCCCGAGGTGTAACCACTATGCCACCAGGGCTCTTTAAAGGACAGAACAAAAGTGCTCCTTAGGGTTTCTGAGACTATGAACTTGACAGGAACTGGAAGCCTCACTTTTTTTCCAAGGAGCAGCTGGTGGGTTTGAACCACTAGGCCACCTTAGGGTTAGCAGTTCCAATGATTAAACTACTATACCAGCATGACTCCTTAATTTAGTATTAAAGACCCAATACTTCTGCATTTGACTTTTACAGTAAGCGATGCCAACTCGTACTGTACTTTAAAGTTATTACAATCGCATAGCCACTGAGTGCAGAATTATATCAATGTTTTTCTAAACATGTGCTCATTCCAGTAAACACAACCACTATCTAGATGGAATGATGATACAGTAGCTAACAATGCTTGACAGACATTTCAAAGATATTAATTCATTCGCTTTACTGAAAAATCCACAAAGTGGGTGCACTGCCATAATCCCCATTATCAGTCGATTCTTACTCATAACAACCTCTGTAGGTTTCTGCAAGTTTATCTTCAGAGGACAGATGAATACACACACACACACACACACACACACACACAAGCTCTTTACTTCCTCTCCTCCCCACTTCCCTATGTGTACAGTGAGGCTTCTCTTTCACCCAGGAACAGCCCAGTATAAATTGGGTATTAGCTAGAACCCAGAAGCATGATATAGCAAGTAGCTGCATCCGGTCCTTTTTCCCCCTAATATGAATTAGGGAGAAATTAAACAAGCACTCCAAAGCAAAAGAAAAATCATGTGGACAGGTACTATTAATCTATGTCACTGATTCCTTAAGGGACAATTCTCTAAAGAGGTAAACAACTACTACTGATGGGTGAAGGGATCTTTCTTTTAGCATTATACAGAAATACTATTGGGAGGTTATTGCATTTGAGTGCAAATCAATCTTTGGTTTTAAATACAATACCAAAGTTATATGTATTGTATCTTTAACTGCCAGAATTACTCAGAATTATACAAATTGAAGGGGTTAATTAAAACAATTTAGAGACCATTTCTTAGAGTTAACATAGGAGGCTGAAAACTCCTGTCCTTAAATAGACCTGCTTACAAGGTTGGCCCTTGACTGGCACCTGGGAACTTGGATTTCTGAAATGAAAAAGACTAGCTCATTGTGCCTAACCTGTGCAAACACTGCAGCCATCCTGCCTACCTGCTTTCCTTCGGAAGTCTGGAATCGTGGAAGTGCTAGGCTAAGAAGCTTGCCTCTAAGTTTCTAAGCAGCTTCCTTTCTAGGCACACTCCATTGTACTTCTGCCACGGTCTTAGGGTACTTCCTCTTGAGACCCAGCTACCAAGCTGTGTGAAAACACAAACAGCTTGGAGGAAGGCCTTATGGAGAAGCAGCTTGGAGTCCCAGCCCAACAAACAGTAAACATTACATAGAAGAACCCTGATCAATACGGGGGGAAATGCAGAACAGAATTTCAAATTCTCATAAACTCTACACTTTCTGGAGCCATGGAGGCAGGATGAATAGTTGCCCCTGCAACTATTACTCCGAGATAATCTTTAAACTGTATGCCAAAAGTGTCCCTTGAAGTCACCTTAAACCAGCAGAAAACCAGTAGAAAAGGTCTGCTGCTCTGTAAGATCGTTATGGGATCGATCACAGGGACAGCAGCAACTCAACAGCATTCATGAGGTAGGAGCAACTCAGAAACAGAGCAGGACCGGCAGAAGGGAATCACACTGAGTGAATGACGCAAGCAGAAATGAAGCGGTATACACAGTACTAGCAACAAACTGAAGAACACTGAGAACACTACACGGGAATCTGTGTTCGGATTACTAAGGAAGGAACACAGACAAAAACAGCGAGAGAGGTTGCACACACACTTGAAGAATGTAACCCACAACACTGAATTGTACAAGTAGGACCTTAAATTAGTGTGTGAATATTCTCAACAACAAAATAAAATTTAGATTAAAAAACGGCTAGCCTCAACCACACTCCCACAATCAATAAAATACAAAACAATAGATCCTCACGTTATCACGAGGCATACTATTGTTGTTAGGTTCCATTAAGCTGGTTCCAATTCACAGCAACTCCACAGAGAGCAGAAGGCAACTGCCTGCCCGGGGCCATTCTCAGTCTGCTGAGCCCACTGCTGCAGCTCCAGAGGCTAGCGTGCAGTGAGTTTTCTGCTATATACCCAGCCACTTTCAAATGATATCATCCAAAAATAAATACATGCAGCAAGGAAGGAAAATTTCTAATTCAAGCCTGGTGTGACAATAAATGAGCCTGGGATAATCTCGAGGTTGAGAAAGAAATTGGATGCTTTCCCCAACTAAAAAAAAGTAGACTTATCCCATACCGTGGTTTGTTTGTTTTTTAATTTAACAAAAATTGTAGAAGAAAACACAGGAGTATGTTTTTGTGATGTGTAGCACAACAATGATTTCACTAATAGCAAAATAATGAAAAATTTGTAAGCTGGATTCCACCCAAACAAAAGCTTTGGGCTTCAAAGACAGCACACTAAGAAACGAAAACAATCAATCCACAAACCTGAAGGAATTTCCAAATTCTATATGAGATTTGTGGCTTGTATCCAGACTACACCAAGGGGCTTCATCAGAAAGTTTGTGGAAAACATCTAATATCTCTGACTCTATTTTTCCATGATCTTTTTTGAAGCTTATTATATAAAGAACTCTTATAATGCAATAATAAAAAGCTTAATTCAAATAAAATATGGGCAAAGGATGTGCATACATATTTCTCTGAAGATATTTAAAATCTTAATATGCACATAAAAAGATATTCAACATAATCATTATGGAAATTCAAGTAAAAACTATATTTAAAGACCCACTCTACTTCCAGAATGGCTATAATCAAAAAGATACTCGATCACAAGTACCGGTGAATTTATGCAAAGAATCTTGAACTTTCACATTTGTAGACAGGACTTTCAAATGGTGCAGTCACCATGGAAAAGAGTTTGGCAGTTCTCATAGTTAAACCTAGAGTGGCCACGTGACCCAGGAAGGAATACAAACCCCAAGATAAAAGGGGGAAAATGTCTACACAAAAACAATGCGCGCCACAGTTCATAGCAGCAGGAGTTCTAAAAGCCCAAATGTAAAAACAACCTAAATACTCATTAATGGCGGAATGGATAAATATGTGTACACCCAAAGACTGAACCAATAAAAGGATGACTGAATACATGGCTCACCATGAACTAATCTGGAAAACATTCTTCTCAGTAAAAAAAGAAAACTAGCCACACAGAACTATCTTTTTTGTATGACTCATTCCTCTGCATAGAAAAATCTAGACACGGACAGCAAATCAGTAGTTGCCAGAGGCTGAAGGGGGCGAGAGGAGGAACAGGAACGTGAGGGCTCTGTGGGTACCTGGTGGTTTAGCAGGGGTTCAAAAAGCTCTAAAATTAGATTATGGTGGTGACTACCTGCCTCTCTCTGTAAATGTACACCTAAAAAACCCCAATCAAGAGACCATTTTAAAGTCTGCACATAACACTTGTCTTGGAAAGAGAATTGGGGATCTGTGTGCCTATGGCCAGATAACTCAAGAGTTCTGAAAGGATAATGAAGACCCACCTGTGTAGTGCAGCAGCCACTAATCATGGGAACGCAGTTAAATCCCAAGCTTACAGGCAACTAGCTCCTACTTCCCCTTTAAGGTTATGTAAATTTGCCCTCACTTTGTAATGATTGAACTAATCCTCCTTCCTCACCTCCCAAATAACCAAAATCGCTGTCATCCAGTAGATTCAGACTTATAGTGGCCTGCACTAATATCAACAACATGTGAAGTTGTTGCTTTCAACTTTAGATCCTCCCCAATTTTTTTCAATCCAACAAATATGTACTTAGGTTTTATTATACACATAGTACTAAGCGCATGCTAACATGATAACTCAGTACAAAGCAGGTACTACTATTTTCCCCATTCTATATAGGATGGAACCAAGGACCAGACAGGACACAGACACTTGCTCAAGTGGTAGCGCTTGGATTCAAACCTAGGCAACCTGGTTCCGAGCTCCTGCTCTTCAAAGATTATGCTGTCCTCTCTTCATTATCTTAATCACAGATTAACTGTGATTTCTTAAAGATTCATTTACTGGGATGTTCATTACATCACACTCCAAGTTATTACGGAGATGGCAGAATTTTAAAAAACATACATATAAATGTTAAACCACGAAACCATTAAAACGTATGTATAAAAAAATGCACTAAAAAATTCACTATTTATCAGGTATCCACTATATAGCAGGCAATTATTTTAGGCACTGAGGATACAATGGTAAATAAGACAAAGTCTCAAGGAGAATACATATAAAGAGTACACAGGTAATAAACAAATATATACATTAGGCTAGTAATATAAGGCCATAGGAGAAAGGGGGACAAGGATGGAGTGGTGGTAGCGAAAAAGTTTCTTCAAAGAGATAGTCTGTGGGCAGAAATTTAAGTCAAATGAGAGTGGAAAATGCCTTCCTTCCAGGAGAGGGAAAACCAGGTAGAAATCCTGAAGCATAAAAAGACAGGGCCTATTTGAGACTAACTAGATTAGGCAAGAGCAGAGATTCTCAATTGATGTAAATCTTTATATTTCATACCAAGTGCATTGAAAGGACCATTACAAGAATAGGTTCCCAAAATTGTTTGATCTATGGCCTCCTTTTCAGAAACAAACAAGTAAACAAATTCAAAAATCCCCCACCCCTGTCAATTAAAATCTTTGGTACCATAAGCCCACATCCTAGATAAAATAAAGGTACCTGCTTTCCCAGCACCCCATCTTTCCAGAACCACACCCTCTCTGGTCAGCAGTATTACCCACCTTGGGAAACACTGATGAAGAGGAACTGAACAGGCAAGTGGCATGGTAAGATTTACACTTAAATTAAGTTCACAGAAACCACTCATGTGTTTGACCTTGCAGTTATGTGCTTTAATCATGGTGACAACAGGACTCTAGTTCAGGGTACACACATAATTTGAGAGTTCCATTCACATATAAATAAAATTTCCCCCCGGAAAAACATAAAAAGCCAAATCCATTTACCTCGCCTGCGTAGTAACCAGGAGTGATGGTGGCGCGGTGGGTTGCCAATAGGAAAGCTCAGTAATTCAGGGAGAAAGAGGCGGCTTTCTATGTCCATACAAGTTAGTCTTGGAAACCCACAGGAAAGTTCTTGCCTGTCCTAAACGGTCACTATAAGTCAGAATCAACTCGATGGCAATGGATGGAGTTGCCTATTCTGAAGAATGTTGAAATGTCTATTAAACTAGACTAAAATAAAGAGGTAGTAGGTAGAGATTAAATTATAGAAAGTTCTAGAAATTAGCATTAGTTAATTTGAATCAAAAGTCATTCCAATGGTAAGATGAGCATAAACTACCTTATTACTTTATATTCCAGGAGCCCTGGTGGCATGGTAAGCTAAGTGGGCTGCGAATAGCAAAGACAGCAGTTCAAACTCACCATTCTTCAAGCAAAGTTGACTCTATCTCCATAAAGATCTATAGCCCTGAAACCTTACGCTGCAAGACTACCGTCCTATAGTTACCATGACAGCTGCAGGTTTGGCTTACCTTCAAATATATCAGTTATATTCTTTTTATATTCAAAGATCTTTAGAATTTTCTAATTTAAAATATTTAGATTGTATTCAAAATATTTAGAATTTGAGGGCCAAGATGCACCTGGACCCAAACTATGATGTCTTATGTGAAAGCTGAACAATACATAAGGCAGACCAGAGAAGAACCAGTGGTTCAGGTTACAGTCTCAGGAAGAACACTAATACACCATGAACTTCCAATCAACAAGTCTGTCTTGGAGGAAGGATAGCCAGAAAGCTCCTTAGAAGCAAGGATGTTACCTTGATGACTAAAGTGTGACTGACCTAAGCCGTGCTATTTCTAATAGCTTCATATCCTTGTGAAAGTTGGACACTGAATATGAAAGATCAAAGAATCAATGTATTTGAATTACGGTGCTAGTGAAGAGTACTGAAAGTAGCATGGACTTCCAAAATAAAATGAACCTGTCTTGGAAGAAGTACAACCAGACAGCATCCAAAGGATGGCAACACTTTGCCTCGCGTAGTTTGCTCAGGTTATCAGGAGACCTGTCCCAGGAAAAGGGAATCCTGCTTGGTAAGGTAGAAGGGTGACAATCAAAGGAAGACCTCTGATGATAAGGATCAACAGTGACTGCAATATCAGCTCCTTTCGCTTGTGCTTTTTGACTAACTCAGATGCATCACCCTATCCCATTACATCCTTAATACGCTAGGTAAAAAAAGTCATCTATTATGGGGCAAACAAATACATGCAACTGATTAAGTAAAATGAGGTGGTAACTAAAAATCCAAACAAGCAGAATTTTCAGTCTTGGATGCTAAACTGTTCACCCACAGCCATCTAGTGACTAGCTACAAATACAGATGTACAGTCAAGGCAGAAATAATGAAAAATAACTTTTAAGTCTGTCGCAAAACTTCAGGAAGCAAATTGTACATTTAAGTTAACAAAAATAAAATTTCTCAGAAAGCTAATACCCACACATTTTTAAAACTCAAATTTTAAAATATCTTATTTAAAAAATAAGAACAGATATTTAAGTACTTCATTAAAGTAGTTCAGCATTAGAAAAAACTGCATCAAAGAAAACATTTAAAAGCATCTCCATTGTGTATTTACTTAGAGATAAATAAAAGAATGCTACCAAAACTTAGATTCTTTAGATTGGAGATAATTTTTTTATTATGAGTGTTTATAAAATGTGTCTGTTTCAAGCAGCACTGAAAATGATAAAATAGAAGGAAAGGGCAAGCCACTCCAACACCTAGGTTCACTTCTTTCCCAACCACCGCTGGAAATGCTCTTGCCGAAACCAGACACACACAGGGAAGATCCCAGCTAAATCTAATACTTGTTCACTTGTACCAGAAACCCCACAATACCGATTATTAGGGAAACATCATACACTTCAGAACTGAATTTTTTAAATGTTCAAATCCATTAAGTGAAATAAAAAGTAAAGTTACTTACTTTAGCAATCTGCAGCAATACAATGCAGTGTTTGATTGATTCTACCATGCTCTACAAAACCAAAACACTCATTAGAATCTTTTCCCACAAGATATGATGTTAAAGCTTAAAATATAAAAGTTACAAAGTACAAGGTTTAAGTTTATACTGGGTAAGATGGCCAGAGTTATTCATTAGTAATTCTATGAAATGTTAAAGAATGACAAAACAGTACTTATTTTACACAGAGTAACATCAGAATTGTTTTTCAACACTTTACACAAAAAGGCTTGGGAGTCTGGCTTCCAAATTCTTGTCTCGATGGCAGCAACCACAGTATAAATTTGTGATAAAATTACTCCAAACATGGAAGTAAAAGAATGGAAATGACCCTGGCAAATTATATGTAGGCCTGAAAATGTTTTCCATTTTCAAATATTTTTACCAAAATACAAATCTCATGAGCAGCCCAAAACATACAGTCAGAAGGGCAGTACAGCAGGAAACTTGAATCACTGTCTAATAAGAAAGAATATATACTTTGTACAAGGATGACATCTTTTATCCAAGGATCTCAGTCAAGAGCACAAAAAGGTAAAATAGTACGTACATTAAGTCAATTTCTGCCAATTAAAGGGATTATTTTGTTTAAATTTCTTTGGAAAATAACACAGTTCTTAAAACACTTTAGGAAAAAAATGCAAGATAATTAAAATTTCAACAGCTCATGTTAATAGCAGCAGCTTCAAAAGAAACAATATTTTAAAGCCTTTCTCAATGCAAAGCCAGAGTTTGGTAAGCACGTAACTTACATTTGTTGTCTCTTTGAGGGTTTCAATTTTCTGTAAGAAATGAGTTTAAGCAAAAATAATTAGAAGCACAAAAGGCTATCTTTGCTTCTAACTGGTAAGTCTTTTAAAGAATTTTGCCAAAATATATGTAAACGTATGCAAGTTGGAATGGGAGGTGATTTTAGTTAATTTCATTACCTGTTAAATAAAAAAATTATAATTCCAGACATTTTATAGATTAACCCTTCTTTGGCAAATTCATGTGATTCAAGATTTGTAAGAATTAAAACCTCTTATGTTTTACTTGAAGAAAAATTACATCTCTCTATAAACATCACACTATGATTTTTAAAATGCTGACATTTTAGCAAAGGAACCCCAGTGGCATTCACTGTCACCTAAGTGCTGGATCGGTAACTGCAATGTTACTCCTCGGTCACGCAGCAGAAAGCTGAGGCTGTCTGCTCGTGTACAGAATTACAAAGCCTTGAACACTGTGGGTAGGGTGGTCACTATGGGTTTGAATAGGCCTGAGAATGGTGAATTTTATATTTTAGCATCTTCTTAAGGAGGAAAACAATGAGCTGAATAAAAAAATTTTATTTTTAAATTTAAAGGCAGTGCTTAAACTATGTAATAGCTAGCTGAGGAGGACTATTTAAAAGCAATTATTTATTTTTGATTCCTTATCGGTGGCTACTTACTATGTTTATTCTGAATATTCTTGACAATGGGTTTATTAGTATCTGAAAAGGTTATAAATAAATTTAATAAACTTGGTAGTTTAAACTACAAAGGGCAGTAAGTGAAAACTTTGTATATTACCCTTTGAAACAGAAATCTACCAGAAAACTCTCAGTGAGGTCCAGAGAGCAGTAGGATTATAATAGATCAGTCAAAACACTAAAATCTTTGTTGTTTCTCCAAAGGGCTCTTGAATTATTAAAAAAACAAAAACAAATCCCAAAGCCATGATTACATAAGTTACCTTTCTCTGTTCATCATCCTTGCAATTTTGAAGTTTGTCATCAAAAAGCTACAGAATAAAAAAAGTTAACAGTGAGATACATGACTACAGATATGCATTAACAATGAAAAAAAAACTTGTTCTTAAATACATGTATTCCAGAGATGATTTATATGTATTTTCACATTAATATCAAGCAACTATTTTTGCTCAAAATCAAGCTAAGTAACATTATTTATTACTCTTGATAACAATCCAATATATAAAGTAATCTGCCATACCTTTAATTGTTCTATCAAAATTTGTAGATAAGCATCAGCCTCTGTAAGTTTCTTATCAAAGTCTTGGACACTAGGAACAAATCCCGGATCTAAACCCTAGGTAAAAAGAAAAAAGATGCAACTAATCTCACAGTGTAGAGCAAACAGTTAAGGGTACACAAAATCCCTGTACAGATAGATATTTCAAGCTGTAAAGTGAAAGCAACATTTGCATGCAAAAAAAACAAAGAAAAAAAACCCCAACCCCCAAAAGGTCTATTTTAGGCTATCTAAATTCTCCACAAATTTCCTGGCTCAACTTCTAGCACTACTTCCTTTTCATCAATCAGAGGCTGCCAAGCACCTCCAGAACAACAGGGATAATTTACCCAAAAGAATACATACAAAACACTCAGGATTCCTTCCTGCTTTATCTCTACATTTTTTTAACTCATTCTTCCAGGCCCTTTAAATCCCAACTTTAGGGTCTCAGTATGTTGGCCTGTTCTCTTAGCATGCTCGTCTGTTAAAGTTTTCCTCCCTCCGGCCTTGAAGGCAAAGAAAAATGGAGGGTGGGAATGGGGAAAAATCAAGTCAATTCTGACTCAGATCAAACCCTATATGGATTTGATCTGCCCCTGTGGGTTTCTGCAACTGTGAACTCTTTACAAAGTAAAAAAAGCTTCATCTTTCTCCTGAGGAACAGCTGGTGGTTTCAAACTACTGTCCCTGTGGTTGGCATGCCAACATGTAACCCACTACCCCATTGGGGACTTTGAACTTCCTACTTCTTTTCATGGGGAAAGTGCCAGCACTTCTCTATCAATTTCTCCACTGACTCTCAAACGCTTGGCTTGAACATCTGGACATGGTGCGAATGTTCATGTATTTATTTAAAGGATCCCTATTTCCTGTTTAGCAGTCCAGTGTTTACATATACTACTTTTTTTGTAACTTAAAATTTTAAGCTTCAAGAACACAAAATTCCTGTTTGAATTTTGTTCAAAAGAAATGATTTCGTTTTTAACTATCTCTGACTCAAAAGCAAACATCCTGGATGTAAACAGCAAAGTAGCTGAAGAACAGAGGAGTTTTTTCAGTTGTCTTGCAATTGAGCAGAATAGTCAGGACCCACACATCACAGGCTGGACCCAGAGTGGTTCAACATCCTCCCTTCACTGTGACCTTCACTAACCGTATCTCACAAGGCAGAGTAAGCTCATCAATTTCACATTCTCCATTTAAGTAAATTAAAGCCAAATATTTTATATCTTCACTTTAGATTTGCAACACTTTTTAATCACTGTGAAAAACACTTTCACTTCCAGTATCTCAAAACACCAAATGGAGATTGGATGATATTATGAAAACAACGAAGGTTAGCTAGCACACACTGAGTTACAGATTGCAGCTCAGCCACTAACAAGCTGTATGACCAGGAGCAAGACAAGCAATAGGTCTCTAAGATTCTTTCCTTTCTTACCTGCCATTATTAGTACTATAGTCACTATACTTCTAGTAGAGACTATTCCTGATATTATCAATCATTATTGTTATTTCTTCTAAAACTCAAATTCTGAATCCAAATCTTAAAAACCTAAGTTCTATGAGGTGCAAGTGAGAAATCAACTTATATCTTGCAATTCCTCTTCACCCCAAGCAAAAATTCAAAGGTGATAACGCTAGATAGAGCTTCTTAGGATTTGTTTGTTATAATTTTACACCTATGTAAAGAGAATTCATAAAGTGAGTACTGAAAGTCATTCCGAGTGAGAGATACTATGTATAAAAACAATGCTTAAAAGAAAAACCACAATAAATAATGTATGCAAAATTCTGATATTTTTCTAAAAGGTGAAGAATCTGAATGGGGCAAAATTATCTTTTAGTATCTCCCCTCTTTGAATCTAATTAATCAATCTAATTAATATCTCTTTTACTAAGTTGATCCAATTTAAAAGCTTCCAGGAATAATGGGAATCAAATTTAAATTACTGGGATATGAAACCCACCAAAATTAACGTCAAAAAGCAACACTTCAATGTTGCTGCATCATATGAATATACCATTGCTTTTTTCTAGATCTGCCTTTAAATAGTCTTTTATGACACCCTTCACTGCATCTGTCAGAGATCTACTCATCAATCCACCTTTCTTTAGTTTGAAGTACATTAGGAATATTATAATAACTTAAAATCCCAGCAGTTGACCTAATTTAATGTCTTGCACAGTAATCCACAAATCTTTAGTGTACTTAGAATTGAAATGTATAATTGTTCAGGTGCAATCAACAATACAGCATTAACAAATTTATCAATAAAAATTAAGTAGTCAACAGTTTTTAGACAGTTTCTTCCCCTAAGACCAAGTCAAAAACCACACTCACTGCCATCAAGTAGATTATGATCCATGGCTACCTTATTTTAATGTCCCCTCTTTTCATCCCTCATTCTTGCTATTGAAATTTGTTCCCTCCTTTCTTTGGTTAGATTTGCCAGCGGTCTTTATAGATTCTGTTTATCCTTTCAAAGAACCACTGTTAGCAGCATTTTTCCCCATAGTTTTCTTATTTTCCCTCTCCTGAATCTCAGCTCTGACTGTTATTTCTTTTCTTTTGCTATTAGAATTGTCCTGCTGACGGGGAACCGATTACATGAATCTAGGTATAGCCTCCTCCCTGGGGAGGGACAGCAGAGAAGAGGGCGGGGGGAGACGTCAGACAGTGTAACTTATGACAAAACTATAATAAGTTGTGAATTATGAAGGGTTCATGAGGGAGAGGGGTAGGGAGGGAGAAAGAAAGAAAATGAGCAACTGATATTAAGGGCTGAGGTGGAGGGCAAATGTTTTGAGGATGAGGGCAGCGAATGTACATACGTGCTTGACACAATGGATGTATGTATGGATTGGGATGAGAATTGTACGAGCCCCCAATAAAATAACTTTAAAAAAAATTAACAACAACAAAAAAAGAATTGTCCTGACTCTGCTCTAGTTGTTGTAAATTTTGTGCCAGCATATCAATCATGAGTCTCTCTTCCTTTTTCAGGTGTGCATGTATTGCTATGAAACTTCCTCTAACTGCCTTTGCTGTGTGCCTAAGTTTTGGTACGTCGTGTTCTCATTCTCATTGGTTTCTAGAAATTTCCTAATTTCAACTCTGATCTGGGCCAGTTTGTGTTCCTTTTGCGATAGTTATTCATCCTCCAATTGTTTGCTCATTTTCTTCATCTTTCTTTTGTTGATTTACAGCCATATGGCACAGTGATCAGAGAGAGAGAGGTCGGTATGATATCAGTGTGCTTAAATTTATGTAGATTTGCCTTATGCCACAGCATGTGGTCTATCTTAGAATATGTGCCAGGTGGGCTTGAGAAGAATGTGAATTTTTTGGTATCTGGATGAAAAGCTCTGTAAATATCTGTCAGGTTAACTTATCTAATTGTAGTGTTTAGATCTCTTCTTGGCTCCCTATAGGACAGAGTACAACTGCCCCTGTGGGTTTCCAAGGCTGTTAACTGTTGATGGGCGTAGAAAGCCTCATATTTCTCTGAGGAGCAAGCTGGTGGTTTCGATATACTGACCTTTCAGTTTGCAGCCCAATAAACACCCACTACACCACAGGGCTTCTGTACTAGGGCATAGGTTCCCAAATTTATTTGGCCTACTGCTCCCTTTCATTTAAAAAAAAAAATTGCTCAGCATCCCCTAACAATAAATACTTTTGTATTGCAGCCTATAATCCAGAAGAAAGTGTAGTTATTTGTTTCTGTAGTCCAGAGTCCCCTGCCCTAGGTATTGCCCACTTTTGTAAACCCTGTAGTAGGAGAAAATACCATAAAGTATAGCTTTTAGGTAAGTTTTGCTATACTCATCTACTGCGACTTACATGGAAACAAAGTCACTGAGGCCAATTTACCAAACTCACAAAAGTAGCTACTACTACACCTTTAAAAGTCATTTAATCATTCCCTGAATATCTCAAGTGATGAGGTACTCATTCCTTTCCAATATACTATTTTAAAGAAATTTCCATAAAGCCATAATAATTCCTCTTTCTGTTTACCAGTCAGAATATAAAGGCACTACATAGTCATATGAATGTGCTTAAAAGTTTTATTTTAAAACATCATAAAAATAGGCTTGACTTCCTTTGAAAGGACCTGAGAGGAGAAAGCAGAGCCTTTAAGATGCTTGACTTCATACCTCTTACAATGACACCTTACCCTTAAGAACAAGTAGGCTAAGAGGGCGGCAGCTATGCATTTACCCATGCTTTACTTCCCCTGACATTTATAGCACTTTATCTTAATTATTGAATTGGCTGACTTCTCTGAAGTACTGAAAATTCCAGGGAGGCGGGAACTGCATCACTAATTGATCATTACGCCCTCAGGGCTAGCTCAGCGCACAGGAGGCACTGGTATTTGTATCATGGCAATTGTTGGTGCATGATAACAGGTCTTTCCCAAAACCTCTCCCTTTGTGTCTTGTCTTTCTGTTTTGTTTTCTATCTCTTTCCAACTATTCCCTCACTCTCTTTATGCCCTTTTTTCCTCTTCCTTTGTTGCCCATGTCCTTCAATAGCAACTAAAGTGATTACCACAAAAACTGCATTTTTCACTTGGAGGCAAAGAGGCTGCTACCCTAATTTACTATGTTCGCCGATGAGTCATAACACTAATTACACTGGATGATTGCTGTAGGGATTCATGTAAAGCATAAACACAACTGTGGTAGAGAAATAATAGAATAACAGGATAAAGCAGTCTGTGAAATAGCAGATAAAATAAGAATATTATAATGCAACCAATATTATAAAATTTGGTAGCTATGTAAAGCAAAATATCACCTTATGTGACATATGCTAAAATAGTCAAGTTTTTAAGAATATTTTGCCACTCAAGAAAGCTAAAGTAGATGCATACAACTAAAAAGTATACAAGTCCATAACTGCTACGTTCTATGTATCATATATACTTGAGTATATGCCAACTCGAATATCAGCCAAGGCACCTAATTTTACCACAAAAACTGCATTAAAAATGTGCTGAAAAACTTGGCTTATACATGTGTATATACAGTATCTAGCTTAAAATATGGATATGTCTAGATAAATGCATCTGGCCCATTGTACGGGGGATTTATAAAACAATATGTAGACTGGTAGAAAATATCCAATTGCCTCAAAACTGTACTAGGGACTTCTTACCATATTTGAAGTACTCTAAGTAGTACCGCTTTTCTCTTCTAGAAGGTGCTTCAAAGCTAACAAATGATAACAACTAAATTAATTCCTATTACTGACTTTAGATAGGGAAAGTCACTATTTATACTTTATGTATAAACACAATGTTGCACCCCATTAAAAAGAAGAATATTACAAAGAAAATTCTTAAAACAGTCAAAAGTACATTGAGAGATACAGGGAGCAATGTTTGAGGCAGTAAGAACATGTAAGGAAATTTCTGCTGATAGAAGATGAGTCATGGTGGAGGGAAAGTTGTCAGAGGTGATTACGGTCTTCTGGAGATCAGAATCAGGAAATTAATAAATGTATGATGACTTAAAAATTTTAGAATAATGTACACTGGAAAAGGCTATGGCTGTGTAATAAATAACATTGTCAAAATAATCACAAATGCTTTCATATAAAATTTTATTTCACATTAAAAACTTTAAAGGACTACATATGTAGCCTGTAACTCAGTGCTTCTTTATGCAGGTCAAGGTAATGTGACAGAAATTAATTATTTCATGTAACTCTTTTATGCTAAGCTCAGAATAAGAAAAAAGTGAATTAGCAACAGAACTGTACAAGAAAATAACAGTTGAAGGTTTTAACAAAGGACAAATATCAAAGAAAGGAAACCTCATAATGAAAAATAAATGGCATGAATCTGACAAAAGTCGATGATAAAAAGAAAAAATTTTTCATAGCACATGCCTTGTAATTAAAGTAATGAGAACTTTGCAGAAAAGTCACTTTTGGTAAAATATAAATGTGTCTGGAGAGCTGATGCTCACAATTAGCAATTTGAGATGACATGCATCACAGATAAGTTTTCATCTAATGAAAGAAATAGAGGGCATACTTACAATTGAATCACTTACAATTATTTTTGAAAATTCAAGAACTGGAGAGATACCAGAAGACTGGAAAAAAGCAAGTGTAGTACTGATCTTCCATAAAGGTAAGGAAAAGAGAGAATAGAAAGTTACCATGCTGTGAGTCTGACATCAATCATAAAGTAAAGGAATAATAAGAGGGAGGGGACACAAAACACACGCAAAAATAACTATATAAAGGAAAAGCAAGTACATGTGCAAGTTAGCAGGCTTTTAAAAAGGGGAGGTGCGGGGCCGCGCTATGCCAAAAAAAAAAAAAAGGTATGATCTTTCTGTTCTTTAGAAATTTAAATTTAGCAAATTCAAGTTCTTAGAGTAATGACACCATTTTATCTCCTTCCCAAATGACTTAAAGTTGGGCTAATAAGGAAAAGATATATTCAGAAAACTTCAAGTATTAAGAGCAGGCCACGATGTGAGTTGTATATGTGTGTGATTTCCTGGACTAATGAAAATGTGGAAATCTTTTCTAACCTCTCTTGTCCTAGTGGTTTCTCCATGTCAGCCAAGGGAAGAACAGGATTTAGTGGTTGGTACAGGGAGGTTGTGAGGGTATGAATTTCTCTTGATTCTTAATCTTAAATAATCAACTGGACTAAGGATTATCATTTCAAAAATACCCATAAAACTACTAAACCCTTTCCTCCACTATACCTTCAAGAAGGTATTTTTACACTTAATGACAAAGCTAAGGCACTCACCAATTAGCCCCACCCCACCCCACCCCAAATTAGGTCCTTTTTTGTCAGCATGGTAGCTACATGCTATTTTACCAAAAACTGTTATGTATGCCACAAATGTCCTAAAAGGCAAGGTCTTTTTCTGGAGCTTCGAGTGAGTCCTTTTAATCCCAGGGAAGCACAACATGCGTTAAAATACATGTTCAGATTATTAAGTACGCTGCTAGTCACTACAGGGTAGTTCACTGCCCCATCACAACAACATAAGTAAGGTACACAGAAAGTAACCCCATTTACTTGGGTTTATTTCTAGTTGAGATTACAACCCAGTCTGATTTCAAATCAACTGTACTTTTCTATTTAGTTACAATAGTAGTTGAAAGAAGTCCTGGATAAGGGCCCTAAAAAGGAAGCCAAAAACATCTGAAGGAGCTTGACAGTGTGAAAATGAAGACAAGTTTTCTATCAGACGCATGAATTTTAAAATTCTGGACCTGCAACTTAATTATCTGGGTGATGTGACCAGGTTACCCTATTATCCATTTCTATTTTCTCATCTATGAGGTGGATAAAAGAATAAACGCCAGTCAAGAGACTGGCTAGATGAAATCCTGTCATGGAAAGTAACACACTGGTTGGTGGTTTACCCTCCCTGTCTAACTTGGAACCTTAGATAGCCAGGGGGTTTCACTGTATCCTCGGGGCCTAACATGCCTCTACAAAGGGAAAACAAACAGTGAATGAGCGCTGAAGAAAAAAAAGTAATTTTTAAAAGAATAACAATAAATCAAAGAAACTGAAAAACAGCTAAAAAAAAAATAGTCCACTATGAGATATTCAGAGAGTGTTGGGTAACCTTAGCCACAAAAAGAACAGTTTTATTACCTTGGTAACAAAATAGCTTTTCTTTTCTTTCATAAACAACAAAACAAAAAATCTGGTATTTGAACACCCACTTGTTCCTTGATAAAACAGAATTGCTTTCACCTTGAAATTAATAAAAAATAATTTATGCATATTAATTTAAATTTGTTTTTTTAAAAATTTGATTTGCTCACATTTATTTGTGAAAGAAATTTGCTACTTTGCCAAACAGGAATTAGGTACAGACAACAGTGTCAAAATTCACGTGAACTTTGATTCTAGTTCTTAGCACAATTATTTATTTTTCAGCTGATACCTACACTGTTATGTAATCTTTTGATTTAAAGAACAAAACATTGCTTCTATACAATGACTTGTTTACTCAAAAAAATCAACAATAAAGGCTTATGATTTGTATCTTTTTCCTTTATTTAAACCTTTTGATGGCTTATCTTTCCAAATGACTCTCTCAAATTATTCAATAAGTGATATAACGTTATTATCAAACTAAAAGGCATAACAATTATGGGTGATGTTTGCATAACATGATTAATGTAATTGATATCGCTATATTAAATGTAGAACTGGCAAATGTTACATCACACACACATATATATAGATTTACAACAATAAAAAAATTCAAATATCCTAATTTGCTTGGGAAAATCCCTGATTGTGCTTGTCATCCCAGCAAAACTACTGGAAACAGTCTCTCAAAAGCATCCATATTTGTACAATAAATTTTATAATCATCGACTCTATAATGGATGTAACTCGCATTTTGAAGATGTCACTAAAGGCATAATATATTAAGACTGCCCGAGGATTCAGAAATGCAGCAAATAACTTTTAAGATAACATCCAATGTAAAGCATGAATTTACAGGATCTGAACTCAGGAGCAAACTAAAGGAACAAAACAAACACCAGACTTAAGTCAATTAACATTATTGAACGCTTCCCTTATGCTAGATAAGCAGGAACACAGAGTTGCATTTTAAAAGTTACTTCACACACACACACACACACACACACACACACACACACCTGGAATAAAATACCATGGGAGTAGGAAAGGGGACCATCTGAAACAAGGATTCTTAATTTTTAAAATAAACTTTATACATTAATGTCTTTTGTCCTTTCACAGGTATACCCTTCTTTTACAATTCAATTTCACAAGCCTAATGTGTAAAATATTCAGAGATTTTGCAGGTTATAAATATTTTTCAAAATTTTAAGTGTTTTGGCAAGCACATTCTTTTAAAAAGTTTAGGGTTTAAGAATAAACCCTAAAATGCCTCAACAGAGTTCAATTGACAATAATGAAACTACTCAGACACACGGCTAAGCAAAATAAAATACAAAACAACAACTTACCACAACATTTAAAAGGTAAAGCACATAGTAACAAAAAAAGTACTTAGTGTAATAATCACCACTCTGCTAAAATAAATGAAAGCTAAGGCAAATGATCAGTATAACAAAACAGAACAGCTAAGGTTTCTGTACACGTCCTTCTTTCTGCCAACATGATCATGACTCAGCATTCAAGAACCAAATCCATATCCAGAACCAAACCACCTCCATCACTCCGCCTAACAAAGCACTGTTTGGTGATCACGCAGTGCTGGCAATCACCCAACACTCTTTTTCTGAGATATCCCAGTTGGTATGGCTGCTAGCTATACTTTTCTTACAGACATAGCGTCACTGTTCTAAAGAAATAAACTGAAAGGCTTCCTAGTATGGGATGAAAACATTATTATTTTTTTTTTACAACATTTTATTAGGGGCTCATACAACTGTTATCGCAATCCATACACACATCAATTGTGTAAAGCTCATTTGTACATCATTCTCAAAACATTTTCTCTCAGGGATGAAAACATTATTATTCTCCTCCTCAAACTCAGATTACTGCCCACCATGCAGTTTAACAGCATCTCAGAAAGCAAAGTCTCACCATTTTAAAGAATACACACAAGTGCGCGCGCGCGCGCACACACACACACACACACACACAATCCCAAAAGTTTTAAAGTAAGTTTCCTGAGATTTTACTATCCTACTGTACTAAGAGAAATGTACATTAAACCAGGCATATTCTTAAACTGAGTCTTTTTATTTAATGGTGAAGACTTTTTAAATAACCACAAAATTTTCATAGAACTGTGTGGAAATTTTGATAATGAAATGTTTTCAAAAACAAAATTTGGTATGTCCTATATTGCACAACCTGACACTTAAAATTAAACAATGCCCAAGGGGAGTTGGTTGGTAAACTAGTCAGAACAACAGATAATCAATACTAAATGGCTTGTATTGTGCACAAAACAAACAAACAAAAAAGCAGGAGATTTCACAAGTGGTTATTATTTAACCCATAGATATTAAATATGCCAGTGTGGGGTTTTTTGTTTGTTTATTTTGTATAGTTGAGTTTAGCAACTTGTGAATAAAAGTTAAATGGAAGGAAAAATAGGTTTCATTTTTGCTAAAGTTGCTAAAAACCTACCCTGATTTAGTTTAATTTTTTCAGAAACTTACCATGATATTCTAAAACAGAGCAAGAATAAATGCCCAAAAGGATAAGATTCTGCGTTGTTCACTGCTGTTCATAGTGGACACTCAGTAAGAGGCTATACTGAATTAAGGGATTCTGCATGGTGTTCAGCATTTAAAAGTAAAAAGAAATAAAAAAAATTAAGTTCTTTTATAAATAAGAGTACTGATTTTAAAAATCATAAAAATATTATATGTTTTATCCTCACATCATGAATATCTTTTAATCTAACACAGCTTTTAAGAAAAAGAGGATAAGGAGAAAGATATTGAAATAAATGGTAGTTGATTTTCAGGAAGCTGTTAGATAACAGTAATAGCAATTTGACCAAGGACAAGTGACTTGTTCCTCTAAAAACTCATTCTTTCAGGCCACATTTTTCCACAAGTACATTTTTCACATCTGTACATATACTACCCCAGGCTTTCAAGGGCCCTGATCGTAGTATTACAGGTAAGCACTGGATTGCTAACTGCAAGGTCAGCATTTTAAACCTACCAACTGCTCCTCAGGAAAAAGATGAGCCTTTCTGCTCCCATGAAGATTCACAACCCCCATAAACCTTATATAGGGCCACTATGAGTCAAAATCAACTAGATGGCAGTGAGTTTATCATTCTTGGCCTTAGAATATATTGTTACAGCAGTCATTAATCCATTGGACATTTCTTCTGTAACACTGTACTAGATGTTTCGGGGATATCCAAATGAAGCAAGTATAGATTGTTTCAAACCCCGTAGAGATAAACATACCTGTGTCTAAAATAACTGATTCAGTGTTTAAAAATAAATACCGTATTAGGAGAAAGGTACTAAGAGATCCAAGGGGGGAGTTCAGAGAGAAGTTTCACGGAGGCTAACATCTGAGATTGTAGAATTCGGACAGACTTGGGGAGGGGAATAACCCTGCAGCAGTGGGGCTCTGGTAAGCAACAGCATAAGCCAGCAGGCTATTTACATTTTGTCAATGAGGTCACAGGAGATGCTGGAGGACAAGTATGCAACCACCAGGGGGTGCTAAGGCACCGGAGATTGGGGGCAGCCTTTACCACTCCAGACCTGAAAGAAACCACTGCACCGTGGAGGAGGAGGAGCTACCCAATGGATATCAGGGGTCAAGATATAGCCACTGCCAGAAGTGCATGAAGGCAAGGAAGGAGCAGGAGAAAGAAACACCCCCAAAAGTTCTCTCTGTCTTCACTGCCATCTCTTGCTGCTGCTTTCCATTGGCTAACTCCAACCAGATTTGGCCAAAGGTCAAATGGACCCATGTGAGCCAGACAGTGGAGGTCAGCTTCCTACAGCACAGAGCAGACAGGTGGGGTGGGGAAAGAAAAAATGGATAACCAGAAAAGGCACATTCCTAGACTGGTATAAGCAAAGAGAGGTTGAACAGCACCAGAAGATCATATTGGAACAATATTCTCTTAGACAAGTATGTAAGATGATCCAGGTGCTGGCTGTGAGAGGAAATCAAAATCAGTGGCTGCACTAAAAAAAAAGACCTGGCGTTTGGGGGCAGGACGGGCAATTGGCAGAAAACGGCTCACCAAGAGGGCAGCACTTTGATTCTCTTTGGGAGCCATCTGGGCTGTGTTCTGCTTATTCTAATCTCTAGCTGTGTGACCTTGGGCAAGCCACCTTGCTTTCCTGAGGCTTTTTCCTCCACAATCAAAGATACTGCTTTGATTAGAAGTTTAAGGTACCTTCCAAGTTCTAGGATTCTGCAAAGGGTGTATTTTCAGAAAAATAGCAAATGTTCACTAAGGTAAGTAGATGCTTCACGGTGGGGGGGGGGGGCGGCACTGGGGTTCAATTACTCACTCTGAAATAAAATTTCACTTACATACAGGCACCACAGGGTAATGATTGTGCAAACTCTTCTTGATATGATGGAACTATTGAACTGTGTGATATGTGGATTAAGGGCCAATAAAACTTTGTTAAAAAAACACCAACTCTCTGCTCCTCCTCAGGCAACAGAAAGCCACCTCTCCTGTTCCCGTGCAGTCCCAGCCGCATCCCGGAGACACGATGGTGAAGGTCGGAGTGAGCGGATTAGGCTCTACTGGGCGCCTGGTCACCAGGACTGCTTTCCTGCCTACAAAGTGGATGTTGTTGCCATCAATGACCCCTTCATGGATGTGAACTACATGGTCTACATGTTCCAGTATGATTCCACACACGGCAAGTTCAATGGCACTGTCAAGGCTGAGAATGGGAAGCTTATCATCAATGAGAAGACAATCTCCATCTTCCAGGAGCGAGATCCCGCCAACATCAAGTGGGGTGAGGCCGGTGCTGATTATGTTGTAGAGTCCACTGGTGTCTTCACCACCGTAGAGAAGGCTGGGGCTCCCTTGAAGGGCGGTGCCAAAAGGGTGATCATCTCTGCCCCTTCTGCTGACGCTCCCATGTTTGTGATGGGCGTGAACCACAAGAAGTATGACAACTCCCTCAAGATTGTCATCAGCAATGCCTCCTGCACCACCAACTGCTTAGCCCCCCTGGCCAAGGTCATCCATGACAATTTTGGTATCGTGCAAGGACTCATGACCACAGTCCATGCCATCACTGCCACCCAGGAGACCGTGGACAGCCCCTCTGGGAAACTCTGGTGTGATGGCGGTGGGGCTGCTCAGAATATCATCCCCGCATCTATTGGCGCTGCCAAGGCTATGGGCAAGGTTATCCCGGAGCTGAATGGGAACCTGACTGGCATGGCCTTCCGTGTCCCCACCCCCAATGTGTCCGTCGTGGATCTCACTTGCCATCTGGAGAAAGCTGCCAAGTACAATGACATCAAGAAGGTGGTGAAGCAGGCAGCCGATGGTCCCCTAAAGGGCATCCTGGGCTACACTGAGGACCAGGTTGTCTCCTGTGACTTCAACAGTGACCCCCACTCTTCCACCTTTGATGCTGGGGCTGGCATTGCCCTCAACGACCACTTTGTCAAGTTCATTTCCTGGTATGACAATGAATTTGGCTACAGCAACAGAGTGGTGGACCTCATGGTCCACATGGCCTCCAAGGAGTAAGAGAGGCTCTCAGCTGCTGGGGAGTCTTTGCCCCAAATTCAATCCCCCAACACACTGAGAATAGTCCATCCAGACCCCCTGAAGGAAGGGGAGGGACTTAGAGAACCTGACCTTGTCATGTACCATCAAAAAAGTACACTGTACCCAGAAAAAAAAGAGAGACCACAGAATTCCACTTACAAATGCACCCAGATGCTCCAATACTACGATGACAAAGAATGCTGAACACAAGCAAAGCTGTATCGTTTCATGTAACCTTGACTAATGAAGCCATATTTTAAAACATGCTCTGGAATGCAGAGAATGCAAAGAAACACTGGAGTAAGTAGAATAATTTGGTTGAGGCAGCATATTTTGGAAGAAAATAAAATGAATGACCCAGTCAATTAAGAAATAAAGTTATTAAAGTGCCTCCAGAAATAAATGAACTCCCATGCTAGAACTACAGTTCCATCATTGACTATTTCTCGTGCATGCGTATGGGCACAGACACACTTCCATTCATTCGTGACGCATTTATTGAATATTAAGTGCCAAGCACTATGGTGGGGGCTTCAAATAGTTCATAGAAAATGTACTTTATGGCAAACTATGATCTTTTTTTGTACAAAAATAAACTTGTTTTAATTTTTTAGGATTCAAGGGGGCACCCCAAAACAAGAACAAACAAAACACATGGATTTTTTTTCCAAAGCTATGAATTTATATATTTTTTTCAAAACAACCTTACCACCTTCGAAGTACTCTCCTTTACACTTAATGCATTTGTCAAATCTGCGATTTCATTCTTGGTAACATTTTCAAACTCATCTGTTAGGATAGCTAACAGAACCTCCTCCATTTTTTTCTTCACCTCTTCAATGTTAAATCACTGTCTTTTCATGTCCCTCTTCATTCACGGAAACTAAAGAAGTCACATGGGACAGGGGCAAGTGAGTTAGGTGTGTGGTGCAAGAGAGGTATGCTGATGTTTTGGAGTTTTTTTGCCAAAAACTAGCTGCGTGAGCAGGTACAATGTCATGGTGGCAAAACAAGTCCCTGTTAGCTTTTTTTGTTGCACGCTGTTTTGCGTTCTTTTCAGAACCTCTAATTAGGAAAGCTTGATTAACAGTCTGACCTGGTGGAACAAATTCCAAATGCACTACAGAGTCAACATTTTCGACTATTCTGGAAATGACAATGTCCAGAATGAGGTTTGTCAATCGACATTTCACATTTTTGAAATGAGAAAACCATTCGTACACTAGAGTTTTTCCCACAGTACTATCCTAGTAAGCTGTGTTCAACATCACAACAGTTTCTGCGGCATCCCCCCCCCCCCAAAGCAGGAAAAAAATTTCACAACCACTTGCTGCTCTCTTTAATCAACCAACACAAAAAAATGAGGTTTGAACAAAACTGCTTTTACAAAAAAATTCACTGTGACCAGAGATGCCACTGGGTGCACTAATTCAGAGCAAGTTGCTCAATGCTCACCTAGTGGGGAAATGTGCAAACTATCAAAGTTCTGCCCCGCAGAGCTTTGTTCCCGAATTTTTGGGGGCGTACCACCTCATATGTCTGAACAGGATCTAGTTTCAGGTATTAAAAAAGGAGTATGGCATCAGTTTGAAAAGAGCTATCAGAGCAACATATAAAGAACACACCCCTGCCACCAAGTCATTTTTGACTCAGAGTGACATTAATGTAATTTCCAAGAATATAACCTTAGGGGTGCAGACAGCCTCTTATTTCCCCAGAGGGCCAGTTGGTAGATCTGAACCACATATCTTTTGGTTAGCAGCCCAGCACCTACCCAAATTGCCATTAGGGCTCTGCATCACAGCAACCTAAATTCTGCTGATTGCAGCGAAACAAACATCAAATTTGTAATGATGCTTAGGTGAAAGACTGGTCAAGTCACTGATGTGTGTTATGGGTGCAATGCTTCAAAGAAATAGGTTTATAATGGAAAACTCATTTTATGACAACAATGTAGAAGATGAAGCCTGCAGCAGTAGACCATCCTCCTCAATTTATAAGGTGACAAGTAACTTGGTTACGCCTTAATTGGGAAGGACCACCAATTTACAGTGGAAACAACAACCAACACAAACACCATGGACATCTCCAATCTCCAATTGGTTCAGCTTATACAATTTTGACTGGAAAATTAAAAGTTAAATAAACTTTCCACTCATGGGTGCCAAAACTGCTGTGTCCATATCAGCTGCAGACAAGAACACAAGAGGTTTTTCATTTAAACAAGTGGATCAAGATCCTGAAGCATTTCTTGGAAAAATTTAACAGATGAAATGGCTCTACCAGTGCATTCCTGAAGACAGAGCACAAGTAAAACTATTCAATAGTTCAATCACATCAAAAAGAGTTCAGAGCGTTTTGCTGTTGACTTTCTGGAGGGTCAATGGACGATAAGATCTGATTATTACAGGAGTGTTTTGCGAAAGTTAGCACTTCTCCATCAAGACAATGTTCTTGTTCATTCCTTTCATCAAAGCAAGGCAACTGTGCAAGAGTTTCAATGGAAGATCATTAGGCATCCACTTTAAAATACTAATCTTAAATCTTTGAACCCAATTTTTCTTCAGTTCAGATTTTAAATAAAGACTGCATTGACATGGTTAAATTTGCAGGGCCTTCAGTTCTTAAAGATAGACTAAATGGCTAGAGCCATTGAACTTGGCTAGTCTTGAACTTCACAGCACTTTTGTTGAGAAACAATGTTTACACACAACCCATATACTTATATATACCTATCTTCTAATTCCATTGTCCATGAACTTTTGAAGTCTTTTTGTATCATCATATTGAAAGGACATTTGTAAGGACATTAAAAGAGATAGCAAATCAGCTAAAATTTCACCCCTTTCCTCTCTCTAGCTAGCAACATACTATTTTTTCCTGATACTAACAATATCACAGAACCAATTTATACCAAGTCAGAATAGACTTGATGACAAGATTTTGTTTATTTGTTTGCTAATATTAATATTCTCCCAACTACATTAGAGCTATATAGATTTGAGGGTATTTATCTGGGAATCTGCCTACTATTTATAACATTGTTTCTAAACATTTTCTCCAATCCCCACTCCTTTCTGGTAGCAACTAGTGAGCTAATTAGTGACACAGAGACCATTTCTAACTCTCGGTATATAAACCTGATTCTAGCACAACTAAGCCAAATTTGCACACACTTAGAATATTACCTAATCACTTACTTTCACAAGTATCTGTTGAATGCTTACTTAAGTACTCGACTAGGTGCAATGGCCTAGCACTACAAAGATGAGCAAGAAGCCCAAGGTCTCTAATGCAAAATTTACACATAAGATAAAAAAATATTACAGTTCCAACCAGAGCTATAAGGGGGTAGGGAGTCCTGGTGACTTAGTGGGTTGAGTTGGGCTGATAAGTGCAAGGTCAGCAGTTCAAAACCACACATCTCTCCATGGGAGAAAGATGGGGGTCTCTACTCCTGTAAAAAGTTAACAGTCTCAGAAACATACTGGGCTACCCTTTCCCATAAGGTCACTATAGTTTGGAATTGACACTTTGGCAGTGATTTGGGGTTTGAGGTATGGCAGGTTCTAAATAGGAAATATGAAATAGTTCAGTGCAGAAGTGGATTACTTGGGTGGAGCTCCAGGAGCTGAGGACAAGAATCCAGAGAATTCAAGAATCCAGATCACACAATGAGTCTCCAAGGACAAGCTAGGCAGTTGGTGAAGGAGGACCCTTACAAGAGAGTTTGAAGCATGTTTGTGACTGAATAGAATTTGGGGGGGACATAGAGTAAAGCAAGTCCAATGACTAAAAGGCTGTTGCAGAAGTCTAGCTGAGAGCTATCGTTTGTTGGGGAAATTAAAACAATATCTCCCGGGGTGGAGCTTGAAAAAGGGAGAAATAATCCTAAAACTGATTCAACAAGACTTGGTGACTGGACATGGAAAATAAAGGAGATGGAAAATGGCTTTTGCTGCCATCAAGTGGATTCTGACTGCTCATGACCCATGAGGGCAGGGCAGAAGCGTCTTCTGAACTTCTGCATAGCGGCGGTGGTTTCAAACCGTTGGCCGTATGGTTAGCAGCCTAACTTGTAACCACTACACCACCAGGGCTTCTTTAGGGAGGGATGTCAGTTCAATTTTGTTTTCAAGCATAATCTTCTTTATTTAAACATTAAAAATCCTCTTAAATATAACCTTCTGCTAAGGATATTATTATAGCATACATAAAACTGTCCATATGTCTTAAGAATCACTATGTGTTATTCCTGGGCAGCAGAAAGTTTAGATAGTGCTAGAGCTCAGTATCTCTCAAAGAACATCTAGAATTTGCTTTCTGGATTAAAAGCCTAATTTCAGATTGTTTTTTATCACCTTCTTACTTCAATCAACAGAGTGCAAATGAAGCAGGCTGCTTCTCCGGGAGCAGGGCATAGTGCTAAGGCAATGTGTTCTTCTGGCCAAATCACTTTCACAATTTGAACTAAAGTCCCTATGATCATTACTGGAGCTGCCAGCTAAGTGTCCAGCTGCTAACTTCAAGGTCGGGAGTTCACCCTGAAGGAGTTGTGAGCCTCTGCTCCTGTGGAGATTTACATCTTCCAAAACCCTCCAGAGGGGTCGCACTGAGTGACTCAATGGCAGTGGGTTAGATTAATGGCAGTGGTTCTATGAGTATCACATACCATTGTTTCACATTAAAAAAAATCATACCATTGAGAACTTTGGAAATACCAAATGATGTAAGCAGTCACCTTTGCAGTCTATTTATCAAAGAACAGTGTCATCTTGGTCACAAGCAAACTCAGGGCACTTTAGAAACCGATAGTGCTTCTCAGTTATCTCCTGTGTTCCAGTCTACGCTCTCAGACTACACATCTGGTGCTTAGTAATGTATACCTTCGCTCCACATGGCAAGGTATTGGGGTATTTTTGTTTGTCTCGCTGCACCACACAAACAGTAAAAGTAAACGAGAAGACACTAAGGCTTTAACACCTACTCAGTTTTACACAGGCAATCCTCTGAGAGATGACTCATGGCTAACCGCATGAGAATTTCCAGTTTTAAGGGTCATTACAAAAGCTCTAAAACTTAACTACTACTATCCTATGATCCCCTCTCAGGTTTCTCCTCTAAGAAACTAGGAAACAACTACTTGATTTGTTTTTAATACAACCAAAACTAAACAGGTTAAGGGCAGGCCATCAACAAAATAAACCAAATGCTACCTTAAATTAGCAAAAATAAGTTTCCTTGTTTAAAATACTTCTCTAACACACTCAGCAAAAGTACTTGTGTAGTATGAATGCCAGCAAAAGGGGCAAACTGTAAATATGCTTTCTGTTCTATTCAATATGCTCAACTCTCCATACCTGAGCTGGGCCAAACCTAAACCTGTCCCTTATGGATGTGAATCCCAGCTAACGATTTCAAAGTTCTCACTAATTGAGCATAAGATACTCCAAAAGCATAAAGTCACTTCTTTCTCCATACACAGACACAAATAATAACATCCACAATTTCACACAAACACAGGGCCAGTCAAGAAGGCAGTGCCAAACAGAACAAAAACAAACGATGTTTGGCCTGCAACTCCAGATTCTATTAATGGGCAACTGATCAAAAACAAACTTTTCATATTATGAAAACGCTTAACTCTGCGTTTAAAAAAATAATGTGCGAGTTTTCTAAAGTAAAAGAAAAAAAAAGTTTTGCGACTTCCAAGTCCGGTTTGGCAGTGACCGAACTCCGGGGGAAGAGAAGGCCCCTGCCCTCACTCAGCCTCCGACTCCTCTCGGCTGAGGAAGTGGGCGCTCCCGCGCGGGGAGGGCCGGGGCCGCCCGACTGCCTACGCACCCCAGAGGGCAGCGGAGGGAGGCAGAAAGCCGGGAGACATTCGCGTCAAGGCCTGGCCCGGGGCAGCAACCAGCCCTCTCCCAGCCCCTGAGGGTACTCACTCCGCAAGCGGCCAACAAGAAAGCCATTCGCCAGGGCCCCGGCCCTCCGTGCCTCCGGGGGAGGGAGCCGGCGGCTGCGGCGGAGCACGCCCCTTCCTCCCCGCACCACCGGGTCCCCCAGGCAGAGGGACAGTGGTCCAGCCTCCGGGACAGCCTTCACCCTTACCCAACCCCAGGGTGTAGGAGCCGCCCCGATTGGCTAGCCTGCCAGCTTCCGGGCAAAGAGACCCCTGGCGATTGGCCATGGGTCACCTGCTGTAGGGAGGTGAGCGGCCGCCGATTGGCGGTTGGGCCAGTTTGGGGCGCAGAGGCTGGGAGAGCGGGCGGGAGTGGCCCTCCGACCGTCCACGCCGGGACCCGACTGCGCCCGCCCGCCCGCCAGGACTGGACCGCGGCTACCCGCCTGCGCCCTGGCGGGGCCGGAGCTCTCACCTTGGGAGCAGGGGGCTGGCATCACGCGCCCTCCGCCAGGACCGGCTCTTCCAGGCCCTGGGCCTCTATCCCGCCGCGCCGGCCCCGCCCCCAGGATGGGAGGTTGTTACTCCAGGGAGCGCAGCTTGGCAGAAAGGCTCCAGTCCCACAAATTCCCATTGGGTTGCGACTGGGGAAAATCCTAGTCCCAGACCTAGCGTGCACCTACACACTGCGGCTTCTAGCTCGACATCACCGATATTCTGGCCACTGTGGATAGAGCCTGGGCCCAGAAGTTTCATCTTGCAAAGTGATTTTACTTCCTGAAAGTTGTTTGTGTCGCACTGGGGAACGGGAAGGGAAGGGGGGGAGGGTTGAGAATAGGATGTATCGATAAACAAGAGTGGGGGTGCGTTTGTTTTTATATTATTTATCCGACGAGACATCGTGGGCCTGCTGTTTTGCTTCCGCCGAATAAGGAATGTGAGTGGTTCGTTAAGATGCTTCACAGATGGATTAACTTCAAGTTAAATACTCTTAAAGGATTTATGAGGGCTTCCAAAGGAAAAAAAACATCCAAAGTGGAGGAAATCGGAGATAAACAGTGATAGGCCAATTAATCTGGAAAACTATCTTTTTCGGCTTTTGCTAGTTTTCCCTACGGTTATCCTTAGTAGTTTTAAAAACCTGTACCCCTGACAGAAACTAGCATAGTATATACTGTATAAAAGGGTCAATAAAGGCATTGTGGTTACATAAGCTCAACTATGTTGTTTTATGTAAATACTTCAAAATATCCAATGCCACGGGTCCCACTCAAAAACCTGGTCCCTACAGCTCAGTATATGAGACCAACACCCATCTTCAAATATTCAAACCCACTGCCATCAAATCCGTGCCAACTCATAGCAGCCCTGCATAGGGTTTCTGAGTCCTTGTAAATCTTTAAAGGAGCAGACAATGTCCTTCCCCAGCACAGCTGTTGGTGGGTTTGAACCACTGGCCTTGTGGTTAGCAGTCCAATGCTTACCCAGCAATGGCAATGGGCCCCTTTCCATCCTAATATGCAAAACCATAAAGTTAGCAGTCCCCCTTGGTACCATCCTCACTCCACACTAAACTCATCAAATCCTGTCACTTTCGCCTTCCTAATACACGAACCTCAATTCTCAGTTCCATTTCTCTCCATCAACACCACCCTACCATATAACCCAGCCTCTTGCAATTACCTCATTACTGAAGTCTTCCTGAATCTATCTTAACCCCTCCATTCAATTTTCGGATCTGACACAATAGTTACACATTTGGGGTGCTGACTGAGAAGTCAGCAGTTCAAAACCAGCAGTCGTTCTGTAGAAAGACAAGGCTTTCTACTCCCTTAAAGTCACAGTGTAGGGCTCGCCGGCAATGAAAGTAGCCAATAGTAGTATTCCCCAAACCATGTCATTACCCCTCATTACTGCCCCACTTCAGTCAAAAGAACTTCAAAGGCATCATCCAGTTGTGCTTAGTAAACAATTTACAATCTCTAACAATGACCTGCAAGGTGCAGCCCCCAACCAAACCATTAACTCCCATATGCACTGCCAAGGTGTTGATTCTGACTCATAGTGACCCAAAGGGCAGGCTGGAACTGCTCTTGTGGATGTCTAAGCTGTAACTCTTAATAGAAGTTAAAAGCCTCATCTTTACCTTGTGAGTCCTCATTTTCCACCCTCCACAAAAAGGCCATTTTCCAAGTTTCTCTAATTTGCCATGCACCTTCCAACTTCAGGGACTTTGCATGTGCTGTCCTTTTATATTATCCCCTTGACAACAATCCCAACTCTTCCCTTAGTTAACTTCTGCTCAGGGAAGGTTTTTCAGACCCTGGTGGCATAATAGGTTGTGTGTTGGTTTGCTAACCCTAAGGTCAGCAGTTGGTGAGCACCAGGCACTTGGCGGAGAAAGAAAAGACTTTCTGCTCCTGTAAAGATTTGGTCTTGGAAACCCACAGGAGCAGTTATACTCTACTCTGTCTTACAGGATTGCTATGAATCAGAATCGGCTCGATGGCAGTAAGTTCTGCCTATTTCAAATATTTTTGTTATATGCATGTCCTTACAGATCTTGTAACTCTTTATGGAATTTATAACAGCTATGATTTTACATGTTTTATTCTTTCTAATCAACTTTTTTTCCTTTTAACCTAAAGATCCTATCTCATTCTGTTGAACCCTACATTACTATTTCATAGGATGCCTGGCACATAATAGGTGGTCAATACTGTTTCCTATGGTAAATTACCCTAGCAATAAGTATCAATTCTGTGATAAATATACAATGACTTATAAATAGAAATGGAGAAAAAATGCAGTAATGTTGCCAGTCGAACAAAGTCAGTGCCTAACCTTCACTAATGCCCTTTAAATTTTTCCTTTAATATTTGCTTTTCTAGCAGTTAATTTTATACCTGGCAGTCTTAGGGACTTGATTCCATATTAGCTGATCAAACAGTTCTCCCGCCCTGAAAAAAGCCTACATCTCCAATTCTATATTGTTTGACCCTATAAAAGGCATAGTACTTATTTATGTAATCCATGTTACCAGTCCTTCCATGTGCTATTTCCTATCTCCCTAGCTAGACAGAAAGACCAAGGTCACCCAGGGTTTTGTACTAACAGTGCCTAGCAAAATGTCAGATTTTTTAAGTGTCCACCAATTAGTAGTTTTAAAATGGAAGGCACTGTCATTTTGATAGTATAGTATAGAAAATGAAAAAATGAGTCGCAATAGGCCCAAGGGTTCAGAATCGTGGAGAGTATTTTTTTGTGACTGCCTCTGAACAATGATACTGAGTTTTCCTCAGCTGCATACAGCTGACCCTTGAGCAGCACTGGGTTGGTTTGTGTTGCCACTGCAGTTAGCTCATGTTGCTCAAGCGTTGTGAGCAGCGGTTCGGAGAGATGATAAGCATCACCTGGCCTGGCGTGAAGCTCTACTCGTAAAACAAGGGAGCACCACACTAGCAATGCACAGCGACTCTGCAAGACGGCGCAAAACTGTCCAGGTGAGTTTTTGAGACTGGGACCCTTTAAGGGAGTAGAAAGCCCTGTTTTCTTCCTCAGAGCAGCAAGTGGTTTCAAAAAGCTGTCCTTGCGATCACAGGCCAACACATAACCAACCACTACGCCACCAGGACTCCCACACTAGCAATGAGAGGGGGTCGGGGTGGAAGGAGGGGGAGAAAGCAACAGAGTTACACATGGGGTCACACAATTGAAACCCACCTTGTAACACATGGTAGGCTGCTAATCACAAGGTCAGCCGTTTGAAACCACCAGCTGCTCTGAGGAGAAAGATGAGGCTTTCTGTTTCCAAAAAGATTTCTCCGTCCCATAATCACATTGTATCTGAACTGATTTGATGGCAGTGGTTTATGTTCTACTTCCATATCTAAAGAGGTTACAGTCATAGTCCAATGTTCATATTTTCAGTGTAATACTAACAGTAACCTATTTGTTACAGCTGTAAAATTCTCAGTTCCCTAATCCTAGTGTTCTGCCAAAGGTGACTTGCATGTTGCTATAATGCTGGAAGCTAAGGCACCAGTATTTGGGGTCACCCAGGGTGTATAGGCTTCAAGATAGATTAGAAAGAAATGGCTGGTGATCAACTTCTGAAAATAAGTGAAAACCTTTTGCAGTTCCAAAAGAGCACTGTGTATGGTGAAGTGGACAGTCGACAAACGCATGGGTGCCCCAGCCTTGGTGCAGTGGACTGATAAGAGCAGTGGCCACAGAGGAAGGGAACATGTTGAGAATGAAGACAAGGCAAGACTGGGTAAGGCTCCATCCGTTGAACGAAGAGTTGCCTTGAGCCAGAGCCTTCTGATGACTACTATCGCTACTGTCTAGTGTAAAAGAAATGGAGTATTTATTATGAAAAGTAATTATATAGCCCAAATGAACATTTTGGACCAAGTAGCTATGGTACTTAG
>NW_022104341.1:76143693-76147810 GCF_000313985.2 Echinops telfairi
GCCACTAGGGCTCTTTAGATAGCTAAATTAATACTTCCCTAATTTCATTGTTCAGGATTAAAAAGCATAAAATGTAGTGATCAGGAAATATAGACACAATTGAAAAAAATCAAAACACGAAATTCAACAGGAATCAAGGGAGAGATCTTTAAAATGCCAAGAAGTCCTCAGTCAAAACACACAAACTCTACCAGTAGCTACTACAGTGAAAAGAAAAGCTCTACAGAATACATATATTAATTTCAAAATTCTTATTTCTTCTAGATAACACAATGTTAGCTATGAAAAGTCACCATCTCCTCTGATGTCATCTTCACCATTGTGTCCTTAATATCCACTGACACGGGGTTGGCATATATTAGGTGCTTAATAAAGTGTCTGTTGAATTAATGAAACACTAGGTACCGTGCTATGAAAATAGTAGAATATGCAATTAAAGAAGTTGAAATGGCTTCTGTAAACTGCAAAACAGAAAACAGAAAAGCTGGGGGCACTGCTTTTCTATATGAGCCTTTGAGTACCTACCATTCAATTAAAAAAAAATAGATAGGTATTATTGCCCTGATTTTTTATAGGTAGAAATCTGCATTAGTTCCTTAATTTTTTTCTGAAACATCTGTGTGTCCAAATTTGGCTCCTCACCAAAGGATGGGTGAAATTCCTGGGTATTTTAATTACTTTCATTGTAAATGCTCCATCTTTTATCCACCCTTTCAGTACTAGAAAACCATAAGCTCACTGTCATTGAGGCCTAGCATACTGTAGGACCGTGTAGAACTAGCCCCTGTGGGTTTCCAAAACTGTAGCTCTTTACAGGAGTAGAAAGTCTTTCTCCTGAGGGGTGGCTAGTGGGTTCGAACGGCTGCCCTAATGGTTAGCAGCCTAACTGGTAACCACGATGCCACCAGGGATCCCTCAGTAGTTGGACAGAAATTAACAAAATGAGAGCTACATGGTTATCCTTAGGGAAAAAAGATGGAAATGGCTACTATTTTTATTTTGTGTGTGAAAATAGAAGAATTAATACAATACTAATCCAAGGATGTGAAGATTAAATATATCCCAAATACCAAACTTTTCCAAGATGCTATACCACCCAATTTTCCCTTTTAACCACCTTTCTTCCCTAATGTATGCCCTCACCTCCCTGGGTTCTGAAATTCACTCTAAGCACCCACAGAACTCATGAAACATTAAGGAGGTGGCTCACGACGTTGTGGGTGCTGTTAGTCTCAAATGCCAAGTTCAGATGTCCCTCCGGAGAATCCTGCTCTTCCACCAGGCCGCAGAAGCTGGTGAGATCAGATGGTCAGGCACTAGAGGAAAACTCAAATCCAAGAACCAGAGGTCAGGCAGAGCCAAGCCAAATGCTGGGTCCAGAGCCAGAAGCAAAATATGTCCCAAAGTTAAAGTAACTCTCTCCTAGCTTCAACCAACGCTCAAACAGGAAGGCGGTCACAAAAGGAATGACCTTGAAGGAGTTTGGAGTTTGTCTTTCAGCAGACCATGCCCCCATTGAAGCAAATGGGTGGTGACTTGAGTCCTATGCTCTACTAAAGAGAAGACTCCAAATACATCCCACCTCTCCAGTTCATTAGCATATAAAGAACACCCTCTAAAATGATAATATAGCCACAGGCTTGGAGACCAGAGTTCACAAAACATCACAAAATGGGTTGTTTTTAAAAGAGGGGTGAGATAGTTACTGTTAGAAGGATCTATTAGGCATATTCTGCATTTCAATGATTCTACATTGTTAAAAAAAATGTAACAAGTATGTATTGCTTATATCATTACTTTATTGCCATAAAAATTAGAACCCTCATGGTTTTTATAGTTTCCTTTATATTGGACTGAGTTTCATAAAAGGATTATGTATAATATATTCACATTTATATCCTCTGCATCTAGTGTAGTACATGGAACACAGTAAGTGCTCAATAATATTTGTCAAATAACTGTCTGAATTCTCTGTAGGTTCTGAATTGAGCAAGCATTACTTTAAGAAAAGATTTAAACTTTATTTTTATAAAGTGGAGGCATGAAAATACAGAGTAAATTGACAAGATTTCCTTAAGACCATATGAGAATACTTTTTTTAAACAATAAATTTTTGGTAGTTAAAGGCATCAACTTCAGTTATTTATAAAACAGAATCATCTATTCTTCATTGTTTCCTAAGAGTTCATGATAAACAGGACACCACTGGCGCCTTAGACTCCCTAAGAACAAGGAATCCAAAAAAAAAAGAACAAGGTATCATAGCATGCTACATCTCAATTTAGGGGCCAGAAATTCCTCTGCCCTCAGTAATGGCAATGACAGTGGTAACAGCTCTCCAGGGAACTTTTCTTTGTTACTTGGAAACCCAATTTATGCGGCCAGTTCTCCTGACCACTTTACCTGCGGAAGAACTGACACCTCTAAATTTCAATCATTCCTTTGGGAACCGAATGACTTCAAGGGAGAAAAACAAAACACATCTATTTGTCTATGAGACATGGAACAAAAGAGATCTAATGAAGCCAAAGGAAGCAACATGGTAGTAGTTAGCAGAGTTTTACAGCCTGAGAAATTGAAATATTCAAACTACTAACCAAATCTTCAGTCAAGTAGCTTAACAAAGTCTCCATTAACCCAAGTTACCTGGACACTGAAGCCATTACAACAAATGAGGGTAGAGTCGGGGTATTTTAATATTAGAGATTAATTTCTCAGCTATTCTCTACTAAATTGTACCTTGAATATTAAATCTTTCACTGCCATAAATGTTCAATAGGTATGTAATTATCATACTATACTATCTTCTGGGGGGCGGGGGGAGAACCTTCAGAATGGCTCTACTGGTTTTCTAGCTTTGGCAATGATTTGCAATATGAATTACACCACATCTCCTTTATGTTTGTCCCAAAGATTGAATGGCAGCTTTGGTTGGTAAGACTCCTCACAGCCTCTCGTTTCCCTGTAGCACCGCTGCTGAGCCATATTCTTACACAAGGTACTATGTCCTTTCTCTCTAGGGCAGCGGTTCTCAACCTGTAGGTCGTGACCCCTTTGGGGGTCGAACAACCCTTTCACAGGGGTCGCCCAATTCATAACAGTAGCAAAATTACAGTTATGAAATAGCAACAAAAATAATTTTATGATTGGGGGTCACCACAACGAGGAACTGTGTTAAAGGGTCTCGCCATTAGGAAGGTTGAGAACCATTGCTCTAGGAGCTTAAGATCAAAGCCAGTGGATGGTGAACAAATAGTAGAGGGGAAATTATAAAGTAACAAGATAGTAGCAATGAGATTTCAATTGGAAAGCCACCCAAGATAGAATCTATAGTCACCTATATAAACTCTTCAAAATTCTTAGTCCTATTTCTTGGTCCAAAGAATAATCACAGAAATCATTTGATATGAAATATTTTAAACATCAATTCATTTGCAGCATAAAGTAGAACACTTAAGCTCTACAACTCAAAGCATGTACAGGAGTTTTCAAATGAAACTCTAAATTGTTGTTTAATTCCTGATAATCTATGAATATTAATAAACTATACACTGAATCAGCTTATTAACAACTTTAAAACCAAGTACCAATCAGTTCATTTCCATTGTTCATGTTTTATAATCAACTTGGCACCAAGTACTTTAGTTGCCATAGAAGAGTTTGAGAGATAACAATGAAGTATCCTGAGAAATGAATGCCAAATGACTAAATGGCATGTCAAGTTTCTATATACAACTATATACAAGTTTCCTGTGGGAAACAGAAGGATTTCTCCAAAGTTGTCTCCCCCAAATATATGCCAAACTTAGCTGCCTGCGAATGACTACACACTTGGAGGTCATCAGAAGTAGGTCAGGGTTATTCTCCCTAAAGGTTATCAGCCATCTGGGCCAAGCAGACACCACTGGTTTATCCCACAACAAATAGGGCCCACTCCTTCTGATAAGGATAGTAGTTGTCTGTTTCCTTGTAGGAGACCCCAGAGAGGTCAAACCGCCTCCTAGGATGACCAAGGTTAGGCTGCCATCATGAATCTATGGTCCGCCCATCTCAGACCTTCCCATTCCTATGGGCACACCCCGAGCTCATCCCTTTCCTGTCACGCTTATGCCTATCA
>NW_022104341.1:76148091-76161421 GCF_000313985.2 Echinops telfairi
GACCTGTGATGATTTGTTGGGGACCCTCCTCACCCAACAGTTTCCCAGAAGTGAGAATAGATGGAGTCATCACATTCCACATACGCCAAATTTAAAAAGAACCTATATCTTTATAGTACCATTTTCATACTGTAGGTTGAAGTTTATTGTTTGCTCCAATTTTATACTATTGACCCCCTAATCCCCTAAGCAAAGTCATAACATCATATCCAATTCATATTAATGTACATTTTATTGCCTTGTGTTTTTGTATCTTTTTCTTTTGTATATATAGCACAGTTGCATAAAATCATAAACATAATAAAATTTATACCTGTTTTTATGTTTGCTGCATTTCAGTATCCCATTTTGGTACAAAAAAAGAATGCATTCTAAGTTTTGGGGATTTGGGGGCAATTACAACCTCCCTGCCACAGGCATTTTCTGCAAGCTCACTATGTGGGTTGTGGTCACTTGATTAAGATAACCATTGTACCTATAATCCCTTTTGTGATTACAATTCTAGCCTCTATGCCTTTGGCTAGAATCCCCTTTTTGGAGGGAGTTCTGTTATGCTAATGTTTCCTTCTGGTTGAGCATAAGTCCAAACCAACTCAACAGCATCTAACCACAACAAAAGATAGGAGGAAGGTGAGATATATTCTGAGTCTCACTTTACTAGTAGGTATGACTACAATCACAAACCACCCTTTGCTTTCTTGGGGGTACGGTCTGCTGAAAGGCAAATACCACGCCTCCATCAAAGCCATTCCTTTTGTGACCTGCCCTTTCTAAATGAGCACTGGTAGAAGCAAGGAGAACTTTGAAGTCTTGAGAAAGAGTAAGATCTTAGAGATGGTTATTTGAACTTTGGATTTTGGAATCATTGCACCCACAACCACATGAGTGACTTCCTGAAGCGTCCTGAGTTCTGTGAGCTATAGTATCCAATCTCAGAACCCAGGGAAGTGAGGGCATATACTAAGGAGAGGAGTGGGGTGAGGTGGGAGTGGGGAGTGGGATAGGGAAGAATAGTATAGTATCTGACATTGGGAACCACCCTGGGACTAGTAGCGGTATAGTGGTTACATGTGGGGCTGCTGGCCACAAGGTCAGAGTTCAAAACCACCAGCCCCTCTGAGGGAGGAAGACAAGACTCTCTACAGAGCTATGATCTCAGAAACTCATCCGGACAATTCTGCCCTGTCTGAGTCTGAATTGAATCAATGATAGTGAGGGAGGTGGTTGTTGTTTTTATGCTAAAAGAAAACAACTTTGCGGATAGTACAGGACCAGGTAGTGTTTGATTTGGTTGTACTTAAGGGTCACTAAAAATCGGAACCGATTCCATGGCACCTAATAACAACAACTTACATATATAACAATAGCTTTAAACCCCAGGTCGAGGTCCAGTATATCTATTACCTTACAGCTTGACATGCTTATCAAAATGGTGGGGGTGTGGGGGAAGGTAACCGATATGCTGGGCCTTCCATGGCTGGAAAGGGCTAAGAGAGAGAATTTGAAGACTGGAGCAGGTACAAGCCCGGAAGCAACAGCATGGATCCAGAAATAGCACAGGCAGTTTGTACTGAACACCTGAACTGGGGTTGCAGCAAATATAGCCCAAGTGAGAGGTAGAAGCAAATGATTCTGTAACTGCAGGGCCCCCAGGTCTGGCAGGTTGGAAGGTATCACCTACAGAGATTCTCAGCTTTCAAACCTCAAAGGCTCAGCGATTACTGTTGTCATGAACAGAAACAGAAAACATTAGGTAAAGAGATGGAGACGGAGAAAAGCTTAGCATTGGCCATGTTCAGTTTGAAAGAGAAGGAGACAGCTAACTGGTAAAATCCAAAATGAAAAATTATAGGTCTAATGATGCAAATCCAAAGAGATAAAGTAATGGGGGTGGGGTGTCAACAACACAAAAGCACTAGGTGAATCCTTCGTGGTGAGGGCTGCTAGATGGCCTAAAGCCACAACCCAATAGAAAGCATCATGCAGTCAAGAGTATGAGTGAAGTGTTAACACTGGGCAAGAGTAAGAACATTTTTTTCTTTAAAATATAAGGTGACGGGAGGGAGGGGGGAAAATGAGGAGCTGATATCACGGGCTCAATCAGAAAGCAAATGCTTTGAGAATAATGATGGCAACAAATGTACAAATGTGCTTGACACAATGGAAGTACGAATGGATTGTGCTAAGAGTTGTATGAGCCCCCAATAAAATGATCATTTTTTTTAAAGATAAGAAAAAAAATGAGGAGAGAAAGTATAAGTGAAGTCACAATTTTTTTTTTCCATAAAGAAGGGATCCGATTTTTTAAAATAGCAACAAAAAAAAGAGAAGGGATCAGGTTGTACGGTAATTTGATAATGTCGTACTCATGAGAAAAACCCACCGTGAGGATTCAGGGAGCTGTGGTGGTGTGGTGAGTTGTGCATTAGGCTACTAACCATAAGGTCATCCTTTTGAACCCACCAGCTCTCCCGCAGAAACCAGATGAAACCCAAAGGGATAGTTCTACTCCATCCTACAGGGTCACTATGAGTCATAACTAACTCAATGGCAGTGGATTTTTTTTTTTCCCAGTGGTGGGAATTCAATTAGAAATCACCAAGAAGCCAAATAAGACTTTTGAAGTAATGGGTATACAATTAAAGTCACACAAAACTGCAATGAAGCCATATTGATTTTGTGACCCCTGTATTGAAGCCCTGGTAACAAAGTGATTATGGGCTGGGCTGCTAACTGCAAGGTCAGCAGCCATTGTGAGGGAGAAATCAAGGCTTTCTACTCCTGTAAAGAGGTACAGCCCAAGAAGCCCACAGGGGCAGTTCTACCTGTCTTACAAAGTGTTGGAATCAACACAATAGCAGTGAGTTTGGTTTGGGGGTTTAGTATTAGAGCCAGAAGACCTGGTGGCATAGGGGATTACATAATGGACTGCTAACCTCAAGGTCAGCAGTTCAAAAACCACCTGCCACTGAGGGAGGAAGATCAGGCTTTCTATTCCTATTAAGTCTATGAAACCCACAGGGGCAATTCTACTCTGTCCTATTGGGTCACTATGAGTCATAATTGAATCCACAGCAGTAAGCTTCAGTTTTTGGAGTATTCATGTTTAAATTTTAAACAATATTTTAAATTCTGTGCACTAGTTTTACCATTTTGTCTTATCAAACTAATTCCTGGTATTGAATAAAGCAGAGAGACGTTCCTGCTTGTGTCAGCCAGCACCTTCTTTCCCCATTCTGACCTTGTCTTGAGGGGACTACCTATTAACTAACCAGCAATGTATTTGCTAAGGTGACCAGAATGATGGACTTCTCTTGGCTTGGGAGTCCTACATTATGAAACTAAAATGGTGCGATCATCTTGCCATCACAAGGGCAGAATTTATCTGAAAATTATGTCAACCCATAGACACTAGAACCTAGAAATAGAGATCGATGATCTGGGTCTTCAAGACACCTGTCCAACATCAAACCATGCCTAAGCCAGAGTATCTTCTTTTTCTTATTAAACTAGTTTGGATTCAGTTTTTACTCCCTGTCATCCCTATGATAACTGCCAACACCTAGAAAAAGAAGGTTAGATCAATGTTTTGGCACTTGTCTAATGCTATGCATAATTATGTAGTCAGATATGTCAATACGCAGCTATGTATCCACTGCCTTTCTAGAGTAGAGTGAACCTACAAGGCAAAAAAGAACTGCTCTATAAAGTTCCCAAGGCCATAAGTCTTTACAGAAGCCGACTGTAAAGTTCTGCTCTGTTGATCAGAACAACATCTAACCTACTACCTCACCAGGACTTCTATAACCAATTACAGACACTAAATAAACAAATGAAACTGGCACATTTTGTTGTAACATTTCATTTTCAACATTGCCTTGGTGATCTTGTCTCTGGGCAAAAATCATTATTTTACACTCCAGAAAGTAAGAATGACTTTGCTATATATAATCATACTAGAGAAAAGTAAAAAATGAACAACTCAGAAATTGAAAGTTCTCATCACAATTAACCAAGAAAATTAACAAGAAACCAAGAAAAACTAATGAGTTATCCAGAAGTCACGTAAAGACCCTTACTTGAAGCTGGAGAGTATGTCGAAGAATTGTTTCTTCTAAGGCATGGATCCACTTCTCTCGCTCATCAGCATCACGAGCTGAAATAAAAGAATATAAAAATTAAAACCTTTTATCCATGTCTCCATGTTTGGAAGTAAAATTTTAAAGCCACGAGGCTAGCAGGAAAGTTTTCAGTTGTATCATTTCTTTAATGTGATCTATTGATCTATTCTTTCCAGATTAATAATCTACTTGCAACAACTTATCACAAAAATAATAACTTTTTCCAGAAGGGTCCAATCTTGCCTCCAAGCCATGCTAAGCTGGTATGGGGCTTCTGCACTCAGGTTCTCCTCCTCTTCCTCTGCTGGCCCTACCATGTTGGCTGTGAAACCCTGAACCCCAACATTGAAGTGGCCTGAGCCCAGGGAGAGCTGGTGGTTAACATAACAGCACCATCTGGGAGCTGCAGGACATGTTCAAAATCAACCTAAGGACCATGAAGATGCTTATTTCTGGTGCTAGAGACTTGAAGCTTACTAAAGATGGCAATGTGCTGCTTCATGAAATGCAAATTCAGCATCCAGCAGGAGGATAGCGTTGGTCCAAGCAACGTTTTGCTTTGCTGTACAAGGAGTTTCCATGAGTCAGAGTCTACTAAACATCAACTATCAACAAGCCACAGAAGCAGACTCTAAAACCATTACAATGTCTTACCATTCTTGACCCATTGCTTAGAAATCTGTTCTACTGAAGTCACATTTTCTTCTCTTTGGAGACAAACAACAGCTAAGAATAAATTACTGCCTGTTTGCAAAAGGAAGTGGTTACCTGCCTGTTCTGTAATGGATGTAAAAAGAAGAATTACTCTAATTAGGAAGACCTGCTTTTCTCTGAAAGTTATTGTGAAACAAAAACATTACACAACAGCCATGTTTACAAGATTAAATGCTGAGACACTTTGTTCAAATGTCTATTTGGGTCCAATCAGCCAACAAAGACAATGCATGATCTCAAGTAACTTGCAGTCTCCTGGACAGTACAATCACTTGATTGACTAATTCACTGCTTAGTGCTACATTACTTCACTGATTCTAATAGTCTAGTATTTTTACTACGTAAAAACCTATCCATTCTTCTAGCTTTAGGTCACTTTCTCCAATAAGTTGCTCAGATAAAGGACAGAATTTCCTTTCTTAAATTAACTCAAATATTCTAATACTCAAGATAGTACACACATAAATACACACCATGCATAAGTAAGCACCTACTCCTCACAACTGACTACCTGGTTATCTGATATTTCACATTTACAAAAAGAATAAAAATCTACCATCCAACTATTTGATGCATTAGCGACATACATTTAGCAATAATGAATGTCAAAATGCAAGTAGAGGATGCGATGGTTAAGCTTATGTGCCAATTTGGCTGGCCCATGATCCTCAGTGGTTATAAAATCATGTAAATTCAGCAGTTGTGTAATGATGTAAATTAAGTACTAATGTAGTCATCTTCCATTTTGACATCTGGTCTTTGGAGGCTAACTATGTCCATAAATGAGGAGGGGTATACTAATCATTGTCCTAGGTAGTGTTGTTGTTAAGTACCATTAAGTCAGCTCCGACCCACAGAGAGCCTATGAACGACAGAAGGAGACACTGCACAGTCCTGGACCAACCTCACAATTGTTCCTATGCCTGAGCCCATTGATGCAGCCACTGTGTCAATCCATCTTGTCGTGGGCCTTCATTTTTTGCTGTCACTTCAGTTTACCAAACATGATGTCCTTTTCCAGGGACTGGTCTCCGAAAGATGTCCAAATGACATGTCAACAGTACGTAAGACAAAGTCTTGCCACGCTTGTGCTCTGGTCTTACTTTTCCCAATACAGATCGATTTGTCCTTTCAGCAGTCCGTGGTGCTTTCAATGTTCTTCTCCAGCACAACAGTTTCAAATACCTATTTCTTCTATGGTCTTACTCAATGTCCAACTTTCACATGCACATGATGCAATAGAAAATACCATGGCTTGGGTCAGGCTCACTTTAGTCCTCAAAGTAACATCCTTGCTCTTCAATACTCTAAAGAAGTCTTATGCAGCAGATTTACCTAATGCAGTATGTCTTTTGATCTCTTGACTGCTGCTTCCATGAGTATTGATTGTAGATCCAAGCAAGACAAAATCCCTGACCACTTCAACTTTTCCTCCATTTATCATGTTATCTATTAGTCCAGTTGTGAAGAGTTTGATCTTCCTTACATTGAGTTGTAAACCATACTATGGGCTGCAAACCTTGATCTTCATCAGCAAGTCCATCACTTCCTCCTCACTTTCAACAAGCAAGGTTGGGGCATCTGCATACCACAGGTTAATTATGCCTTCCTCCAATCCTGATGTCATTCTTCTTCATATAATCCAGCTTCTCTGATGATTTGCTCAGCATACAGATTGAGCAATTATGGTGAGAGGATACAACCCTGGTGCACAGCTTTCCTGATTTTAAACCATGTGGTATTCCCTTACTCAGTTTGTACAACTACCTCTTGATCCATGTACAACTTCCAAATGAGCACAATGAAATGCTTGGGAATTCCCATTCTTTTCAAGGTTATCCACAAGTTATTATGGTCCACACACAGTCGAATGCCTTGGCATAATCGATGAAATACAAGTAAACATCTTTCTGGTATTCTCTACTTTAGGTCCTAGAGATATAAATGTTATACTACTTTATAGCTTTACAGCAATATTCTGGGTCCAGAACTACTTTTTCCAGTCTTATTTCTCAATATATTTGTCCATGAACTATTTTTAATTAAAATATCGTTTTATTGGGGGGCTCTTACAGCTCTTATAACAATCCATACATCAATTGTATCACACATTATTTGTACATATGTTGTCATCATTATTTTCTAGATTTATTTTCTGTTGAACCCTTGGTAGCAGCTCCTCTTTTTCCCCTCCCTCCCTGTCCATGAACTCTTTTATGTGAGTTATATTGTACATATTACTCACACAACTCACAATTTCTAGGTTTATGTGCAAGTTGTTCCCTCAGCTGGAATGCCTGAGCCCTATCTCTATCTGTGTAAATAATAAAAGTTAAATCTATTGGGTAGTCCTTTTGTGACAGCATAGGTCCAAACATATAACACATATTAACTAATTTTTAGAGTATTATAAGTACTATTATTATGATCATTGCATTGGGAAAATCTGCTGCACAAGACCTCTTAAGAAAAGCAAAGATGTTACTTTGAGGAATAAGGTGCACCTGAGCAAAGTCGTGGTACTTTCAGTCAACTCACATGCATGTAAAAACTGGACGTTGAATACAAGAAAGACCAAAGAAAAGTCAATGCACTTGAATTATGATGCTGGCGAAGAATATTGAAAGGCCCATGGGCTGCCAAGAGAACAAGCAGATTTTTCTTGGAAGAAGTACAGCCAGGATGCACCTTATGCAAACTGGGAAGGTTGGAGAGACTACATCATGTATTTTGGACATACTCTCAGAGAAGACCAGACCCTGGCCAAAGACATCATGCTTCGTAAAGTAGCAAAGCAGTGAAAAAGAGGAAGACCTTCAACAAGATGCATCGACATCAATGGGCTCAAACATAAGAACAACTTTGAGGATGGTGCAGGACCGAGCAATGTTTTGTTCTGTTGTATACAGGGCTGCCGTGAATCAAAACAGATTTGAAGGCATCCAACAACAATGACGTTATTATGATAGTGTTTATTCTACAGAAAAGTTTAGTAATTTTCTACTGCATACCAACATACCATAGAAAACAGCAAATATCTAAGTATCTAAGCTTCAAGCAATCTATTAAATAAGCTTTATCCCATACCCTTCTTGCTAGAGAAAGTCCTTTCTAGAGAATACAAGCCTTTCCACACTTTGGAGACAGTCTATGAAAAGAACAAAAACCCTAGACTCAGAAAACAGGTGCAAATCCAAGCTTCACTACTTGTGTTAGGTTGGGTTGTGTAGATAAACAAAAAATCAGTGACACTGATATGTGTAAGTATCAAGAAGTAAATTTATTAAGCCTCCAGTGAAATCCCCTCTGACCAACGACCAGGGATGTGAGTAGCCTTGCTATCTACCATGCAAGGTGCATTAGAAAGTGGATTGTTGCAGAGGCAGTTAGGTTAAAATTTAACACCTTATCATTTTAACCCATTTAAAATTTGTTTTACTTTTTTGTAGTTTTCTGCTTTGTTTTCGATTGAGGTTTTTTGCTGTTTTACTTTGCTATTATTGTTTTGGAATGCTTTTCTGTATATGAAATCTAGGATAAGTAAATCTAGAGAGGGTAACTGAATTAATGGTTTCTTGGGGGTTTGGAGGGAGAGCTGGGGGGAAATAGGGAGCGAATAGCAATGAGTACAGGAAAGAAAGTGTTCTAAAATTGATGTGGTGATGATTTTATAACCCTTAATATGATTGGCCCACTAAATTACATAATATGTGAATTATATGCCAATAACAGTGTTTTAGGGGGGAAAAAGTAATTTTATATCATGAAGATGTCTCAGCCCAGTCCAACTCAAGTCCATGGGTTCGATGCTAGCAGAAACCCTTTTCAGACTCATGCAGCTACAAGGCAATGAAACCAAAAAGTGAAGCCGGAAGCAGGGATATCATAGGTCGGTGGGTGCAGAGTTGCAAGGTTGGTGGAAACAGCAGGGCAATGACATCTCCCGGAGTCGATGGCCTACATGGGGCTGCCCCTGAAGGCAGACACCGAACCAAGCAAGCAGGAAGGAGAGAGAATGAGAGTTTTCAGTGTTTCTTTTATAAAAAGACCACATCCCCAAGGAGGCATCATGGGCTGTGACCCGATTGAGAGGTTGGACTCCACCCGTACCCTTTCATACAGGTACGAGTTGGCATACAAGCTAACTGCCATACTACTTTATTACTATGTGACTTCAGGCAGTTGGTACTTAACAGCTCTGAATTGTAGTCACTTATTTCAAAAGAGGCTCATAGTGGCCACGGTCTCACAGATCTATTGTGAAAATTAAGTGAAAGAAAATACATAAAACCAGTGAGGTCAAAAGGCCCTCCATGGCAGAGGTATTTGTGTAAGAACACTAAGTCAGTATCCGCACTGTCCGCTCTGCTGACAAGAGCACTGCTGATGCAGCGCAATGGTGGTCAAACAATGGGCACCTCACCACAAAACCAGCAATGGCACCAAAACTTGCGAGGGTCGCTGTGTTCTTCACCATTATCTACATGCAGGGGGGTGGGGGAAATGCCTGCTTCACTTATGAATGCCCCTGAAGGAGCTGTAAACTGCCATCTCTACCCTTACTTACGGACATGCTTTTAAAATATTCTATGTGACAGAGGGAAAGGATGCATGAAGCCCTTGCCCTACATACTAAGTTACTTATCTCAAAGCAAAGCACTGTGCAATTGTCTGAATTGTGAGCTCACTTGGCCCTTTTTTTCTCTCTCTCTCCATAAAAACACTTTCATTTGAAACAACTGCCAAACAATATTTTTCACATTTTGGAATTGACATTTTCCTGAAAATGAACGATTATTCTGTTGTCTTAAGGAAAACTGGCAGAATTTTTGCCAATTACATAATTCAAGCTTCCAGGCAAGCATTAGACCTTTGAGATACTTGTATTCCCCAGCTAATATGACCTTGACAGATTCCCAAGGATCCTTAAAGACTGTTCTGATGAGATTACTGGCAATAGCAACAAATTTAGGCCAGGGTGACTAGAGAAACAAACCCAGTGACACTCATATATGTGTTATAAGAAGAGCTTTATATGAAGGAGAAATTGTGTATCAAGAAAGGATCCCAGTCCAGTCCAACTCAAGTCCATCAATCTGATACTAGTCCATAAGTCCCTCCTCAAAATCATGCAACCACGTGCAATGATGCAGGATACAGGAAGATCACAGGCCCATAGGTGCAAAGTTGCATGGGTGCAAGGTCAGTGGAAACATGACAGGGCTCTTCCCCAGCAGCTCTCACAGAGGCCACGAACAGGAAAGGTGAAGCCAGAGAGAGCGTGAGTTTCTCTGAGCCCTCTTTATGAGAAGGCCATGTCCACAAGGAGGCACTATCAGGCTATGACCTGAACGACAGGTTAAATATCACCCCTACACTTTTATATATCTTCAAGTTGACATGTGAGGTAGTTTGTTTATTGTGCCAACCTGGCCGATAAACACACGTAGGGTTTTTGTTTTGTTTTTTAACATTTTATTAGGGGCTCATACAACTGTTATCGCAATCCATACATACATCGATTGTGTACAGTGCATTTGTACATCATTCTGAAAACATTTTCTCTCCACTTAAACCCCCACATTAGGTCCTCATTTTTCCCCTCCTTCCCCGCCCCCCCCCACATGTAGGGTTAATTGAAGGGCGGAGAGATAAATGGCTCTGAGCCTCACCTTTCTAGTTCTCGGGTCTCTTGCTTTGTGATGGTCACACCAGTGTGTAGCTGCCTCAGCAGTTCCCTGCTTCAACTGGCAAGGCTCACTTCCTGCGAGACATCCCAAGGAGAAGCCGCATAGACTTGCACCAATGCAGCTTGGTGCTGGAGCAGCTGTGTGGAGACCCCTGCTAGCGCTGAGATGCTTACACGCTCACTGATTCAGCTTTCCTCCTGCAGTCAGCATCATTGCATGTGTTTTGTGAGATCGAGGAGGACTTTGTGGATTGGTGTCGGACATAGGGGTTAATGCTGGACTTGTGGGCTTGGGCCGCACTACCTTTATATAAAACTCTCTCCTAAACATGAGTTTCTGTGGATTTGTTTCTCTAAAGTACCCAGACTAACACAATATGAAATTATGTAACTCAACAAATGCCATTGAATACATTCCGACCCATAGTGACCTTATGCACAACAGAACGAAAAACTGAACAGTTCTGCACCAGCTTCACAATTGTTCCTATGCAAGAGCCCATTTTTGCAGCTCCTGTGTCAATTTGTCTCTTGAGGGCCTACCTCTTTTTCACTGTCCCTCTACTTCATCAAGCATGATGTTCTTCCCCAAGGACTGGTCTCTCCTAACAACATGTCCAAAATATGAAAAACAAAGTGTAGCCATCCTTGCCTCTAAGGAGCTCTATGACCTTACTTCTTCCAATACAGAAAGATTTGTCCTTTTAGCAGTCCATGGTACTTTCAATATTCTTCTCTAGCATAACAATTCAAATGCATATATTCTTCTACGGTCTTCCTTATTCAATGTCTAACTTTCACATGCATATGATGCAATGGAAAATACCATGACTTGGGCCAGGCTCACCTTAGTCCTCAAAGTAACACCCTTGCTTTTCAATATTCTGAAGAGCTCTTGTGTGGCAGATTTACCTAATGCAACTCATTTTTTGATCTCTTGTCTGCTGCTTTCATGAGCACTGTTTTTGGATCCATGCAAGACAAAATCCTTGACAACGTAAACCTTTTCTCCATTTATCATGATGTTACCTATTGGTCCAGTTGTGAGGACTGTGATCTTCTTTACACTGAGTTGTAATCATACTGAAGACTGCAATCTTTGATCTTCATGGGCAAGTGCTTCAGGTCTTCCTTGCTTTCAGCAGGCAAGGTTGTGTCAGCTGCATATATCAAGTTTTTTAATAAGCCTTCCTACAGTCCTGATGCCATATTCTTCTTCACATAAGCTAGCTTCTTTGATTATGTGCTCAGCATGCAGACTGAATAAGTAGAGTACGAGGATAAACCCTTATATACACCTTTAAGGATTTTAAACCATGCAGTAATTCCCTTGTTGTATTCCCACAAATGCCTCTTAATCTACCTACAAGTTCTGCTTGATCAAAATGAAGCCTCTACATGAGGAAAGATTCCAACATGTTTTAAATTCTGTTTTCCATAATTCTTTTGAAGCCACCTTGCATAATGAAATTTATCAATATTTAAAAGAGCTTTATAAACTCTCAAAGCCAATATTTATCAAATGACCAATCTATGATATTACAGAATCATACACAGGGTAAAATCTCTATTCAGAGTATAAGACAGACAAATGGATTTTAATATAATAAAAGTTTAAGAATTTCATTGAAATTGTGTCAGAATCCACATCGAAACCAATCTTTAATAAACTATCACTTGTTATGAGACTATACCCACAAATGTGTAAGTTGAACAATTATGTTTCTACATATATATGTGTGTTTGTATACCCATACTTGTAGTGGAGTACATAAGGGTCAAAGTGTAAAAGTTGCAGGACACCAAGGTCAACTGGCCTAACAGAGTCCAGAATGTCAATGTTCAGCATTCTACTTTAGTATGGAATGACTAGGTTCTTAAAATCTTGTGAGTGATGATATGAGGGGGCATCTGTTGGTCTCTCCCCTTTCTGGATAAAAAAGAGCGAAGAAAATTAAAAAGATACAAGGAAATAATTAAGTCTAAAGCACTAATGAACCACATGGATCTCAGCTTCCAAGACCTTAGGACCACCAAAAGAAATGCATGGTATCCAGCAACCACTGCTGACCACTCTAAAAGGAATCACTGAAGGAGGTCCTGGATAGAGTGAGAGAAAGGTAAGGAGCAAAACTCAAAATAACAGAAAGGACCAAGTTTGCAAGTTTGATGGAGACTTGCTGAATCAACCCAGACAATGACTCAGTAAGCCTGGAACTGAACTCACTAGTGTGGCTCAACTCTAAGTTGTCATTAGATAGGCCACTTGAGTGAGCAACACCACCAGTGAAGTGCACTCTTTGGAACAATCAACCACATGAGGTTGGAAGGGCAGCATTTAACCAAGGCAGCATGCTCAAAAGAATAAGTGAGAAGGACAAATGGAAAGAGTGAACACAGAAAGTGAGAGGGGTGCTATTGCATCATGAGGTTTGCAATCAACGTCATGAAACAAAGTGTGAATGAACTGTTGAATGGAAAAAACAATTTGCTCTGTAAACTTTTGCTTAAATCATAATTTAAAAAACAAGAACAAAGAACCTACCACTTCTTGAATCTTGGTGAAATATCAAAGAATGGCCTAATTATCTAAAAAGGCTTTAAAACACGTCTCTCTTTTCTAACTACTTATCTGTATGAGGACCTGTGGTGGTTACATAATTTCACGTCAACTTGGTAAATAAGTATAGGGGTGGAGTCTAGCTTGTCAATCAGGTCACAGCCTCATGATACCTCCCTGTGGGTGTGGGCTTCTCATGAGAATTCTGGGAACTTTCTCTCTCTTGATTCTGCCATAAGAAGAGGC
>NW_022104341.1:76161772-76163906 GCF_000313985.2 Echinops telfairi
AGTCTCCCTGGATTTGTTTCTCTAGTCAACCCAGCTTAAGAGGACCTATTTTTCTTCATATACTTTAACCTAAACAAGACATCAAAATAGGTTGAATGCTGCAGTAGTTATGGAAATAAAAGATATTCTATGTCCAGTGATCTTCCATTACAATAAAGAGCGTTACAAAAATGTAAAGAAAGAGTCAGGAGGAGGAGTGAAGGTAGGAAACACAGGAAGATGGGATATGTGGTGTCGCATTGAGGGTAATGCAATGAATGAGATGAAGCAAACTATGTATGAGTTGTTGAATGTAAAACTGATCATCTGTTCTGTAAACAATCACCCTACACAATAAAAGGTTTTACAAAATGTTATTTGTGTAACAGGCTTGCGATTTTTTTTATAATTAAAGTTTCCTCTCATTAGTTTAAGATTTTTTATTTGGGATTTCCTTGACAAATTTTAAAGAAACTCCTGAAACTTAAAGTTTGGAAATTACTGGTATATATGTGGCATATTATTTTTTATTGCCTCTTCCACTAAGACATAAACTCCTAGAAAGCAGAAGCCTGTCAGACTCATTACTTGTTATATTTCTGTTAGGTATTGCTGAATCAGTGCTAATTCATAGCAAAGCACACCTATATACAACAGAACAAAACACTGCCCGGTCCTGAGTCAACAGCGTAATCATTCTTATGTTTGAGCCTACTGTTGTGACCACTGTGTCAATCCACCTCATTGAGCATATACCTCTTTTTCAATGACCCTCTGCGTTAGCAAATAAGATGTCCTTTTCCAGAGACTGGTCTCTCCTGATAACATGTCCAAAGTATGTGAGAAGAAATCTCGCCATCCTGGTTTCTAAGGAACATTCTGATTGGACTTCTTTCAAGACCGAATTGTTTGGGTTTTTTTGGCAGTCCATGGCACTTTCAGTAGTCTTTGCCAACACCATAATTCAAATGCATCAATTCTTCTATGGTCTTCCTTAGTAAATGTCCAACTTTAACATGCATGAGGTGATGGAAAAGACAATGCCTTGAGTCACGCACACCCTTCTTCTTGTCCTCCCTCTTAAGACTTTAAAAAGGTTTTATGCAATATATTTGCTCCAGTGCAATCTGCCATTTGATTTCTTGAATGCTGCTTCCATAAGCATTGCCTGTGAATCCAAGTAAAATAAAATCCTTGTTGTTGTATCTCTAGCACTTAACATGTGCTGGATGCTCTTTATCTTTGGGGGAATACATAATGGATGGATGTTAAATAGAAACAATCATTCAAATAATGAGATGGTTTGAAGTGCCACTGCCTGTAATTTGGAACCGGTGTGAATATGTTGAATGGTAGTGGGTATGTTTTAAACAGAGTAAGGAAGAGGTGAGCTGTGGAGAGAGACTGGCCAGATGATATCACTCTAAGTCTGAAATGATCTAAAGCAATGTTTTGGGAGTCAGGAGGCTGAAAATTCATAAACTAAAAGGAGGAGAGAGAAATACTTGTCTAGGTGCCTTACTATGCTTTGCATAGACTTTTCAATAAAACTGTTTACTTTTTTGTCCCCTTCCTTTGCTCAGCGATGAATCCTTGAGATCTGGGATGGAATCTGATCTACATTTTCTTAATTCCCAATGCTTGACATGTGCTTAATACTGATATTCACAATTACTAGAGAGATGATTATCTCTTCAAAGAGATTTCTTAACCAGCATACACTAAAACCTGCCCCATATTCTCCTTATCCTGTTTTCTTTCCCCCAATGAACGTATCCCTTCTAACAAATGTATTTATTTAGGTTATTATTTATTGGTTGTCCTTGCCACTGTAAAGTAAGTATCACAAGGACAGGAGTCTTTATTTATTGACTGATGTATCCCAAGCCCCTAGAGTCTTGCCAGGCAAACAGATGCTCAATAAGTATTTGCTGAATAGAGGAAGGATGATACATTGATATAACTTTCCAGTGCACATTTTTTAAAATCATTTTATTAGGGGCTCATACAACTCTTATCACAATCCATACATACATCAATTGTATAAAGTGCATTTGTACATTCACTGCCCTCATCATTCTCAAAACATTTCCTCTCCACTTAAGCCCCCGGCATTAGGTCCTCATTTTCCCCCTCCCTCCCCACTCCCCCCTTC
>NW_022104341.1:76165646-76168313 GCF_000313985.2 Echinops telfairi
CTGCTCTAATTGGGGTCATCGTCCTCAAGGCCTGGTGGGCCAGGATGTGCTCCAGTCTCTCCTCCTCCCTCGTCATCTGCTCCTGTGTGCTCTGGTCAGATATATCCTCCCGGAGCTGCGGATTCAGTCCAGTGCACATTTCTTTCTTACATTTGGAGTTTAAAAATAGGTTGGGATTCCTAGTAAATCACTATTTTGGTTTAATAGCCTATTAAAACTACAATAATTGGCTCACTCAAAGATTTATAAATACTTCTAGCTAAAGGCTCCAAAACTGTCTAGTAAAACACAAGCAAATATTTACAAATGTGTTTCTTCCCCCACAACTTCTGCTTTGACTATCTAAAGCAAGCCTGTGCTTCTCCTGGACAGACACAGCATTGTATTGGGCAAAGCAGATACAGATTAATGAGTTCTCGTCCACTCATTCTACAAAAAAAGGGTTTTTAAATCAAACTCTCCCCAGTTGATGAAAATCTTCACCAAATGTAGTCTTAATAATTTTAGCTCCTATAGTAGAGGTCTCATAATCCCAGGGTTTAGCAAAGGCATAATCTTGGGTGATCCAATGCTCTTTAATATTGAGCTTCAGAAAAAATGGGTTTTCAAAATTCAAGACTTATACCGAGGATGTAAGAAAATGACGTTATGAATAAAATGTCTTTAGAGAGCATACTGACCAAAGTGATGTGGCACAACAGAAAGCAGGGAAGGGGACTTTTAAAAAGGCTATACAAGAGTGAAGGTAAAGAATTCATAAAAACTTGAATCAGACCAAACTTGGTGAACTGAGTGGAGCAGTTCTACAACCTAAGGCCTATAAGAGGGAAAAATAGTTTGAGAGATGGTGGGTTGTACATGAAAACTGTTTTAACTTTTTTTGAAGATTCTCAGAAGGGAAAACAAAGAGGAAGAAATGTGGTTTATACATCAGTAGACAAGACTTTAATTACTACAGAGGTCAGGGATGGGTGGAAACAGAGAGAGGGAAGGGGTAGTTGATAAAATTGCTTCATCGAGCGCGGAGTGTAACCTCCATATTCCTTACGCCTCAGGTTTAAATATTGGTCTAAGTGGCTATAAAAGGAAGAAAAGTAAAACTGAAGTGGTCTTGGAGTCTTTAATGACCTACACGTTCATTTCAAACATAGAAAAAAGATAAGATTCTCAAAATCAATTAATCCTGAAATTTGGTAAACCTAACCTCCTAAAGAATCATGATTATCAGAAATGTAGCAAAATTTATTAATTAACTATAACTGCTCAAATAAATGTCATTAGAAGTTATTCCCTTTCCAGAAAATGATAAGAGGTAAAATATATCTTTAACGTATACTGGGCAAGATGGAAAAGGGACAGAAAGGATGTCCCTTCTGAGAAGCTAAAGTCCAGTTTTGGTTCATGAGGGGAAATACAGAACCTCAAATACACTTTCACTATTTAACAAGATGAAGACTGCTCGAAAGAGAAAAATGATGTTACAGAATCAATCACCTTTTGAGTGAGACAATAACACAGAAGAAAGTGTAACACATGTTAGAAAATTCAGGAAGAAAACCAAAGCAAGGCAAATAAAATCTATTCATAAAACAGGAGAATTTGCTGGTTCTCTCTCTTGTCCACCCCCTCCAAGGCATGTACCAAAATAGATGTGACCTAACAAAGAGACAGAACCATATTAAGAATAAAAAATTATGAGTAATTTGTATTACTTTAAATAAAATGCTTAGAGAGTTGTCTGAAAATAGATTCCATTCCTTACACACTGGGAGTTGGAGGAAACCCATATTAAGCATAAAAACTATGACTGGCTTGTTACTTTAAATACTTGAGAGTTTTCTGAAAATAGATTTTATTCCTCACACACTGGGGTGGGAAGCCCTAGACAAAAAATATGTGTATGTGCAAATATCTCTTCAAGGTACAACGTAGATTGGAAGCACGTCTGCACTGTAATGTTCCTAAAGGACAACCTTCCTAAAGGTTGCATTCTTGGCCCTCAGTAGTTCTCCAAGGTATTTACTCAGAGCAGCGGGCGGCAGTAAAGCTTCTTTCTTCCTTCTCTGTGTTTAGTCATATGCCATACGTTCATATCTTCACCTTTGCTTCATAACGCATATATGAGGGGGTACCCTCCAAAAAACTGATTTTTTTTTTCAAAGCTATGTATTTAAAAAAATTTTTAGAAAAACCTTATCATCTTCAAAGTGCTCTACATTACACCTAATACATTTGTCAAATCTGCAATTCCATTCTTGGAAACATTTTTCAAACTCATCTGTTTAATGACTGACAGCACCTCCCTTGTTATTTTCTTCACCTCTTCTACATTAAATTGCTGTCCTTTCATATCTTTCTTTCCTCACAGAAATAAAAAGAAGTCACACGGAGCAAGGTCAGGTGAGTAAGGTGAGTGAGACAAAGAGAAACATGCTGTGTTTTGCCAAAAACTTGCACACTGAGATGGCTGTGTAAGCAGATGCACTGTCATGGTGGCAAAACCAGTCCCCCATGTGCCACAAATCAGGCCTTTTTTGTCTCACACTGTTAGGCAATCTTTCCAGAACCTCTAAATAGAAAGCTGGTTAACAGTGTGACCCGGTGGAACGAACGCTGAGATAGTTTATTGTGCCAGCCTGGCTGATAAACACAAGTGGGATTAACTGA
>NW_022104341.1:76171453-76173007 GCF_000313985.2 Echinops telfairi
TAGCACCATGTCTCCTCAACAGTAATGACCTTGGAAAATAAAGTCTGGGTTACTTTGGACCTGTTCTTTCAAAGTCCAGCATGTTTCTTCTATTCTTCTTCTTGGTCAATCAGAACCGAAGGCAAAACTTTCACAGCAAGCCTTCTCCTTCCCAAACGTCCCTTAAAATTCGCCAAACTGAGCTCCAAGATAGTCCAGATAACTTCCCCATCTCCTCAATGGTCCGTCACTGTCGGTCTTCGAGCACAAGTGCACATATTTGTCTACATTTTCATTGGTTCGGGAAACTGATGGACATCCAGCACAAGGTTTGTCAACAATCAACATTTCACCATTTTTGGAATGAGAAAACCACTCGTACACTTGAGTTTTACCCATAGTGCTGTCCTTTTAAGTTGTGTTCAACATCACAACAGTTTCTGTGGCATTTTTCCCAAGCAGGAAACAAAATGTCACAGCCACACGCTATTATCTTAAATCGGTCATCACCAAAAAACAGGTTTTAGCGAAACTACTTTTACGAAAAAAATCACTGTGACCAGAGAGCGCCTTCCCAGGTGACGCCATGGGGTGCACTAGCTCAGAGTGAGTTGCTAAATGTTCTCTTAGAGGGAAAAATGTACTACAAAAGTTCTGCCCAGTGGAGCCTTTTCCGGTTGGTTGGTTGGTTGGTTGGTTGGTTGGGTTGCGGGGTGGGGGTAGGGGGTACCTCCTCATATTCTAAAACCAAGAATGCAGTATAAAACTCAGGTCTAACTCCAAACTTTAACCCTAACTAAAAAAGTATGATTTAGATATAGTAACATTTAGCTCTTCATTTGAAGAGCAGTATTCATGTAATCATTTGAATATATATTCTGCCATTCTTTTAATTAGTTAACAAAAAGCAACAGAAAAATTAAGTTACAATAAGTGTTTATAAATAGAAAAAAAAGGTACACCAGTGAAATCCAAACTTCATATAATAATAAGACAAATTACCAATTCATGCATCCAGTGACATTTGTTCATTTAATGTCCTAGAGGGGCAGGGGTTAAGTGTTTGAGTCCATCAGCTGCCACATGGGAGAAAGATGAGGCTTTCTGCTCCTGAGAAGATTTACAGCCTCTGAAACCCTAGGCAGCATTTCTACTGTATCCTATCAGGTCCCTAGGAGTCAGAATAGACCAAATGGCAGTAGGGTTTTGGTTTAAAAAATTATGACATCTAATTAGACAAATACACACACGCGCACGCACACACACACACACAAGAAGGCTCAAACAAGTGACTGAGATACAAGGCCAGAAAATCTTCCAGAGGAAGAAATGCTTCTAGAAATACCTGAAAATAAATTTATTCACTTTATATTTAAGTCCCTTCAGTAGTTTAAGAGAGAGATGAAAGAAACTACAGACAAAATGAAAGTAAACACATACAAAACTCCAGAAAATTAAGGAAAACAATACAAGAAAAATTAGCAAACACCCCTCAAAAAAACCAAAAATTAGAAATTAAGATTAATACTAAACATTCACAAATGTGGAATATAAAAGCAAGGCATAGGATTAAAT
>NW_022104341.1:76174622-76175007 GCF_000313985.2 Echinops telfairi
AAAAAATGAGGAGCTGATGCCAGGGGCTTAAGTGGAGAGGAAATGTTTTGAGAATGATGAGGGCAATGAATGTACAAATATGCTTTACACAATTGATGTATGTATGGATTGTGATAAGAGTTGTATGAGTCCCTAATAAAACAATTTTTTTTTAATTACAACAAAAAAAGATATGCATTCAAGAGGCTCAAGGAGCCTCAAATAGGTCAGAACCCAAAAGAAAATCACTAAGACATAATCACACTTTCCAAAACCAAAGATAAATCAAAAGTGCACAAATCAGCTACAGAAAAGTGAAAAGTTACCTACAAAGAAAATCCTAGAAAATGAAACTCTGATTTCTTAACAGAAATCAAGGAGGGAAAAAGGCAATGAAATGTCTCAA
>NW_022104341.1:76175181-76192471 GCF_000313985.2 Echinops telfairi
GCAACATCACCTAAAAATCAACCTAGATTTAAAAGAAAAATCAACCTAGATATAAAACTGAAAAACCAAACTCACTGTCCTCAAGTCATTTCTGGCTCACAGTGGTCCCATAAGGCAGAATGACACTGCCCCCTTGGGTTTCCAAGGCTCTATGTCTTTCTCTTTTTTAGGCTCTATGTCATTACAGGAGCAGAAAGACTCCTCTTTCTTCCTTGGAGCTACCGGAGGGGGGCGGAAATGAGGAGCCGATACCAGGGGCTCAAGTAGAAAGAAAATGTTTTGAACATGATAATGGCAACATATGTACAAATGTGCTTGACACAATGGATATATGTATGGACTGTGATAAGAGCTGTAAAAGCCCCCAATAAAATGATTTCATAAATAAATAAAGTCTCAATAAATGGTAAAACAACAGCAACAAAGGAAATACTAAAAAACCTGTACCCAAATGAAGTAAAGAAAAATATATGGAACAAATAATACAAACACACACAACAGCAAAATGATAGCAGTAAATTCATAAATGGATTATATGCACACTCAAGATCAGAGAATAGCAGACTTAATATGTTGTCTGTAGGAGATATGCCTTAGATACAGATAAAAATGAGCTAAACACTCCAAGGTTAGTAAAACATGTATCAAGCAAATAGCAAAAAAAACAAACAAAACAACCCAGAGTGGCAATATTAACTGCTGATTAAATAGATTATGAGGCAAAAGATAAAGGAAGGGCATTATATGATTAAAAGTTTTATCAAACAAGAAGAAATAATCATAACATCCACAAATTCAAAGAAAGAACCCCAAAATACAGAAGTCAAACTTTAACAGAACTGAAAAGACAGGGAAGTCCACAATAATAGCTTGTTGTTATTAAGTACCATCCAGGCAGTTCCAATTCATAGGGATCGTAGAACAGTAGAACAAAACACTGCCCAGCCACGGGCCACCCTCACAATTTTTCCAACATTTGATCCCATTGGTGCAGTCATTGTGCCATTCCATCTCACTACGGGTCTTCCTCATTTTTAACTGACCCTCTACCGTGGGGCAAAATGTCTTTCTCTAGGGACTGGACCCTCCCAATGACATATTCAAAGTCAGTATCCTTGCTTCAAAGGAGAATTCGAGCTCTACTTCTTCCAAGACAGATTTGTTCATTCTTCTGACAGTCAATTGTATATTTAGTATTCATCACCAACCCCATAATCCAAAGGCATCAATTCTTCCCGTCTTCCTTATTCACTGTCCTGGCTTTCAAATGCAATATGAGGTGATTGAAAAAAAACATGGGTCAGGTGCACTATAGTCCTCAAAGTAACATTTTGTTCTTTAGCATTTTAAAAAGGTCTATGGAGCAGATTTGAATTGTGGTGCTGGAGAAGAATACTCAAAGTACCTTGGACTGCTAAAAGGACAAACAGACCTGTCTTGGAAAAAGTCGGGCCAAGTGCTCCTTAAAGGCAAGGATGGTGAGACTTCGTCTTACATACTTTAGACATGTTGTCAGAAGAGACCAGTCCCTGGAGAAGAACATCATGTTTGTTTGATAAAGCAGAGGGGCAGGTCCTCAAGGAGGGGAAGGCGCTCAAGGAGATGAATTGACATTGTGGCTTCAACAGTGGACTCAAGAATAGAAACCATTGTGAGGATGGCCAGGACTGGGCAGAGTTTCATTCTGTTGTGACTCAATAGCACTTAACAACAAAACATTCTGCAGACTGGCCCAAGAAAATAGAGTCTGATTTCCTGATTGCTGCTTCTGTGGGCAGAAATTGTAGATCTAAATAAAATGAAGTCTAGGAAAAGTCCAGGAAAACTTCAATTATTTCTGCATTTATCATGATGTTATCTAATGGTCCAGTTGTGAGGGTTTTTTTTTTCTGGTGGTGGTGTTGAGGTGTATTTCATATTGCTATAAAATTGATTCTGATTTGTTGGGTCGCCAGGGGTAGAAATGGACTCGATGACAGTGACTTTGAGTTTTTGTATCCATAATGAAAACTGTAGTCTTTGATTTTCATCCGTGTTTCAAGTCCTCTTGGCTTTCAGCAAGCAAGGTTGTATATTCTCCATATCACAGGTTGTTAATGAGTTTTCCCCTAATTCTCAAATTGTGTTCTTGTTCCTATAGTCCAATTTCTTGGATTATGTGCTTAGCATATACAGTTTGAATAAATATAGTGAAAGGATACAACCCTGGCACATATCCTTCCTGACTTTAAACCATGAAGTATTCATATTCCTTTGTTCTATTAAATGTTCACTTCTTGTTCTAAGTACAGGTTCTATATGAGCACAATTAAGTGTGCTGGAATTTTCATTCTTTACAAAGTTATCCATTAATTTGTTATAATCCACATAGTAGAATGCCTCTGTATGGTCAATAAAATACAAGTAAATATCTTTCTGATATTCTCTGTTTTCAGTCAAGATCCATATGATAATAGTAATGATACCTCTCATTCCACAGCCTCTTCTGAATCTGGCTTGAATTTGTAGCAGTTCTGAACTATTTTTAATTATGTTAATGAATCAGAGGAGACTTTAATATACCACTTTTTTGTTAGTAGTGAAAGTTGATAGTATTAATTCTACAACTTGAGACACAGGTCTAAGATAAACAAAAACGCAAAAACCCATCATACACCACTTTCCATGAAGGACAGAATAATTAAAGAGAACTCAACAAAGATACAATCTAAGCAGCACAAATAATTGACTTGACTTCATAGACAGATACATAACACTTCACTCATCAAGGATATAATGTTCATTTATTTCTACCACACCTTAAACATTCTACAAAACAGACCGTATGTCACAAGCAAGCCTAAATAAAATTTAAAACACAAAAATATTATAAAACACCTTCTCGGATCACAATGCTATAAATTTAGAAGTCAACAATGGAAAGATCAAGTGAGAAAAAAATCAAAGACATGGAAACTGAATAACAATCATTTAATCTGTAATAAAACAAATAAATAACTCCTTGAATCAAATGAGAAGGAAAACATAAAATCTCTGGGACACAGAAAAACTATGCTCAGTAAACAATTTATACCAATAAAAACACCTACCAAAAAAGAAAGAACCAAAATCATTCTGGCAGAAATAAATAAACAAGAAAGCAAGAGAACAAATCAGCAATAGTAGGAATTGGTTTTTTTAAAGGATTTTAAAATTAACAATCACTGGCAAATTTGGTTTTAAAAAGGAAAAGATGCAAATAATACAAGTAAGAAGTCCAAGAGGTGACATTACAATAGATATAAAGGATAATAACATAATATAAGGAGAACTGTACTCCAATAGATTTGAAAACCTAGAAGACAAAGAACAATTTCTAGAAACACACTGCCTACCAAAACTAACAATCTGAAGTAGTTAATTTGAATAGACTTAATCAAAAAAGAAGCAACAGAACAGGTTACTAAAACAAACAAATAAATTAAAATCCCAAGTCACCAACCTTATATGAAGAACAACAAAATAGGCTTCAATTCTACCTGATCTCAAAATCACAGCCACAGTAATTAAAACAGCCTAGTTTTGGTGCAACGACAGACACAATGAGTAACAGAACAAAATTTAGAGCCAAAGAGCCAAACCATTTACTTATGGACAGCAAGTCTTTGATAAATGGCCAAAATCCATTACATGGGGGAGAGAGTCCCTTCAACAAATGTGGCTAGCAAAACTGAATATCCATTTGCAGAAACATGATGTAAGATCAATTTAGCTATTAATACATTTTGATCTTTAATCCATCTAGAGTTAGTTTTGTACATGGAGAGAAAGATGGTTCTATTAGTCTATGTGTTTGTCATTATACCAATATCAGACTGTTTTGTTCTTCATATAAAGTTGGTAATTAGTGTTTCCATCTCTGAAGAATAATATTGGACTCAGGATTTTGATTGCATTATATCTATAGATTATTTTGGGTAGTTCTGACATTTTCACAATGTTAAATCTTCCTATTCATGTATAATATGCCCTTCTATTTTTTGTATGTCTCTCTTACTTTCTTAAGTGTTTTGATGCACACAGATATTTAATTTTTAGGAGGTCCTAATTTATGTCATTTATTAGGGCCTCAGAGTTTGCCCCTATTTTTTGTTGATCTTAATATGCTGTAATATATGGTATAAATACACTATCAAACATATTTTAGAATGCACAAAAGCAAGAGACAAACTAGACCGAGACCTCCTATAAATCAAATATCTATGTATATCAAAAGTAAAAAGAGAACTTACAGGCTGAGAAAAAAGCATTTGGCAATAACATATCAGAAAATTCCTAAAATTCATAGAAAATTTCAACACCTCAAAAACAAAACAATTTTAAAATGGGCAGATGACATGAACAGACACTTCAAAAAAGATATCCACGCAGCCAAAAAATACATGAAGAAATGCCCACAGTCATTAGCCATTAGAGATGCAACTCAAAACAATAAGTTATTTCACACCAGTATTAATAGCAGAATTAAAAAACAAACAGAAACCATGGATGATTAAAAGGATGTTATGAGACAGGAAACCTTATAGATGGCTGGTGGGACTGCAAAATGGTGCAGCCACTATGGAAAATGGTATGGCATTTCTTTAAAACTTGGAAACAGACATACCATATGATCCAGCAATAGTGCTGTTTGTTATGTATCCCAGAGAAAGAAAATCCACAACACAAAGGGAAATATGCAGCCCATGTTCACTGCAGCACTAGCCACAACAGCAAAAAGACAGAAGCCATCTAGATGTCCGGCAATGTTAGAAAGGATAAACAAACTATGGCTCATACACTAATATTATGCAACATTAAAGAATAATGACAGATTTGTGAAACACCTCAGAACATGGATGAACGTACAGGATATTATACTGAATAAGATTGGTCAATGGCAAAGGGGCAAACATTGTATGAGACCACGATTGTAAAAAATCGAGAAAAGGTTTACAAACAGAAAGAATACTTTTTCAAAGATTACCAGGGGTGGAGAGGGAGAGAGGTTATCTAGAGGTTAGACATATATTAACTTGGGTGAAGGGAAAGGTAATATACAAAAAGGGGGAGGTGAGTGCAAAATGACCAAGCAAACACTGGGAGGAGCATAAGAGTTCAAAGCAGCAAAGGTAAGTATTGCATGGGTATGCAATATATGCAATAACAGTACTAACAACCTACACATGGATACATAGGCACATACAGAACAAGGGGAGAAAACTGAATGGGATTACATCCACAAACATACAAAGATCTGATAGAGGTTATTTCTGTATATGCATTCATATGTGCTACTAATATATCCACAAATACTGTAGAGCATACAAGGGGCAAAGTTATGAAAACATATTAACTATAACCAAACCCTATGAAGGACTGAGTCACTGGGCTTAGAGGCTCAGGGTCATAATCTTAGGAGACACCCCAGTCAATGTTGTGCATAACAAAGCCCACAAAGACAATGCTCTACATCCTATTTTGGTGAGTGGTGAATGGGATCTCAGAAGCTTGTGAGTGGCCATCTGAGGGACAATTATTGGTCAATGTGTAGAGGAAAGAAAAGCAAAAGGCCAAGAAACATGAATGCAGAAGACAAATGGACCACAAGGAAAATTAAAGAGTCAAGGAAACAATGAATCCAAAAGACAAATGGACAATGTGAACCCCAGCCTCCTCAACCCTGAGCTTGAAGAACCAGCTACTACTGGTGATAACTCAAAATCAACAGGAGATCCTGGATAAAGTAGGGGGAGGGGGTGGTGGTGGAACAAAATTCAATGAAAAAGACCAGGCTTCCTCATCTGATGGAAGATTTAAGTGTCTTCTGCTTGTAAAATATCCCCAAGACTAAAGCTGTCAGCTATCCTTCATGCTTGAAAGAAACTGAACGCTCCCCCATAGTCCTACTTCCAGCCAAATGACAGGCCTGTAAGGTCAACAGCAGCAAGGAGCTACACATTCCTTAGGAAAATCAACTATAAGAGATCAAGAGGGCAACATTTCCCCTCAAGTTCAGAGGGCAGGAAGGGATAGAAAGTAAGGGCAGATGAAAACAGTCAGCAGAGAAGAAATTGTTAAATTGTGGGGGTTGAACCCAATGTTATGAATCCAAACATGAATTTCGCTCTGTAAACTTTCAGCTAAATCATAATAAAAAGTTTAAAAAGTCAAAAGAGAAAGAGAGAGAATGGAATCAGTTTAGAAATTATAATGCTGAGGTCATTTTTAAACCAAAAGACACTTAAGCCTGTAGCCACGGTTTACTTCAATGTTTTACTGTCTGCTATTCTAAATGATTAATGATGCAGATGTGCCGCACAAAGTTGATTGATGTTAATGCACTAGTAGCTACCTTATACTACTACACTTGTTCAACAGAACTTTTCTGATTTAAACACTTTCTTTCACCGTAACAGCAAACACTGAACTGATTTCAGAAAGTATGCATCTAACAGGTGAAAGAACTCCGGTGAGCTGAGTTGAAGAAGTCTCAGACTGACCGCAGATGACTTCCACTAAGTAGTTCCTGAAAGTACACGCAAACATTTTCCCTTTCAGCTTGGTATTTTGCCTTACGAGACTTGTGTTTTGAGTATGTTCAACTAAATAGGCAAACAAATTTCACACTGGAAATTATTTTGATGAACATACTGCGTAAATTATGTCCTCAGGAAAGTCTTTGGAAGTGAAGGATTATTTTAAGAAGAAATAATTACATACATGTTCCTAATTTTCATCTTTCAAAAAACTCACGTTGTTTCACATACCAGGTTTGCTTAAGGTAAAAACACCATTTCTGTAGGCATTACCAATTAGACACAATAAGATGCAAGCCCTAAAAGGCAAACCATAGTGGGTAAACGGGTGCTAGGTAATCACCTACCTATAGACCTTTCCATACACTTCTTGTCCCTATGGTTGAAAGGTCCACGCTCCTAGCAAAAGGTTAAGTTCTATCCTCTATTCTATGACCTCTCAAGGTCATAGATCTCACAGTTCTCCTTCTACGCTCCTGCATCACCAATTTTCCTCTTTACTGAGCCACCATCGACAGCGCGCACGCGCACACACACACACACTCACTCACTCTTAAAACACAATCTGAGTTCCTTCTACTCTTCTCTCCAGCTATTTTGTCCCTCACCTTCCCTTGACAATAGAACATGACAGCCCTATCTATACTATCTTAAAATTATGCTGGTGGTGGTTGCCATGGAGTTCATTCCAGCTCACAGCAAACCCGTGTGTGACATTAGAAATCTCTAGGTCTATTCCCTGAGATGCCTCTATGTGGGTTCAAACTGGCAAGCTTTTGTTAAATTAGTAGTAGAGAGCTTAACTATTGGAGCCACTTAGGAACGCCTCTTAAAATTGTATTATTTTAAAATTACTCCTCTTAAGCTTATTAAGCTCCTTTGTTAAATCCTGTGATTGGGCCTCAGTCCTCTGCCAGCAGCATCTGGGATACTTGCTAATCCCTCTCTCCTCTAGAAACACTTTCTCTCCTGTCTTTCCCTGGGTTTCCTCCTCCTTGGTGGTTGTTTTTGATCTTGCTGGCCCTGTATCACCTTCTGCTTTCTAAATAAATGCGGGAGTGCCCCAACACTCCATAGTTAGATCTCTCTGCTTGCTGAACATCACTCCCTAAGTCTCCCGGCTGGAACTACCAAGCATATACCAATGATGTCCCCATTTATTTCCCCAGCTTGGATTTCCTGGAACTCCAGAGTTGAGCTGCCTACTTGATATCTCCATTTGGATATTTGATAGACATCTAAAATTTGGTTAATATGTATGTCCAAAACTAAGTTCCTGGTTCCAAGCTCCACCCCCACCCCACCCCACACACACACAACGCAGTTCCTCTTGAAGTCTGTCTTGCCTGTCTAATTAATATTGCTCATACTCTAAAATCCTGACATCAGTCTTAGACCTTTCTGTCACATGCTACAACTAGCTTCAAAACAGATACACCATCTTTCAATGGACGAATACTTAGCAATAAAAATGGGAAGTAACAACAAATAAATGCAATGATATGGATGAATATTTAAAAATAGTACATGGTAAGTAAATCAGTGGTTGCCTGGGCCTGGGGCTGGAGTGGGGATTGGTTAAAGGAATCTTTGAGAGTGATAGAAAGGAAAAAATTTAAAGTTTTCTATTTTGATTGTGGGGGGCACCTCCATGAGTAAATAAATGGCAAAACTCATAGAACTATATGATACTTACATTTAATTATATGGTAACTATACCTCAATAAAGTTGGTTAGATACACACTACCTTCCAACACTCACTGCTGCAGCAGTGAACGCGCCAACAACTTTGAGCAGCACCTTCCTTCGGGATTTCAATAGTCTCCTGACTAGTTCCCTGCTGCTGGCCTTGCTTCCCCCGCCTTGCACAGTCAGCACAGCGGCCAGGGTGACGAGGTTAAAAACATAAATCACATTATGTCACGTCTCTGCTCAGAACCCTCTAATGGCTTCTCCTCTCAGGTAAAGTCAATGTCCGTATTGTGATTTATAAGGCTCTCTCCCTGACGGCTGCACTCCAACCAGTGCTGTTCTTCTAATATGGCACGCCCGCCTTGGCACTTACTGTCCCCTCTGGCTGAAATGATGCAATCCTTCTCTCCCAACACAGCCACGTGGTCCGTTCCCTCATTTCCTGCAGGTCTTTGACTTAAAGGCACCATCCCAGTGAGCCTGTCCACCTTATCTAAAATTTAAGCACCCCACCCTTACTTCTATTTAATTTTCTCCTTTCCTGCTCCCCCACTTCTCAGCACATATAATTTTCTAATTTACTTATATTTTGCTAATTTTCCTATTTATTGGCATTCTCCTGTACCACAATGGGTAGCCTATGAGGGCAAGAAATTTTACTTGTTTTTGACCACTGTATCCCTAGAGCTTAGAATAATATCCAAAATAGATGTTAAATGAATAAATTAATGTAACAACAAATTCTAGCTTTCCCTTTAATATTGCTGACAGCAAAAGGAATTTGTTTTATAGATGTAACAATTGATATTTGCTTTCAAAAATGATGGCATATTAATAAAAACTTTAACACATTTAAATAAATGTTAATATGTCAGCGCAAACTGTCTCCAATTCTAATTGAGGAAATAAGATCCACTATCATTGAGAACTTTTTATATTTGCATAGATTTTTTTTAAAAGCAAGGGCTGAAGAATGTGAAATAACCTTTATCATTGTCCAAAATTAGATGCAGTCTTTTTGGGTCCTTTGCAAAAGGCAGATAACCTCATGTCTCCTGAGTGGCCCCTAACTATGACAATAGAAAAACAACAGCCTGGCAGTCTCAGATTAAAGAATGTTTTTAATTTACATAACTCTTGTTTATTCTTACCATGGAAAAGTATTGCTCAGAGGAATTGCTCACTTTAACAGCAAGCCACATAAAGTAGCGTTAAAGGGGAGGTAAGTTTAACATAAGTTATTTAACAGCAAATCAGAAGGGAGAAGTATCTTTGCTCTATAGGTCTGAGTCTCTTCTCCTTTAAGGAGGCAAACAATACAGCTCTGGGAGTCCAAAGGAGGTATCTCCTTAGAAACTGCAGAGGAGAGGATTCATACTGCAGCCTTCACCTGCATCCGGCAGCTCTTATTTGAAACACATTAAAGTGCTCCGCTTCGTTCAAGGAAAGAGTACCACTGTGTGGGAATTAGCTGCTTTGATAGAAGCAGCACCAGCACTACACATTGGTCATCAAAATAAAGAATTTAAGGTTTCACAATAGGATTAAAAATACTTTATGAAGTTTAAATGGAATGAAAATTTGGGGGCAGCATCACTATTTAAGCAGCTCTAAATATATTCAATGTAATTGTTAAGGATAAAATACTGCAGCTCTAATTTTTATTACATACAAGCTGTCCTTTTCATTTCTATATCAATTGCTTAAACACAGACAATAAAAAACATAACTATAATATACTGTGCTAGCACAGAAAGATAATAGTTGCCTGAAAACCTGGCATAACACTGTTATACTTTATAACCAAAAACATTTTAATGCTAGAATTAAGCAGGACCACTTACTTAGTGTTTGTTTATTTTTTTGGAATACATAGTATCTATCACTTCATCTCTACTTCAAAGAAAATAAAAACCCAAAAAAGAAAAAGAAAGAAAGAAAAGAAAAAGCCCTCCAAACCTTCTCATTTCTAAGTTGTTGTTTTTTTCTGGGCTGCTTTAAATATATAAAATAGTTTTTCTAAATAGGCAAATTTTAAAAAATTGGTACTAAAACTAGTAGGCACTGGTAATAGATGAGAAGTACCTTAGAAAAGGATCAATAAAATGGAGTTTTATTCACTGGTTTCGAGTTTTCAAAGCAAGATGAAATGAGAACGATCAGACAGTACCTTACCCTTTCTACCGGTGAACCATAGCATGCAATGCCGAAACATAGCAGTGACAGATGGCATTGGTGTTGTTAACTCTACAAAAGGACAACAGCAGAGAAATGACGACTGGCAGACAAGACACAGAAATGCGGTGAAATGAATGCACTTGCAGTTCTTGAAGCAAAGCAAGACCTTTAAACCACAGGTTGCCACTAGCTTCAATTGAATTTCTACTTCAAGTTTTATACAAACACTGCAGCCTTCTCAATCAGTCTTTAGACTCTTCATGCAGTAGCAGACCCAGACTCCTCAATAAAGAAGATCAGCAACCTTCTGTAAACATAAGCCAGCAGCAGCAGCAGCCCATTACTCTCTCCCTTCACTGATTTTTATCCTTTAAATTTTTAATCTCCAATTGCAGCCACATCCACAGTCGCTTCAAAACAGATCTGTATCCACTGCAGAGGATACAAATCCCTGCCTAACCTGCAGTACCACTTCATCCAGAATGTTCCTGTGCACTCGTTCATGCAGGATCTGTTACAAAAGCATTCAAATAATCCACAAACAACCCACAAGAGGAGAATAGAAGCAGTTGGAGCTATGAACAGAAGAAGAAGAAAAAAGCTTTCCTTTCAGCTCACCCTGGAAATGGAAGGTTTTCTGATCAACAGTTATTGTGAAGGTGCTGTCGTCCTCATCGTCTATACCAATCACAGCTCCCTGCGAAACAAAGAGCAAAATCCCAATAAGGCAAACAATGACATCAGCAATTTTCACTACTGCTACAGCCCTGGAATGTTCAATGCACCCAAGACACTGGAAGCTGGCTAGACATAGTAAAGGGGAGTCAGAGACTCTAGTTTTGTTTGAGGAGGAAGAATTAATGGGGTGGTGGTGACAGAGCACTGTGGTACTCTGCATGGAAGTGGTGGGTGTGAGGGGGGGGCAAGGACACACACAAGGTGAATCTGGAATGTGAGAGCCAGCCACTAAGCCTTTCTCTGGTTTAGACTGCTCTCTAGCACAGGGCTCAGAACCTGCCCGTCACGACATTGTTGTGAGGCTCAAAGGAGGCAGGTGCTCTTCCCTGGCCTGCTTCTGTCATACCTGTAGGGCAGAAATGCCAGGTGACACTGGCTTTAAAACACTCTCCCAATCACATCTTCCAGTGCTCCCATCACCACACAAACATCCTCCACTACTATAGCTTCCATACTATACTGTGATCTGTATATTTATATGTTTGTTTCCTCCCACTAAGTGCTATAAGGTCTTGGAAGTCAAGTTTTATTTTATTTATTTATCTGGACACATGGTCCGCAAATATACACTCAATATATCTCTAAAATAAAAATATAAAGAACTCTCAAGGGGCACAAGGAATTGCTGAACCACACATACAAATTGTTTGTTAGGGGAAGATGACTCTTAAAACCAAACCCTTACTGCCAAAGAGTTGATTCCAGCTCATAGTGACCCTACAGGGCAGAACAAAACTGTTAACCTTTGGGTTTCAGGCTGTAAATCTTTTAGGGAGCAGAAAGCATCCTGTTTTTCCCTCAAAGTGGCGGGTAGGTTTGAACTGCTGACCTTATGGTTACCAGCCCAATGTTGATGGGGTAGGTTTTCAACCTTTTCCCCCTCATATTCAACAACATGTACCCTATTAAGACAGTGTAAATCAAGAAGGAAGATAGGAAGCTATGCAGAATACTGATGAGGGTAAAAAATAAGTACCTTAAGCATACCAGCCTAGCAAACAAGGAATATGACAAGTGTCCAGGGTTGATGACAAGAAAAGTCATAGGCCACTTACCAAAGACCTCAAAACTGGGGGTGGGGTGGGGTGAAAAGGCTTGAGGAGTCAAAAATACCCAACCCTGTGAAAAAAGGTTACAGGACTCTTCCTGCTCCGAGGAGTCCTGACAGCGTAGTGGGTTGCATGCTGGGCTGCTAACTGTTAGGTCAGCAGTTTGACCCCGCTCGGGGCTCTGTGAGAGCAAGATGAGGCGTTCTGCTCTCCACCCTCAGAAACGCACCGGGGAGTCCACTCCGCCCTGTGCGATCGCTATGCTGTCACACGGACTTCATGCCAGTGACTTTAGTGGGGCTCTTCTAACTGCTGTTGTTATTCCTAGTCCAAGAAGACTAGGCAATAGAGATAAAATATGCACTCAGTTTTTCACAGAGGCTGTTTGGGAGACCCCCAAATCCCATCAGGGTGAATTATCTTAGTTATTCTTCAATTCAGATTAGTTTGGAATTTGTACTTCCATTGGCAGATAAGAAAAGTGTTCTCAGAAAGTATTATGATTGACTTGGGGGGGTCACACAAGAATCAACGGCAGAACCTGGAGCCGATCACCATTGCCAAGCTTCTTCTTTATTCCATGACACCCAATATATGCATGGGGAACAAATAACTTAATTATTATAATCAAATGAATTACCCTTCTAGCTTATGATATACCAAATAGCTAAAGTTTCACAACTAAATACCAAAAGCATATGCTGGATAAAACTCTAGAATATGCAAGACTCATCCCTGCCCTCCAGGCACTCCATTCCAGTGTCGAAGAAAAACATGCAAAGAAGCATATTAGGAAACAGTGAACTTTACAGAGATGAACCTTAAAAACATACACTCAATGAGAGAAGTGTGGCACAAAGGATGCCATACGGTGTCATCCCATATCTATTAAATGTCCTTACGAGGCAAATCCATAGGGACAGGAAGTAGATAGAGGAGTGGTGGCCTAAGACGAGCAAATCTGTCTTAGGGGAAGTACAGCCAGAATGCTTCTTAAAAATGAGAATAATGAGACTTCAAGTCACGTATTTTGGCACATGTCAGGAAAGACCCATCCCTAGAAAAGTCCATCATGCTTAGCAAAATAGAAAATCAGCCAAAAATTAAAAAACAGAGGAAGACCCTCAATGAGCTGGGTTGGTACAGTGGCTGCAACAAGAAAGTGACAACCGTGAGGATGCAGCAGCACCAGTTTCATGGGGTCGCCGAGTTGTAACCACCTGGACAGCATCTAACAACAATGGGGCTGGGGGCAAACACTGGGTGAAATGAGGAATAGCTGCTAATAGTTTCTTTAAGCAGTCATGGAAAGTTCTAAGATTGTGGTGATGGTCGCACAATTCTGAGTATACTAAAGCCATCAAACTAAACCCTATAAATAGGTGAATTGTGTAGTGTGAATGATGTCTCAATAGAGTTGTAACTCACTCTACCCCTAAATGTCCTAACATAAGTTCACTAGTCAGTCAAGGAGACTTGGTGATAGTGGCAGATAAGCAGTAGATGGCTAACTGCAAGGTCAGAATTTCAAATCTACCCGTCACCTTGTAGAAAACTGCTGAAGATATATGCTCATGTATAAATTTACAGCCTTGGAAACCTTAATAGTGTCACTATGAGATGGAATCAATGTGATTGCAGTGGGTTTTAGTTACTTAGTCAACATTACCACAAGTGTGCTCATGACACCAATCACACCTCTGAGTTATTTTATCAAGTTCACTAACTCTTCTTCATCCTCACTGCTACTGCTCTAATGCAGCCTCTCATCACTTCTTATTTAATACGACCATCCGTCTGCCTTCAGTCTGGCCCCCTTCTAGTCTATGGCCCTTGCTATTGCCAAGATAGCAGTTCTAAAGCACGGACTCTTACAGGAGACTAGATGCTTAAAATCTTTCTCAACACTCTATGAACATTTAGATAAAGCCAAAATTTCTTCATGGTGGCTGTCAAGACTATTCAGAACCTGCTTGGGGGCTTAGGATCATAGTCTTGGGGAAACAACTCCGTCAAATAATGTAACGCTGTTCACGAAGACAATGCTCTACATCCTACTGTGGTAAGGAAGGGACTGGGCTCTTAAAAGCTAGTGAGAAGTCATCTCAGGTGCAGCTAAAGGTCTTTCCCATGCAGAATTGAGGAGTGAAGAAAATCACGCTGGAGAAAATAACCAATCCAAAGCTTATGAAACGAGGCCAGAAGAGCTAGGTGGTTCCTGGCTACCTCATAGAAACCACGTAATGTCCTGGACAGATGAGGAAAATGTAGAACAAAAACCATATTAAAAAAACCAGACTTATTGACTGGTGGAAACCCACAGGCTGTGGCCCCTAAACACTCTTCAAACCTAGATTTGGAGCCACCTCCAGGGACCACTTTGAAACCAAACAATAGACAGGCCTGGGAAGTGAAAAATGTCACTCGGGAGAAACATGCTCTTTAGAACAATTAACCGTAAGAGACCAAATGGCCTCAAATGCTCCACAGCATTTGCTCCAAAACAAGCTCAAGCAGGCAGGAAGCAGGCAGGAAATAAGGATGAATAGGGGACCAGGGAGGAAGCATGGAAGGATGCTATTACACTGGTGGGCTCTGTAACTAATGTTGCAAAACACAATACTTAGAAATCGTTGATCAGAAAACTTTCATCCAACTCCATCATTGACCAAAAAATCTTTCCAGTGCCACTACCACCATGCTTCTTTTCCATCTCACAGAGGCCCCATTTATACTCAGGCTCAACATTTCTTTGACACCCTGAAAAAATAATCACTACATTATGTCCCTCTTTTACATCCTGACATCCCTCAGCACAACTCCCTGCCAAAGCAAAACCTCATGGCTCTCTTTAGTCGCCATCTCTCCCTCCCGCTGTTTTCACAAGAGCTTTTTGAAAACTGGCCCTGCTCAAGGTCAATATTCCTAACCTCTCATCCACGCCTGCAATCCGGCTTCGTTCTTCAACACTGGATCAAACTGCTCTCACACAAGTGTCCCACCAGCACTTCAGTCAATCCCTCAAGCATCTGCAGCTGCTATTTCTTCCCCAAGCCTTCACCTGGTTTCACTTTCAAGGCACTCTATCTGGGTCCCCTCAGCTCCAACCATTCCTTCTTGGTCTCTTGAACAAGTTCTCATTCTCTTGCTCATCCTTTGGTTTGTCCTTAAATTGTCTTCTCATTTAATTCCTGGCTGCTTTCAATGCTCAATTGGCCTCGACTACTGAAGTATCCATAGGTTTTACTTTTACAGACCTGAAAACTGTAACAACAAAAAATCTCTTCTGCAGAAAACAACACGCACACATTGTTTTATACACAAGGAGGTTGGCAGACCCATGAAGCCTGTTCATGGACCCTCAGAAGGATCACAACAGATTGAGGATTCCCAATTCATAATGCTGATGATTCCAAAAATAATTCCTCCTGAGTTCCAGTCCTCACAGGTGGCTCTGGATGTCTCACCAACCAATCACCTCTTGCTGTTGGATTAACTCTGACTCAGATGTGTCAAAAGAACTGTGTTCCAAAGGGTTTTCAATTTTTTGGAAAAAGATTACCAGGTCTTTCTTCTAGGTGGCTCAGCAAGGACTCTCACCTTCAATCTTCTTAAGTACATTAACAGTATGCACCATCCACTGTCTCTAAAGTTTCAATGGCTACTCAAATTCAACACACTTGAAAAGAAATTAACTCCTCTCTCACAACAAAACATGTTCCCTTGTTTGTGGTTCCTTATATTGGTTATGGTAAGAACACATTCCAATCACATAAACTAGAAACATGAGCGCCCATCCTTGCCTTCTCTGTTTCCTAGATAGATACCTAGATGAAAAGCAAACTCCTTCCTGCTTCGTCTCTGTTCACATTCAATCAGTCATGGTAGCTTACAACACTGACATTTTCTGCCTCAATTACTATAAAGTTTTTAATTAGGCATATTCTCCCTAACCTATAGAGTTACCCACATGGCCTTCCTAATACATGAATATTTGACCCTTTTTTCCTGTTTAAAACCTTGAATGACTCAACGAGCTGAGCTTCAGAAACATTTCAATCTCCATGTCCTTGACAACCTATATGGGAGACAATATTCCATTCTAATCTGTACCCTTTCTCCTCAAAGGACTCTTTGAAGAATTTAAAACTTAATAGTGTTCCATGCCACCTGGGTCCTGACATAAACTGAGGGTTCTTCAAGGTACAGATGCATAATTCATCTGACACTCTGGCCTTCCGGTTTCTTCATTTCTTCAACTCAAATAAACTTGATTTCTTCAACTCAAATAACCTTGCCATTCTCCTTCAGTCATTCATTTCCCATGGCCACACTATACATTTGCACTGTTCAACTCAACAGCTATACATGCATATTAGAATTTTAACTAAGTAAAATTTAAAACCCAGTTCTTCAGTAACACTCGTCCTATTTCAAAGGCTCAACTGTCACATGTCGCTAGTGGCTAGTTTACTGGAAACCACGGATAAAAAACATGTTCATCACCGCAGAAAGTTCTACTGAGCAACACTGTCCTAGGCCCGGCTATCACCGAGAACTCAAATGCACTGCCATTTAGCCAATTATGGCACACCGAACAGAGTTGAACAGCCCCAATGGGTTCCAAGACTGTAAATCTTTACATGAGTAGATAGCCTCACCTTTCTCCCTCAGAGCAGCTGGTAGGTTTAAACCACTGACCTTGTGATTAGCAGCTCAAAGCTTAACCCACTCTGCTAGCACTGCACCTTAACACAGATAACTTGGCCACAACAAATAATTATTACATTTTACACGCTCTCTCATTTTACCCTGGAATGTAACATGCAAGGGTCGTGGGAAAATTCTATTATTTTTAAATTCAATTTTTCATTAACTTGAAACACTTTCGCATACAGTATCTAGAAAATCATACCAATCATAGGTATACAGCTCAATGCACAGAAAACTTACCTGCAACTCTTTCTAATCTTTATTTTTCCCCCCTCTTTTTTAACATTTTATTAGGGGCTCATACAACTGTTATCCCAATCCATACACACATCAATTGTGTAAAGCGCATTTGTACATCGTTT
>NW_022104341.1:76192571-76194776 GCF_000313985.2 Echinops telfairi
GTTGTGTCGGGAAGGTGACATAATAAGACTTTTTATTATGAATTTATAGCTATCAATTTTGATAAACACTTATCAATTCTAATCATAAGTCTATAGATTCTTTAGGATTTTCCACACATTCAATTACATTGCTATAAATAATGTAATTTTTCCATTCCATTTCTTATATCATATTTTGTTTTCCTGCTTTATTCATTGGACAGAATTGCCACTATACCCATGGCAGAAAAAGTGGAACAGAAATGAGGAGAGTATCCTTTTCTCATTATTGATCTCTCTCATATTTCACACTGTAGCTATGTAAAGAAAAAAAAAATCTACTCTCCTTGAGTCCCCCATAACACCTACAATCAAAAAAAACAAAAGCAATGCTAAAGCAAAAACTCTACCCTTATTGCTATATCTTCTCACCTAATGATTCTCCTACATTCAAACCCGTAATTGGTTCCTTTCTCCTTGACATGAGGAAAAAGAATCCACTCTTCTATTCAAAATCCAGCTTCCTCACTCATGCTCATCTCCTGGATTGCAAGTAAGTTTGGGTTTTCTGTCAGTGTGCTTGGCTTTTGGTCCTTGGCTTCTTTCACTCGACATAGTGTTTGCGAGATTTAACAGTGTTGCTGCCCATAGCAGTAATCTGTTCATTTTCATTGCTGTGTACAGTATTCTTTGGTACAGATACACCAATTTACTTATCCACTGTATTGTAAATGGACATTTAGGCTGTTTCCAGGTTTGGGTTATTAAAACAAGGCTGCTATGAACATTCTTGTTCATATCTTTTGATCCATCTATCTTACATATATTTCTTTTAGATACAAATACAGCAGTGAATTTGCTAGGTCATAGGGTATACATAGGTGAACTTTAGTAAGCACTATCGAACAGTTCTCCTTAATGAATGTGCCAATTACACTGCCATCCACTGAAACCTCTTGCCAGCAAATTGGTTCTGACTCGTTGAAACCCTATAGGATAGAGTAGAACTACTCTACGTGTCTACGACTATAAATCGTTACAGGGAAAGGCAGCCTCATCACCTTTGTCCCAGGAAGCAGCTGGGGGTTTGACCATAGGGCACAAAAGTTTCCGCTGTGCTAGTTCTTTACTAACATTTGACTTCAGGCATTTTGACAGGCAGGCAGTGGGATCTCATAGTGACTTTAACTTGCATTTCCCTGATAAATAATGTATCATTTCATACTTACTGTGTCATGTGAATATTCTCTTTTGTGAAATAAAGTTTCTTACCTACAGCTAAAACTGCACTATCTTTTTCTAGTGATTTGTTGAAATTCTTTATATGTTCTGGATATAAACAGTTCATTGGTCTTGACTGCCTTTGAACTTTCATAGTGATTGGTTATTCTTTTTATTGTCATATAATTCACATATTATACAATAGTTCAATCACAGCAAGAAGAGTGGTACAATCATCACCACAATCAGTTGTAGAATATTTTCATTCTTGCACTCATTATTAGCTCCCCATCTCCCCCAACCTCCCTGCCATACCACCAAGGAACCAATTATCCAGTTACTTTCTCTATTGATTGACCTATCCTGGATTTTATATACAGAAAATATTAAACAAAAACAAACCAATAACAATAACAAAGTAGAACAGATAAAAACAGAATCTAAAAATAAGTAGACGATATTAAAAACTCGAACAAATTTAAATGGATCATAAAGGAGATCAAAATGAACAGGTGCTAAATTTTAACTTAACTGCATCTGCAACAATTCACTTTCCAATGCATGCTGCATGACAGCAAGGCTGGTCACCTCGTGATTGGGCTATTTCTGGCCATTTATAAATTTTAAGAGTCAGCTTGATAAATTATACACACAAATGCAAACTTACTAAGACAGTGGCTGGACTAACTAGGAATCAACAGAAATAAGTCACACAGTTGGGTCTTTAAATTAAAATCATATGAATAGGTTTGGTTTTTAGTTAATTACTGTGAAGGTTTTTTTTTCCTGGTCCTGCCTTTTATTAAGATTTGTTCTTAGGTAGGTGGTGTTTTAAAGACGTTGTCCAAGCTATATAAGTATTCTTTGTTTTTAAAAATATTTGAAACATAATAGACCTTTTTTTTTTTTCAATCGTTTTATTAGGGGCTCATACAACTCTTTTCACAATCCAAACATACATCAATTATGTAAAGCACATTTGTACATTCATTGCCCTTATCATTC
>NW_022104341.1:76194876-76201770 GCF_000313985.2 Echinops telfairi
ACCTGCTCACACAGCCATCTCAGTGTGCCAGTTTGGGGGGAGGGCAACAGCATGCCTCTCTTGCCCCAAGCACCTGACTTCACTCTAGCGACTTCTTTTTGTTTCTATGAACGAAGGAGCGACATAAAAGAACAGTAACTTGATGACATAGAAGACAAAGCAGGTGCATAAGCAAATGCAGTGAAGAAAGCTGATGGTGCCTGGCTATCAAAAGATATAGCTTCTGGAATCTTAAAGGCTTGAAGATAAACAAAGAGTCATCTAGCTGAGATGCAACAAAACCCACATGGAAGAAGTGCACCAGCCTGTGTGATCATGAGGTGTCGATGGGACCAGGTATCAGCCATCAAAGACCAGAGCAAAAATCATAATGTGAATGAAGAGGGCAGTGCGGAGTGGAGGCCCAAAGCCAATCTATAAGGAATTTGACATCCCCTAACAGAAGGGCTGTGGGGAGACGATGGGCCAGTCAGGGTGTAGTATAGCATGAATGAAACATACATACAGCTTTCCTCTGGTTCTTTAATGCTTCCTCCCCCCACCCGCTATCATGACCCTAATTTTACCTTACAAACTGGCTAGATGAGAGCATGCACATGGGTACAGATAAGAGCTGGAAACACAGGGAATACAGGACAAATAAACTCCTTGGGACCAATATTGACAGTAGCCATACCAGAAGGGGAAGGGGAAGATGTGGGGAGAAAAGGGGAATTGATCACAATGACCTACCTATAACCCCCTCCTAGGGGGTTCAAGACAGTTCAGGTCTGTCTGATAATTTATAAATTATCAAGGGTTTAAGAGGAAGGCTGGGACGGGGGAGGGGGAAAATGAGGAGCTGATACCAAGAGCTCAAGTAGAAAGAAAATGCTTCGAAAATGATGATGGCAACATATGTACAAATATCCTTGACACAATGGATGGATGGATGGATTGTGATTAGTTGTACATGCCCCCCAATAAAATGATTTTTTTTAAAGAGGTGAAGGAAAAAATGAGGGCAGTGCTGCCAGCTATCCACACAGATGAGTTTGAAAAATGTTCCCAAGAATGGAATAGCAGATTTGACAAATAGTATTAAGTGTAATGGACAGTACTTTGAAGGTGATGTTTTGGAAAAAATAAATAAATAAATACATAGTTTAGGGAAAAAAATTCTGCGTTTTTTTGGGGGTATCCCCTCATATAACCACATAAATGGCTCTTCTTCACCTCCAGACCCAGTAACTATATGTCCAGATCTGCCTGGATTACTACTGATAGTCTAGTGTAATGATGAACAGATTCTCCCTTTCATAAAACATAAAAAGCTCCCAGTGATCTGCTCTAAACCTACCTCTCCAGTCTCATCTCTGACAAATTCTACAATCTAGACAGAATGAATTGCTTGAGGTTTACCAAGTGCCCCAAAACCTCATGTTTCCTTTGTCTGAAAAATCCTTACTTTTTCCTTACTTGGGGTTATACTACTTTTTGCATCAAAGAAAGCAAATTTCTCTTTGATAGCCTTATATGGAATGGCATTCTATTGCTAAGCTAAATCCTTTGCTATGCCAACCTACCAAAATAGCAGAGGTTTTATTTCAAGTTCTACTTTTATGACCTATTATGCAGACATAATGAACACAGAGATGACTTTCAGTGCATTCTCAAAGTTTCTATTCTGATGGTTTCAGATGGCCAGCCTTTCACATTGTTAGCCCTTGGGCTCACCAAGGTGACTGCTGCTCCAGGGCCACATATTCGGGTTCCAGGTGGCAAACAACTGAGCTGCACCATTCTGTTCAGCCAGATAAATTTTATGACTTGCCTTCTTCCTTCTTCTACACACATCGACATATTTCAGACATGAATCATACTTTTGGTGTCAAAGATAGAAAGATAAATTCGCTCTCATGACTTCAAAAACAAAATATAATTTTGGCTGTTTTGAGGCCAATTTCCCTTTAAAAATTGAAAGAGGGAAAAAAGTGGGCTGGTGAACAAACTCCAAAGATAACAGAAAAGGAATGGCAACTCCTTCCGGACAGAGATTGCTTCTGTCGCTCCTCAAGGGGTATCGACAGTGCTGAGAACACACAAGCTCAGCTATTCGCACTGTCATTCTGCTGTCAATAGTTTCCCTCGCTGCTGCAATAGGTAAGATGACGTTACATTCACATAATGAAGGAGTTTCAACATGTTTGTAGACAAATTGACTTTTTCCATGAATTTGTTGAAGTCCCTGTGTGTATTTTAATAAATGCTGAGATTAGGCAGAACAAATTATTCTTGTCTAAAGAATAGGATGTTGGGGTTTAAAGAACTCAAAATATTTACCCAAGGCCCTACTCTGAAATGGCAAGATAATTTAGGTCTTGCACCTCCTGATACTAAGCCCTGTATAATAGTCATTGTAATTATAAGCAATAGTCAACACATTTATTAAATACCTCATAGAAAACCAGTCAAGAAGTTAAACAACATACTGCAAATCTGCTGCACAAGACCTCCTTAAAAAGTTAAGAAGCAAAAAATGTCACTCTGAGGACGAAGATGCACCTGACCAAACCATGGTATTTTGGTTGCCTTTATTATATAAGGAAGACCACAGGAGAATTGATGCATTTGCATTATGTGATTGGCAAAAAATACTGCATACACCATGAACTAGCAGAAGAATAAACATATCTGTCTTAGAAGAAGGAAGGACCGCTTCCTGGTGAAGGACTTCGTGCTTCACAAAGCAGAAGGTCAGTGATAAAGAGGATGACCTTCAATAAGGCAGATGGACCCGATGGCTGCAGCACTGAACTTAAGCATAGTAACCCTTATGAGGATGGCGTAACACCACACATTATTTCAATCTGTTGTACAAGAACCCGCACTGATTCCACAGCACCTAAAAACAATAATTAGGTCAGGAACTATTAAAAAAAGGATAATAAGCATCTGTGCCTTAAGACATAAGTCTAGATGCAAAAGAGGTAAGTCAACAATATAATAGGAAGAACTGGGGCTACAGGAACATATGGAAGGCTTGAGGCCCAGTCAGTTCACCAGAGAAGATGTTACAAGGAAGAAGCTTCTGCTTTGGCTGTACATAAGTGAAGGCCATTTGTACCCATCCCACACTTCCTGGAGCTAGAATATTGAACCTAACCATGTATGAACACCATAGACTTTTTTTGTTGTTTTTTAATTTAGGCCTTCCGTTAGTCTTTAAATGTTTTACAATTTTTCTCTTTCAAAGGCATGCATTTATCTTACAAAATATATCATCAGGCATTAAAGTTCTTGTTATTATTGAGAATAGAATTCTTTTTAATAGCTTTTTCAATTGGGTGGAAATAATAGGAACACAACTACTTTTTGCATGTTGATCTCATTTCCAAAATCTGCAGTTAGTCATTAAAATAACTTTTCTGCAGACTTTTGTCCATTTTCTTTTCTGTTGACAGTCATATCATATGCAAATACCAAGTGACTATTATCTCCTTCTAATCCTATTTTTAAAATATTCTTTTTCTTGTACTCTGTTTGCTAAGATTTCGAGTACAGTTGTATAGAAATACCATATGCAAATAATGATAATTTTGATTTTTCCTTCCAAACCTTATATCTTTTGTATCTTTTTTTTCCCCAAGCATCACTAAGACCGGAGTACAATGTGGTGCAGAAGCAGGCACCTCTATCTTGCTGCTGATTTTCTTTTTCTTCATTTTTTTAATCATTTTATTAAGGGCTCATACAACTCTTATCACATTCCATACATACATCAATTGTGTAAAGCACATTTGTACATTCATTGCCCTCATCATTCTCAAAACATTTCCTCTCCACTTAAGCCCCCGGCATTAGATCCTCATTTTCCCCCTCCCTCCCTGCTTCCCCCTCCCTCATGAGCCCTTGGTAATTTATAAATTGTTATTTTGTCATATCTTGCCCTGTCCGACATCTCCCTTCACCCACTTTTCTGTTGCCCGTCCCCCAGGGAGGAGGTCACATATAGTTCCTTGTAATCAGTTCCCTCTTTCCAACCCATTCTCCCTCTACCCTCCCAGTATCACCACTCACACCACTGGTCCTGCAGGGATCATCCACCCTGGATTCCTTGTATTTCCAGTTCCTATCTGTACCAGTGTACATCCTCTGGTCTAGCCAGACTTGCAAGGTAGAATTCGTGTCATGATAGTGGGAGCAGGGAGGAAACATTCAGGAACTAGAGGAAAGTTGTATTTTTCATCGTTGCTACATCACTCCCTGACTGGCTCATCTCCTCCCCGAGACACCTCTGCAAGGGGATCTCCAGTGGCCTACTAATGGGCTTTGGGTCTCCACTCCGCACTCCCCCCATCATTCGCTATGGTAAGATTTTTGTTCTGATGATGCCTTATACCTGATCCCTTCGACACCTCGTGATTGCATAGGCTGGTGTGCTTCTTCCATGTGGGCTTTGTTGCTTCTGAGCTTGATGGCCGCTTGTTTACCTTCAAGCCTTTAAGACCCCAGACGCTATACTTTTTGATAGCCTGGCACTATCAGCTTTCTTCGCCACATTTGCTTATGCACCCATTTGTCTTCAGTGATCCCTTCAACACCTTGTGATCACACAGGCTGATATGTTCTTCCATGTGGGCTTTGTTGCTTCTGAGCTAGATGGCCACTTGTTTACCTTCAAGCTTTTAAGACCCCAGACGCTATATCTTTTGATAGCCGGGCACCATCTTGCTGCTGATTTTCAAGAGAATGCATCTACTCTCACACTATTATGTACACTGGAGTCATTTAACAAATGTCCTGTATTTAATAAAAACCAGGTAAAAGATGTTCTCTTCTATTCCTTGGTTACTTAGATCTTGAATGTACATTTCATGTTATTCACCATTTTTTTCCTGCGTTTGTTCAAATGGTCATATAATTTTTCTTACTTTGTCAGTATGTTAAATTAATTTAAAAATGAGCATTGTAGCATTTACAAAATAAACCCAATTTAGTCATTACACTTTGGCTTATTATACATTATTGGGTATGCTTTATTATAGTTTGTTCAGCATTTTAATATCTGCAATAAAGGACATTAGTCTTAAAATGTCCCTTAAAAAGAAAAGGACTTTTTAAAATGATTTTTTTATAATGACTCTGTGTGAGTGATTTTATATCAAGGTTATAACAGCACCATAAAATTAGTAGAGGTCTCTTTATTTTTAATTTCAGAATAGCATGGTTATCTTTTCCTAGGTTTGGCAAAAGTTAACTAGTACTTTTTTTGTGAATGATTAGAAATACATAGTGATTCAAGGTTTTTTTTAATGGTTCTGCTACTATTTTGTTTTCTGTTTATCTTTTAGCTAATTCTAGTGGTTTGTAATTTTCCAGGACACTATACATTTTCACATAAGTTTCTAATTTACTGGCACAAAGTTAGACAATTTTTCATCTCTACTATATAGGTAGTTATTTCTTCTTTCTTCATTCTTTATCTTATTTTCGTATATATTTGTTTTCTCTCCAAAATAATCATTTTTGTTATTGTTAGGTACCATCCAGTCGGTTCCAACCCACAGTGACCCTCTGCACAAGAGAACAAAGCACTGTATGGTGCTGTGGCATCCTTGCATTTGTTCCTATGCCAGAACCCAGTGTTGCCACCACAGTGTCAATGCATCTCATTGAGCGTCTTGCTCTTTTTGCTGCCCCTCCACTTTACCAACCATGATGTCCTTCTCCAGAGAATGGTCTCTCCTGACAACTTATTCAAAGTATGTATGACAAAGTCTTGCCATCCTTGCCTCTGAGAAGCTATGTCCATTCTTCCAAGACAGATTGATTTGTCCTTTCAGCAGTCCGTGGTACTTTCAACATTGTTCTCCAGCACCACAATTCAAATGAATCGATTCTTCTTCAGTCTTCCTTACTCAATGTCCAACTTTCATGTGTGTATGACATGACCACAAAATATCCATGCACTGATCACATGCACAGAGATTAAACAGATGTTGCCAAAGAAAGGATCTTTTCAGTGTCAAGTTTAAAGAGAAGAAATGAAGTTTGCAAGAATGCCATTGATTGTACATCTTGTTCCAAAAATATTAAAATATTTTAAAAATCCATACATGTTATAGAACCAATGAAACTAGGTACTAGGAGAAGTCATTGTTAAAACCATGAAAAAATCTGTCATGGTGTACTGATGACCCATTTTGTGAAGGATTGAAAGAATAGAGACCAGTTGGCATATTCCTTGGGAATGACAGTCAATCCGATGTCCACCAGAATGGGTAAAAGGAATACACAGCTTCTTCAGTCTGGGTCAAAGTGTTATATTAAGGCATAGACAATTTAGTAGCTTGCAAAAACTCACAATACATTAAGCATTAAAACTCTGTTGATCACAAGTGGAAGAATGTGGAAAAGGGGAAATCGTTGCCTAAGCATTACTGAGTTTCTGTTAAGGGTGATTGAAAGCGTTAGCCTGCTATGAATCAGAATACCAGAAATACAACATAATTTAAAATTTCACTTGTTAAAACTTCAAAATGGAACAGCCCTCTCCTGTGCTGTAAAAAATTCTTATAAGCTGAATCAGTAAGGACGTTCTTCCTCAAGAAGGCAGCAAGGCCATTAAGATAAGCAGCCAAGAATGAAGCATTCCCACCTCCCTACACATACACCCCTCCCCTCCCCTCCCCTCCACCACCACCAAAAAAACCCCAGAGGTCTCAGGAGATAGTAGTCTGGTAATGCAAGGCACAGAAGTATTCTTCAATTTGGATAAAAAGGGGAACCTCCCGGTATCGCCACTCTCACCACTGGTTCTGAAGGGTTCATCTGTCCTGGATTCCCTGTGTTTCCAGTTTCTATCTGTACCAGTGTACATCCTCTGGTCCAGCCAGATTTGTAAGGCAGAAT
>NW_022104341.1:76202805-76207754 GCF_000313985.2 Echinops telfairi
TTTCATGTCTTACACTGTCTGATGTCTCCCTTCACCCACTTTTCTACTGTCCGTCCCCCAGGGAGGAGGTTATATGTAGATCATTGTGATCAGTTCCCCCTTTCTGCCCCCACCTTCCCCTTGCCCTCTCATTAATGGTCCTGAGGGGTTTATCTGTCCTGGATTCTTTGTTTCCAGCTCTTATCTGTACCAGTGTACATGCTCTGGTCTAGCCAGATTTGTAAGGTAGAATTGGGATCATGATAGTATGTTTCATCATTGCTACACTATACCCTGACTGGCTCATCTCCTTCCCTGCGGCCCTTTTGTAAGGGGATGTCCAGTTGCCTAAAGATGGGCTTTGGGTCTCCACTATGTACTCCCCCTAATTCACAATGATGTGATTTTTTTTGTTCTTTGATGCCTGATACCTTATCCCATCGACAATTCATGATCACACAGGCTGGTACGCTTCTTCCATGTGGGTTTTGTTGCTTCTCAGCTAGATAGCCGCTTGTTTATCTTCAAGTCTTTAAAACCCGAGACTCTATATAGTTTGATAGCCAGGCTTTTCAGCTTTCTTCACCACATTTGCGTATGCACCGGCTTTGTCTTCAGAGATCATGTCGGGAAGGTGAGCATCATGGAATGCCAGGTTAATAGAACAAAGTGTTCTTGTGCTGAGAGAGTACTTGAGGCCCAATGTTCATCTGCTACCTTAATACTAAACCTATAAATATATGAACATACAACTATTTCCCCATCATCATATATAAATATATTTACATAAGTACATGCCTGTATTTAGACTTGTATAAGTGCCCTTTGCCTCCTAGTTCTTTCCTCTATTTGTCCCACTATCCTGTTCAGCCTTCATTTGGGTTTCAGTAATTCCTCTTGGTTACATTGCCCTTGATCAAGCCCTACCAGGCCTTCTACACCCTCCTCACCACTGATTTTTGGATCACTTGTTCTCTTGTCCCTGAATTTGTCAACACCCACTTCGCCTCTCCTACTTCCCCTTCTCCTATGTCCCCCTGGAACCATCAGTCCTGCTGCTTTCTCCTCCAGATTGTTTATCCCGCCTATCTTAAATTATTTTATTTATTTATTTATATATTTATTTTTTAAAATCTTTTTATTGGGGACTCATACAGCTCTTTTCACAGGGAACAATATATTTTAATGACTTTCATATTTCTTTTTTTTTATTTAACTTTTTATTGTGAATTGGGTAAAAGTTTATAGAGTAGATTAAGTTTCCATTTAATGATCCATTTTGTTTCCTCTCGTTGATTGCAATCCCCACAATATAACATGCTCTATCCCTCTATCCCAAGGCTCATACAACTTTTTAAAATTATTTTATTGGGGGCTCACACAATTCCCATCACAATCCACACATACATCCATTGTATCAAGCACATATGTACATTTGTTGCCATCATCATTCTCAAAACACTTGCCTTCCACCTGAGCCCTTAATATTGGCTGCTCATTTTCCCCCCTCCCTCCCCACTCCCCCCTCCCTCATGAACCCTTCATAATTCACAAATTATTATTATTTTGTCAGGCTCATACAACTCTTATCACAATCCATACATACATCAATTGTGTAAAGCATATTTGTACATTCATTGCCCAGAATATTTCCTTTTTAAAAAAATCATTTTATTGGGGACTCATACAATTGTACTCTTACCACAATCCATACATCAATTGTGTAAAGCACATTTGTACATTCATTGCCCTCATCATTCTCAAAACATTTGTTCTCCACTTAAGCCCCTGGCATCAGCTCCTCATTTTTTCCCTTCCCTCCCCGTTCTTCCCTCCCTCATGAACCCTTGATAATTTATAAATTATTTTGTCATATCTTGCCCTGTCCGACATCTCCCTTCACGCACGCACTTTTCTGTTGTCCATCCCCCAGGGGGGAGCTTATATGTAGAGCCTTATAATCGGTTCCCCCTTTCCACCTCACCTCCCTCCACCCTCCACCCAGATTATTTCTTAGGAGCATTGCAAAACCTGCCCTTTCTGTCACATTCTTTAGAGCAGCGAACGGACCCTTTCACAGGGGTCGCCCTTTACATAACAGTAGCAAAATTACAGTTATGAAGAAGCTGCAAAAATAATTTTATGCTTGGGGGGGGTCACCACAACATGAGGAACTGTATTAAGGGGTCATGGCGTTAGGAAGGTTGAGAACGGTTTAGAGTATCAATTGTATTCTGAGGTCACTGCCAAACCTGCTAACCACTTCCTGTCATCACTGCAAGATCTGTTTTTGACACGTAGTTGAGGTACAAAATTTGCTTGATTTTCACTGAATTCTTAAAGCAGTTTGGAGGTATCAAACCCCACTGTTTCATGCTTCAGAATAAACAAGAGTTTCTTGAATGAACTTGGTCTGTCTTTGACTTAAACAGTGACAGGAAATCCTGGACTCTTGTTTCCCATCATCAATGGCACTGAAATTGCACATGTGAAAATATCAAAATAGCAAATGAGTATATGTGTGTGTATATATGTATTTTTTTCTGGCAATTGAAAAAACACCTTTGTTGAATAAACGAACTTATTTCAATGATTCGTAAGGCTCTTTTGAATCCTTCAGAACTTGATATTCATCTTTATTAATAACAGTTACTAATTATAGCACAAGGAGCTCTGGTAGTAGAGTGGGTTACGTATTGGGCTTTAACTGCAAGGTCAGCAGTTTGAAACCTACAGATGCTACCGTGTTTCCCTGAAAGTATGACATCCCCCCCAAAATAAGGCCTACTTACAGTTTTGCCTCTTGCTGAAATATAAGACATCCCCCTGAAAATAAGACCTCCCCAAAAATAAGGCCTCCCAAAGCTACTGTAACTCTGGAGCGCAGTGCAGCCGTAGCAGACAGGAAATGCGAGGTCTCTTTTAATAAAACAATAAACAATAAATGTGTGCCATATTCTTCTTCATGGAAAAATAAGACCTAGCGCATCTTTGGGAGCAAAAATTAATATAAGACACTGTCTTATTTTCAGGGAAACAGGGTAGGCAAGAGAAGGATGAGGTTTTCTACCTCTAGAAAGATTTATCATCTCAAACCCACAGGGCCCGTTCTAATCTGTCCTATAAGGTTACTAGGGGTTGAAACTGACTTGAAAATCAGTTGGGTTTCAGTTTCACTCATTACAACAGTAGCATAATAACTATCATTTATTAAGATCCTAGTAAATTCCAAAACCTGTGTTTGGGTCCTGTTTAATCAATTAACTTGTTATTCACAATTCTATGAGTAAATAGCATGATGCTCATTTCCCAGATAGGAAACTAGGGTTTAGTGCTTATAAATGAGTTGCCCACTACAGTCATAAAGCGAGAAAGTTGGCAGAATCCAGATTTGAAATCCATTTTTTAGACACTTTTTTGCCACTAACCCCTCCTAACTTTCCAATGTTGCCACTTTTCTATTTTGCAAGCATTACCTGAAATGATATTTGATTCTGACAGGTATGTGTGGGGGTGTGGTGGAGATGGGTTGGGGTTGGATTATCAGATTCAAGAAGTAAAGCATTAAAGAACCAGAGGAAAGCTGAAACATACAGCTTTCCTCTGCTTCTTTACAGCTTTCCTCATGTCCTTTAATGCTTTCTCCCCCCACTATCATGACCCTAATTCTAACTTACAAATCTGGCTAGACCAGAGCATGCAGATGGGTACACAGGGAATACCGGACAGATAAAACTCCTCGGGACCAATATTGAGAGTAACCATACCAGGAGGGAAAGGAGAAGGTGGGGGCAGAAAAGGGGGAACTGATCACAATGATCTATCTATAACCCCCCTCCCAGGGGGATGGACAACAGAGAAGCAGGTAAAGGGAGACATCAGACAGTGCAAGACATGAAAAAATAATGATAATTTATAAATTATCAAGGGAGGGAAGGAATAGGAAGGAGGGGAGAAAATGAGGAGCTGATACCAAGGGCTCAAGTAGAAAGAAAATGCTTTGAAAATGATGATAGCAACATATGTACAAATGTGCTTGACACAATGGATGGATGGATGGATTGTGATAAGAGTTGTACGAGCCCCCAATAAAATGATTTATAATAAAAAAGAATTAAATTTTTAAAAAGTAAAGCAAAATATCAACTTTCTGTCAAGGCAATGGCACCATCTAGTGGCCCATATTTTCACACTTTGCAGCCAAAAGAGAAAGTGAATGGAGACAAAGTGGTTCTTTCTTCTTTCTTTTGCTTCTTCTCCGCTGCATTTGGACTATCTTACCACAAGGTACACTGTGTCTGCTCTTCTAGTCGAGAGGAATGGTAGCTTGGCAAAAGTAAGAACAGAGTTTGGGAAGTAGAAAGACCAAGCCAAGATTCAGTATTTAATATGTGTCCTAGATAAATTACTAAAAATAGCTTGAGTTCTGATCTCATCCATAAAATTAAATAATACCATTTACAGGAGAGGGTTTGAGCACAGTGTCTGAGATGCAGTTTCCTCAATAACTCCTGGCTCCTTTCTCCATTCTCCTTTTACTAGTCTTTTGCTTTGTTTCTTTTTTCCTAGAAAAAGACACGTGTTTACAATAAACAAGTCTCATTCTTTAGTACAGAAACGATAACTCTCTGCCCTCTAGTCAATTCTGACTCATGGCGACCTATAGGACAGGGTAGAACTGCCCCTTGTGGGTTTCTAGGACTATCACTGTTGATGGGAGTAGAAAGCCATGGAGTGGCTGGTGCTTAGCAGCCCCATGTGTAACTCTCTATGCTCCCAGGGCTCCTCATAACAGTGAAGTCAAATTCCCCAGCATTTAGTCAGTATTTTTATACCCATGTAAAATCAACACTAAGCTACATCGGTTTTTGTTTTGCTTTATTTTTGTACCTTCGTGTGCCAGGCACTTGTGACAGAGGAAGAGAACTCATTCTTGTTCTGAGGTCACTGCCAAACCTGCTAACCACTTC
>NW_022104341.1:76208769-76212012 GCF_000313985.2 Echinops telfairi
ACGATGTACAAATGCGCTTTACACAATTGATGTGTGTATGGATTGGGATAACAGTTGTATGAGCCCCTAATAAAATGTTAAAAAAATAATAATAAAATAAAATAAAATAACAGGTCTAAATGGTAGGACTAGGGAACTCGTATTTTTAACAAATTCTCTAGATGTTTCTTAAGCAGGAAACCAAATAGTTATTTGGCTTTTTTGAAATACCACAAAGCCTCTTAAAACATATGCTAACCATGACTACACTACTGCTATTATGTATCAACTATGCGCCAGGTGCCTAATGTCCACAGTTTTTTGCAAGAAAAGTATTATAATCCCTACTTCAAACAAAAGGAAGCTTTTCAAGCTCAGGAAGCTGGGTACAACATGGGATTCTGATACAGGCATATCTAGCTCCTCTGGCACACTATATGACAGGCAGAATTCTGATCTCCAATGACACATAATCTCCCCTCTTGGGATAATGACTATTACTGGGGTGATTATGTTACATTATATGGCAAATAACTGAATCTAATCACGAGATGCTTTAAAAGTAAGAGTTTTTTCCAGTTGCTACCAAAAAGGAAAGCAAAAAAAGGAGGAAAATAGTGAGCTGGCCCTGGTCAGCTGAGTCCATTCTGACTCCTGGTGATGCTATAAAGACACAAGAACTGCCTCATTGGGTTTCCGAGGGTGTAAATCTCCACCGGAGCAAGCTGCCACATCTTCCTCCCACAAAGCAGACAGTGCGCTCAAACCACTGACCTTTCAGTTAGCAATTGAATGCTTAACCACTATGCTACGCTCCATACTGAAAGCACAAAAACTCACTCCACTCATGAGAAGAACTGCCCTGTGTTTTTGGAGACTGTAACTCTTTACCACAGGAACAAAAAGCCTCATCTTTCTCCCCTGGTGGTTTCAAATTGCTGACCTTGTTGTTAGTTGTCCAATCAATGCATAACTCACTATGCCTACTGAGCACTCTGATCTGATCTCACTGCCATCAAGTCAATGTTGACTCAGAAAGACCGTATAGGACAGGGTAGAACTTCTCCTGTGAGTTTCTGAGACTAACTCTTTACAGGAGTAGAAAGTCCTATTTTTCTTCCCACAGAGCAGCTGGTGGTTTCACACTGCTGACCTTTCAGATCACAGCCCAACTTGTAACCACTACACCACCAAGTCTTTGAATGAAAACATTAGCAGGATTCAATTATCTTACGAGGAGATGGTAAGACAAATGACTGCAGTAAGTGCATCTTATGGAAGCTTTGAAGCAGCGAACAGCCAAGAAAGGAAATGGGGACCTCGGTCATAACAATTACAAGAAAGTAAATTCTGCCAGCAACCTGGATGAGCTTGAAATAAATTATTCCCTCAGAGCCTTAAGACAAGACCCCATCCAGTATGGTCAACATCTTGGTATTAGCCTTGTGAAACACCTTATGGAGGTGAACACTGACTTCTCACATTCAGAACAGTAAGATAATGTGATTTGTCTTAATAGAATGCATTATCTGGAAAACTGTGTAAAGTATAAGAAAAGAATCGAGCATGTATCTTGCCTATCTTGTACCACCGGGTAAACACATAATAAATGGAGAGAAGCTCTCTTTACCAAATTATTTCTAATAGTATATTTTGAACCCCCAATGAATCTGGTAAAAGGAACCTGGTAACAAAAGGGTTAAGTCAGCGGTTCTCAACTTTCCTAATGCCAAGACCCCTTTAATACAGTTCCTCATGTTGTGGTGACCCCCAACCATAAAATTATTTTCATTGCTACTTCATAACTGTCATTTTGCTACTGTTATGAATCGTCATGTAAATATGATATGCAGGATGTATTTTCATTGTTCCAAATTAAACATCATTAATGCATAGTGATTAATCTCAAAAACAATATGTAATTATATATTGTGAAATATTTATTTCTAGTGACAAAAATTTAAATTTTGTCTTGAAGCATGGTATAGCATGGGTAACAGTCTTCACACTGGGTACTTGTAGGTATGCATATCTGCATGTGGGTGAACCCGCCTGGAGACGGATAGAGGAGCAGAGTGTCGGTTCCTAAGACCATTGAAAATATGTGTTTTCCGATGGTCTTAAGTGAGCCCTGTGAAAGGGTCATTAAACCCCCAAGGGGTCATGACCCACAGGTTGAGAACCGCTGGGTTAAATGTTTAGCTTTTAACCAAAATGTTCTAAGTTTTTATCCTCCCAAAGGCTCCCTGAAAGAAGTATCTTGTAATCTACTCCTGTGAAAAATATCTTGAGGCAGAACAGCAGCGGAAAGAGTCAAGAACAAGCGGAAGAAATAAAAGGTGTAGTTAATTACCTCCATGAACAACTGCTTCCTTTGCCATGAGTCCAGAAGAAATAGATGGTGCCCAGTTGCCATTACTAAACATTTTTATCTAAGAATCCATAGAATACTGATCAAAAGGGAAAAAATTCACAGTAAAATTTCAAATTCTCAGATACTATTATTTCTGGACAAAACTATTGCCATGAGATAATCTTTAAACCTTAAGCCAAAATATCCCCTGACGACATCTTAAAACTGAACAATAGTTTAACTAGTAAAAAACGGTGTGCTTTGAACACTTTAAGGAGATCAAACTGACAAGAGTAACCCAAAGGACAAAATGCCTTATTGGGCAGCCAGTTGAAATTAATGAGGGAAGGACTCAAAAAAGAAAAGGGAGAATTGGCCGCATAATTCCAAGAATGTAACAAATGTCACTACGCTGTACAAACTATGGAACAGATGCATGCTTTTCTGATTTTATTTCTTGTTCTTTTCTCAATTATTAACAAGTAAGATCTTAAAGGAAAAAAATTATTAAATAGGTCTAAATTACATTACATAGGTCTAAATCAATGTTGATGGCACCTAACAACAAACAGAGTATCAAAAATCAGACATGTGCCTCTCAATAAAAGAACACAACACTACCTATTGTCTTGTTAAAAGTCTTTTAACAGAGCCTCTAATCCAGTCTTTGGATCCAGCTGCAATTTGCAAGAAAAACAAGAGAACAGAGTAGGGGAATGTGTGATTGTACCATGAGTATGTAATCTCTAAAATTCAGACTGACAATCTCCTACAAAGTATGTGCATTCTTCAATTAGTAAATTGCAAAGAAAAAGCATCAAGCTTTTTTTTTTTTTAACATTTTATTAGGGGCTCATACAACTGTTATCCCAATCCATACACACATCAATTGTGTAAAGCGCATTTGTACA
>NW_022104341.1:76212967-76218943 GCF_000313985.2 Echinops telfairi
AAATTATTTTAAAAATGCAAGAAGTGACAACTGTCAGAATAGGAGGGAACTGTCATTTGAATAGGGCACCTGGAAAGTCTTCAGGGTCAGCTGGCAAGCTTCTATTTCTTAACCTAGATGGTAGGTTTAATAATTAATTAAGCAATATTTAAAAGCAAAAACAAAGCTAGTACATTAGATGCAAGAATGAGACAGTGGCCCAATTCCAGCTTGAATTCAAGTGTAGATCAGACTCAATACAACTCTGCCAAAGTCTTCAACTGAGCCCAGCACAAGCCAAAAAAGCAGTTAATACCAGACTGAATGGTAACTTGGGTCAATAGCAAGTGCTTAGAAAAGCAATTCAACGAAGAAGACAAAGAGAAACAAACAGAGTAAACTGTAGAGAATAACTTGAATTTGCAAAAATCTGTATGCTGCTGTAGATGACCATCTGTTAAAAACAGACCTCATTTCTGTCCTGCTCATCAGTCATATTTCTATTCAGTGCCAGAATTTTTCCATTATAATTTGTTTACCTTCTCAGAGAATTTTCTGAATTCTACCAGAGACTGCTCATAAAGGCAAGAGTACGCTTACCAACCACATCGCATTTTCAAAAATAAGGCTGTAGGAAAAAAAGATGGCAGCCAAACAGGCAGTGGGACTTGAAAAAGGCTACGAGAGGCTGGCTCATCTAGTCATGACAGAGACAGGGCCTTCTTTAACCCTCCCAAAAAATGGGGACTGACAGCAACCCCCTGTGGGTTTCTGAGACCCTAACAGTCGGGCTCCTCGGAGCGGCTGGTGGTTTCCAACTGCTGACCTTGTGGATAGCAGCCCAATTCGTAACCACTATGCCAACTGGGCTCCTTTTCCAAGACTTAGTGTAAGAAAAAAAAAAGTCATGCTTTTGTACACACCCTCTCATTTATCAACAATCTTGTTATCCGACATTTCACTTTTACAACAAAACTTAAATATCTACTATACAACTATTTCGCACATTAACTACATATATCAGGCACTAACAAATGCTGAGGTGCTAGATGAGAGTAATAGTGGCGGTGAGGATTATTAAGTTCATGTGCCCACTTGGCTGAGCCATGATTCTCAGTGGTTTGGCAGTTATGTAATGAGGGAATTGGGCAGTTACATAATGAGTAGTTATCTTTTTTTGTGTGTGTGATCTCTTTGAATAACTACCTAGTCTCTGGAACTTAATCATGTTGATAAGGGAGGAAAGAGTGCAGTGACTGATTAAATATTAAAATAATATTTTAGATATGCTGAGTTTTGCAAACTACATTACTAAATTTAACTTCCCATTTCCTCTTACTTTTTTTTTCTCCCTCCCTCTCCTTTTACTTTTTTAATGTAATTTTTCCCCCTGGTGGCTACCAAATATTTTTTAATTATAGTTGTGCCTTGCCTTATATTTCTACAGTATAATGCTATCTAGATTATTAGTAAATATCAAGATGAACAAAGTAGTTAAAGTAGAAAATTTCAGAATTTCTTTCTACTGCTTCCCGTATCTGTTTAAAAAAAAAAAGTCTGTAGCTGCATTAATTCATGAATGCAACAGTAAATTATAGGCCAAAAGAGCTGAGTTCTACTCCTGGTTCTGGTACTGACTAGCAGTTACTTTAGGGAAATCAAGTCTCCTTTCTGAGCTTTATCTTCCAGTCCCAACATAGGAAGGATGCTAATCTTCAATGCTTTCAATAATATATATGTATTTTTTTCTTTCTGTTACAAATTGGTTTTGACAAAGATTAATACTTACTCTGAGTCTAACACATCCTCTGCGTGAGCCTCTCATCATTTTGTCTTTGGACTGAAAAAGAAAAAAAAATTTCATGAATACGAGGTTAACAGGCTGATAGTTTTTAAGAATCATCTGGGGTTAAAAGACCAGATTCTCAATAATATGCACCCCTCTTTCCACTCACCATCACTCCAAATAAACCTCTTTGGATAGGGGAATTAATAGGTTTCAAAACGGTAGGCTGCATATTCTATATAAGTGTAAAATTAATGTCCATCTTTGTAGGAGCCCTGGTTGTATTGAGTGTTACAAGTAGGGCTGCTAACCACCAGGTCAGCAGTGTGAGCCCATAAGACCTTCTACACCCGTAAAGATTACAGCCTTGGAAATTCAAAGGGGCAGTGCCACTCTGTCCCAAAGCGTTGCCTGAGTCAGAATTAAGTCAGTGTCATTGAGTTTAGCTTTAATATGTGGAATTTAAATTGTGGAATCTGTCAAAGTACAAAATCCATTCTTCCTTTATGCCTCTTAACTCCAGTCCAAAGTTTTCCGTTTTGGCTGTATAACCAAGAACGCTCCTTAGAGGCAAGGATGGTGAAGTACTTTGGACATGTCAGGAGAGACCAGTCCCTGGAGAAGGACATCGTGCTTGGTAGAGAGACAGTGACAAAGAGAAAGGGCCTGGACAAGATGGATTACACATTGGCTGCAACCGTGGGCTTGACCACAGAACAATCGTGAGGAGCGCAGGCCAAGGTCGTGTGTCGGTCTGTTGTAGAGGGCTGCTGTGAGTCAGCTGACCAACGGCACCCAACAACAGCATAGCTCACATTTTACAGAGTTTTTAAATCATCAGGAAGGTTAAGAATGACTCCCGATGACTCTGACAGATACTTGGAGAAACAACGGAGACGCTTTCTTTACAATTCCCCAAATAGGTCACATTTTTTCTTTTTTTTTTTTGTTCTCTCTAATTTCCCATTCTAGCTCTAGAATGTTATTGCCCCTGATGTTCTGCCTTTCTGTCACTCATCAGGTGCCTCCTATGGGAGAAAAAAGCAAAACAAGGTATCATTGGATCATGATTTAAAGAAAAACTATGCCACTTTAAACTACTGGTATCTAACATTTAAGTTCTTGAGCCAAAGAATGAAGTACTGCTCTTCATTTTGTTCTACTTATAAAAAAACAAAAAGAAAAACTCATATATTTTAGGACAAAATTCTCAGTTCTGAACAGAACCAAAAAAGTTTATAAATAAAATAGTTAGAGAAAATACACCTAAATAAAAAAGGAAAAAAATCCTTTAGCATTTACTAGTTCTTTGTTCATAAGGCTTTCTTTCACTGGTGATATTTTTCCCCTAGAAGTAGATCACCATATCTTCCTTCCTTCTTTGTCTCCAGTCCCTTCTCCACACACTAGTAGCCAGACAAGGGTCTTTTCAAAATATAATTCTGATCAGTTCACTTCCTTGATTAAAAAGCAAAAGAAAACTTTTTTTCCCTGTTCAAGTTTTTTTTTAGATCCTTTATTTTCCTTTATTTATTTTTTTTTCTTTTTCTTTTTTTTTAAACATTTTATTAGGGGCTCATACAACTGTTATCGCAATCCATACACACATCAATTGTGTAGAGCGCATTTGTACATTGTTTCTCAAAACATTTTCTCTCCACTTAAACCCCCCGACATTAGGTCCTCATTTTTCTCCCCTCCCCGCTCCCCCCTCCCTCATGAGCCCTTGATAGTTTATAAATTGGTGTTTTGTCATATCTTGCCCTGTCCGACGTCTCCCTTCAATATGGCTCTTTGGATAGAATGCACATTTCCCAATTTACCCTCCACAGAGACTCTGGCTCATTACCCATAAAGTGCCTATGTTTCTACCACGCTGACTTTTCCATTCCCCTAACAAGTTAAATTTGATCTTTCCCATTGCCTGAAGGAGCCCTGGTGGTGCTGTGGGCTCTGACACGAGTTGGGCCACAGACTGTGCTGTTAGTAGTTCAAACTTACTAGCTGTTCTACTCCAGAAACCCAAGGGGGGCACCTCTGTCCTGACCTATCAGGTGGTTTTGAGTCAGAATTGACTTGACAGCAGTGAGTTATTTTGTGTGAGAAATATCTTTATTCATCCACCCTTCATTCATTTACTGGTTAATTCCTACTCATTCTTCAGTTGCCTAAAATGGGAAGCTTTATCTGAATGCTTTGGATTTGGTAATCTACCACCTCCATCACCTGCACAATGCTTCTCTTTATAGTGCTGTGGGGAAAATACAAGTTCCCTGGACTTCTCAACGTTCCCCTTAAAAGCCCTAGTGTTCCAAAAACATTTTTACATACCATTGGATTAGATCTGTTATTTTCCTAATTAAGCTAATTGCTCTGTTCTGAAAGGGGATTAAAAACTTCTTTTCCTAGAAAATGCCAAATAGTTACAGCCTGGAGGAAGGTCCTTGGGCTAAATCCCCATGGTGCAGGAAAATGAGAGAGATATTTTCCTAAGCAATTATATGTAAAAGAGATGAAACTCCAAAATTTGCAAACATCTCTAGGTTGTGAAAAGCTTAAGATACTGAGGCTATCTAGCTCCTAGAAAGACTTTATTTACATATAAAAAAGTTGGAGTTAGAGTCAGGCTTATATCTTTCCCAAAGCCACCCTTTCCCCATCATTAACAGGGAGAAAAAAAGTTCCCTTTTTATTTTTTATCAAAAGATCATTTTATTGGAGGTTCTTACAGCTCTTATAACAACCCATACATCAATTGTATCAAGCATATTTGTACATATGTTGCCATCATTATTTTTTAAACATTTACTTTCTATTAAGCCCTTGGTATCAGTTCCTCTTTTTTCCCTCCCTCCCCCATGCCCTCACCTATTAAGAATCTAAAAGAGCCCTGGTTGTGTAGTGGTTACACATTGGGCTGCCAACTGCAAAATCAACAGTTCCAAACCACCAGCAGCTTATTGGGAGAAAGACGGGGCTTTCTACTTCCATAAAGAACTGTAGTCTCGGAAACGCAAAGGGGCAGTCCCACCCTGCCCAATAGGGTCAGTAAGTCGGCATCCACCAGATGGCAGTGAGTTTGGATTTTTAGAGTCCGGCTAATACCAATGAGTACAAGGAAGAAAATGTTCTAAAATTGATTGTAGAAATGATTGTACAACTCCTTGATATGATTGAACTATATAAAACTGTTACAAATATAATCTTTCATATTCCTGGTTAAGGAATCGGTGTAAATATATGTATATAGGAGGACCACAAAAAATAGTAACCATGAGCAGTGTCAAACAAACAACAAAGTCTGGCTAATCATACTCAGTTGGCCTGGTTTTTATTGCATCACCCTAAGAATAAGGAATGGGGGAAGGGGTGTGGAGTCTGGCACACTTATTTAAAATTCTGTATCTGATTGAATTATTTAATCATATGATATGTGGATTACCATATATACCCCAATATAAGCCGACCCGATTATCAGCTAAGGCACGAATTTTACCACAAAAACTGCATTAAAAATGTGCTGAAACAGTTCACAATTGCAAGGAGTTAGAAACAACCCAAATTTCCATCAACTGACAAGTGGATTAGAAAACTGGTACATACATACAATGGAGTACTACATACATACAATGGAGTACTACATACATACAATGGAGTACTATGCATCACTAAAAAGCAATGATGAACACATGAAGCACATTGCCGCATGGGAAGAACTGGAGGAAATCATGCTAAGTGAAGTAAGCCAAGCACAAAGGGCAAGTACAACATGAGTCTGCTGAGGTAAGCTTAAAATAAAATGCAAATGAGCATAGGGAAAAGCTACTGTATACAAACATTCCTGGGGTGAGGACCAGGTAGCATGGCAGGGGCCAGACCAAATCCAGGGACACGTATGGTAGCCAACTAAAAAGGAGGGGGGAAAAGGGAAAAAAAGAAATGGGTAGCGGGGGAACAGGACACTAACCCACCCAAGGGGAGGATATTATTTATATCTCCACAGGGAAAGAGGGACCAGACTTCAACCCAGCGCTCCAAGATGTGAATACAACATGCCGGCATGAAGTAGGGAATCAGTGGAGATGTCTGATGGGCTGGGCTCAATCCCAACTACTTGGACACCTGCCCCTCCCCCCAGAAGAATTTATTTCACTGAAGCTGCAGCTCAGGGAGAGGGACATGTCTGATGAGAGCACATGGGAGCAAATTAT
>NW_022104341.1:76220583-76239710 GCF_000313985.2 Echinops telfairi
CAACAAATGTACAAATGTGCTTTACACAATTGATATATGTATGGATTGTGATAAGAGTTGTATGAGCCCCCAATAAAATGATTTTTTAAATGTGCTGAAAAACCCAGCTTATACAAAAGTATATAAGTATATGCCAATAAAACTTTAAACAATCTGTATTTGATCCAGAAATACCTCAAATGTGCACTCAAGATAAAATTAATAAAAATGAATATTAAAAACAAAAACAAAACCCTACTGCCATCGAGTCAATTCCAACTCACCCTATATACACAAAGTATAAATCTTTATGTGAACATCCAGCCTCATTTTCCTCTTACAAAGTGCCTGCTGGTTTTGAACCACCAATCTTGCAGTTAATAACCCAATGCTTACCTGACAGTGCCACTAGGGCTCCATAAAAACCCACGTAAGGACTTAAACAATATTAACTAATTCTGAAACCATGTATTTGACATTTGTCATGTCTGCTAGCCTATGAATTCTAGAAGAACCTAGTTATTCTTCAGATAACCCCTCAGGACCAGTAATGAAAGTAGCATTATTGGGGAAGGGGACCCAATCACAATGATCGACATATAACACCCCCCCACCCCAGGGGGATGAACAACAGAAAAGTGGGTGAAGGGAGACAGCAGATGTGAAAAAAATTTAATATGAAAATAATAATAATTTATAATTTTATCAAGGGTAGATGAGGGAGGGGGTGGGAAAAGGAGGGGGAAAATGAGGAGCTGATACCAAGAGCTCAAGTAGAAAGGAATTATTTTGAAAATGACAATGGCAACATATGTACAAATGTGCTTGACACAATGGGTGTATGTAAGGATTGTGCGAATAGCTGTAAGAACCCCCAATAAAATGATTAAAATTATTTTGTTTAGCCTGTTATTAATCCTGTGAAACCTGTCTCAAAAGGAAAGGGGCCCTTGTCCTTTACACCACCATCTTCATATCTGCTGCCACCTATAAGCTAGTCATTTTTCCCCAAAAAAATTTCTAAGGAATGCTGGTAACCACAACATCCTAACAGCACTTTTAGGATGTCTGAGACTTTCTTTGTTTCTTGCCAAAGTGAACATCTTTTCATACTGTAGATATAGAAACATATTTACCTGAGCACTGACTGCTACTCCAGGAAGCCAAGAACAGAGTAGAATCTAAAACCCCAACTGTATTGAAAATATAGGACATTTATTAATTTGTGCTGAGAAGTAAGTAGGATGAGGTTAAGGGAGGGAGCTGGGGGGGGCAGGAAAAAAGCTTTTTTGTTGTTAACTGTGTAACAAATAACAGTATGTGTGGGAAAATGAAAACTAGGTAGAGAGTATATGCGGACAAATCTCTATGCTCATAATTAAGCCTAGAAAGCTAGGATTCTGGTGGAGAGAGGCCTTCACATTTGTGAATTAGAGATTAATCCCAGTCACATTCTAATTAAAAATTATTCCCCACAAAATGTCCCCATAATAGTGCTACTACAATAATATTTCTTATAAGCACGTGTCTGATCACTATGCAACCGGCAGCCCTATCGATTGGAGCAGACATGTTTCTATTGTTCTCCGCACACAGAGGACAGTCAGCTCCCTTCTACCTGCCCCCAGTACTGGTATTAGGTTTCTCACCCAATGAGCCCAGGGATATCTAGGGTTCAGACACTTCCCACCTTGTTACCTATGTGATTGACTGTGCTTGATGAAGTCTACTAGCCCCAAGACCATATATATCTGATGGAGAAGACATTCACTCTCTCTCTTGTTCTCTGAGCTTTAACTCTTAAAGTTCTCTGACCTTCAGGTTCCTCATTTGTAAAATGAGGTATCACCTACCCTCATAAGATTAATGCCAATACCGAGTGAGTATAAAATACATTACTTAGGCCAGGGTCTGGCACCGAACACATAAGGTTAGTGATGCCCCTTTCTGTTTCTCCCTTACATATAACAAACAGAAATCCTCTGATCCCTACATTAAACTTAAGCGAACTCTAGACTCATCTGACCATAACCTTGTTTCAAGCATGTCTCCTACCATCAAATCCACCAGTGGCTCCTCTGGAGAAACGACCCATAGAGAATACAACTTAGGAAAAGCTATGGGGCAGTCAGTTCACTGGCAGTGCTACTTTGGTTGCTATAGGGTTGCTAACAGTCAGAATTGATTCAACAGCACGCAACAACCATCAACAGAAAGATGTCTGAGGGTGGCACAAAACACTCAGCTGCTATCTGAAAGGCTGACAGTTCACCTCTACTTCTCCAACCCTGATGTCCTCTTTCAGCAATGGATCCCTCCTAAAGACGTTCGCGGAGCCTGGTGGAATAGTTGCTTGTGCGTTTAGCTGCTTACAGCAAAGTCAGCAGTTCACACCCAGCACCCCCTCCATGGGACAAAGTTGAAGCTTTCCACTCCTGTAAAGATTCACAGTTCTACTCTGTCCTACAGGGTTGCTGTGATATGTTGAAAGCAAGTGACTCAATGTTCTCTTGTGGATTCATAGGCTTTCTTTTTTTTTTATCATTTTATTAGGGGATCATACAACTCTTATCACAATCCAAACACACATCAATTGTGTAAAGCGCATTTGTACATTCATTGCCCTCGTCATTCTCAAAACATTTGCTCTCCACGTAAGCCCCCGGCATCAGGTCCTCATTTTTTCCCCTCCCTCCCCGCTCCCCACTCCCTCACGAGCCCTTGATAATTTATGAATTATTATTTTGTCATATCTTGCCCTGTCTGACGTCTCCCTTCACCCACTTTTCTGTTGTCCGTCCCCCAGGGAGGAGGTCACCTGTAGTTCCTTGTAATCGGTTCCCTCTTTCCAACCCACTCTCCCTCTACCCTCCCAGTATCACCACTCACACCACTGGTCCTGAAGGGATCACCCGCCCTGGATTCCCTGTGTTTCCAGTTCCTATCTGTACCAGTGTACATCCTCTGGTCTAGCTAGGCTTGCAAGGTAGAATTCGGATCATGATAGTGGTGGTTGGGGGGGAGGGGGAAGCATTTAGGAACTAGAGGAAAGTTGTATTTTTCATCGTTGCTACATCGCACCCTGTCTGGCTCGTCTCTTCCCTGAGACCCCTCTGCAAGGGATCTCCAATGGCCTACAAATGGGCTTTGGGTCTCTACTCCACACTCCCCCATCATTCACTATGGTAGGATTTTTTGTTGTGATGATGCCTTATACCTGTAGATCTCAATTCTTAAATTATGTAAAACTCACTGCCATTGAGTCCATTCTGACTCATAGTGTCCCTATATATAGAGCTTCCATGGCTCTGTAAATCTTTATGGTAGTAGTAAGCCTCATATTTCTCTCTCTGAGTGACTGGTAGGTTTGAACTACCAACCTTGCACTTTGTAGCCCAACGCTTTACCCAACAGTGCTATCAGGGCTTCTTTAATTACACAAAAAGATTAAAGTCATTTACTTCACAATATTGTTAATTCTATAAATATTTACTGAGCACACCCTAAGTGCTAATGTAAGGCTTTGTGCATGATTTAAAATAATAATACATCACTTGGGTGGCTAGTAAAAATGTTTTTTAATGAAACATAACAGTTATAAGGTTTCTTAAACAGGCTAAATGAGAGATGATGGTGATTTACAGTGGAAAATGGGAGTTCATATTGTGTAAGAAAAAACAGAAGTGGATGTAAGGTTTAATGATATATGTTTGACACTAGAAAACACTTGGTACAGTGGTTGATATATTGCAGAGGTTTGTGCATATTTTATCTTCCAAAAGGCCACAATACTTCCCATCCCACATGCTCTCTTAGAACCTTGCCACATCTCCAAGAAGAGGTAGAGTCTATTTCCCTTGGACAATGGAATGATCTTGTGAACTGTTATTCATGAACTTGGCATCATTGAATCTTTAAAATATATTACTCTGAGTTATCTGCTTATTAGAAGTAATTTTACTTAATAATCTTCCTTGGAAGAAAAATAAGTAACCCGCAGCATGGGCCCCCTTATCAGTCTTCAACACTTAGCACTATAGGGACCTTCTATTCTAGCATCACAAAGAACAAAGGAATCAATCTCCCAATGTTAGATGGCAGAGATCTCATTAAGCAAGGATAAGGGGAAAAAAGTTATACTTTATTCATTTTGCCATTGAAAGAAATACAATACAGAATAGTACAACAAATTACACAAAATTGTAGACAAATAATTTTGGTTATAGAATACGACGCATAAAATTATTCGACTTGTATAAGGTACGCACAAATGTGGATATTGAAACACAAGGTTCCTAGGAAAGCTATCTTCCAAAATATTAATAGATGGTAGAGAATTCAGATAAGCCTTTCATTTCCTTCTTCCTATTGTATCTAACTTTCACTGCTGGATTTTTTTTTAACTAAGAATGTGTTGTCATCTCATGAATAATAAAACTATTATTGCAAGCTTTAAAAGAAAGAGCAATTAATGTCATAAAACGCTGCAGAGATAGCTCCATTAAGATTAAGAATGAAAGAAACACCCACTGGTTTTAAAAACAAAGATATCACTGGAGACGTGCCAAATGTTTCAGTGGAATGTAGAGGTAAAAAAGGCAGCTGTCGTGAATGTACAATGGGAGAATAGAGACAATGTAGAAAACTCTTTAAACAGTTCTGCCTGTCTTGAAGAAATGAGGTTGGGACTGTTAGAAAATGGCTGACTGTCACAGGCAAGAGATCAGACATGCCTCCATCCCTTCTTTATACTAGTTGACACCAACCATCTCTCCCAGGACATTCTACTTCTCTGTTGGGTTCAGTAAGTCACTGCAATGGTCATGTAGAACTCACAGACAATACTCACAATTAAAGGATTAGGAAAGGGAACAGGTTACAGGCGCCCTCGTGGTGTAATGGGTTACATATTGGGCTGTGTGCTACTCCGGGTAGACTAGAGAAACAAATCCATGGACACACATATGTGTATAAGAAAGAGATTTATACACAAGAGCAATTGAACACTGAGAAAACATCCCAGCCCAGATCAGGTCCAAAAGACCGATATTAGCCCATATGGCCAATACCAATCTATAAAGTCCTCTTTAGACTCACGAAACACATGCAATGACGCTGAATGTAGAAGATCAGAGGCCAGTGGGTAGAAAGTCTTTGGATCCAGTGGCACTAGAAACATCTCAGCGCTGGCAGGGGTCTTTGCATGGCTCTCTGCACACAGGGCTGAATCAGGGTGGATCCATGTGTCTTGTCAGCTGCTATGTCTCCTAGGGTGTGCCAGAGAGAGAAGTGTCTCCCACCTCTTAGGAGGAAATACCAGAATTCCCAGAATCCTTAGGAGAAGGCTATGCCCACACAGAAGCCTCACTGGCTATATCCTGATTGACAGGCTAGACTCCACCCCTACACGCTTAATCCTCAAATTGACAATTATATAACTACCACAGGCTGCTAGCAACAAGGTCAATGGTTTGAAACCACCAGCCACTCCAGGGGAGAAAGATGAGGCTTTCTTACTCCGATAAAGATTAAACGTCTCAGAAACCCACAAGGGGTAGTTCTAACTCTGTTCTCTAGGGTTGCTAAGCAGTGAGCTTGCATTTTTTTTGAAGGAGTAAATAGATGAAAAGCACAATATTCATAAATGAACTATTTAGCAATACAGAAAAATGAAGAACTGAGTTAGTTACATCATAGATGAAGCTTGAAAGATCTTCGACAAGATAGATACAGTGGCTGCAACAATGGGTTCAAACATAAGAACAATTATGAGGATAAGACAGGACCAGGCAGTGTTTCATTCTGTTGTACAGAGGGTTCCTATGAGTCGGAACGGACTTGATGGCATCTAACACCAGCACAAAGAAAGCAGATTAGGGGGTTAGTAGACTAGCAGTGTTGTGCAAACAGAACAAGGCAATGAATACTGCACGGCTTAAAAGCAGGAAAGGTGTGTGTCAGGGTTGTATCTCTCACCTTATGTATTCAACTGCATTCTGAGCAAATCATCAGAGAAGCTGGATTTTATGAAGAAGAGTGCAGCAACTGCAAGGTTTATTAACAACCTGCGGTATGCAGAAGACACAACCTTGCTAGCTCAAAGTCAGGAGGAATTGATGCACTTGCTGATGAAGATCAGGGATTACAGTCTTCAGTATGGATTACAGCTCAGTGTTAAGATCAAAATTCTTACAACTGGACCAATAGCACACATCATGTTAAATGGAGAAAAGGTTAATTTTTCAAGGATTTTGTCTTACTTAGATCCATAATCACTGCTCATGGAAGCAGCAGTCAAGAGATCAAAAGACTTATTGGGTAAATCTGCTATACAAGACCTCTTTAGAGTATTGAAGAGAAAATGATGTTACTTTGAGGACTAAGGTGTGCCTGACCCAGGCTATGGTATTCACCAATGCATCATTTGCATGTCAAAATTGAACACTGATTGAGAAGGTCCGTAGAATAGATGCATTTGCATTATGGCACTGGAGAAGAATATTAAAAGTACCATGGACTGCTAAAAGGACAAACTGATCTGTGTTGAAAGGAGTGAGGCCAGATTGTTCCTTAGTGGCAAGGATGGCAAGACTTCATCTTACACACTCTAAACATGTCGGGATAGATCGGTCCTTAGAGAAGGACATCATGAGTTGGTAAAGAGGAAGGGCAGTGAAAAAGAGGAAGGCTCTCGATGAAATGGATGGACACCGTGGCTGCATCAATGGGCTCAGGCATAGGAACAATTGTGAGGGTGGCGCAGAACCATGTAGTGTTTTGTTTGTGTGCATAGTGCCGCTACAGGTTGCAGCCAACTCGATGGCACTTAAGAACAACAGTACTGGGAATGGGGTGCTGGGAAGAAGTGGGAACGACTGTCAATAAGTACATAGTTTGTTTGGGGGTGATGACATTTTTCTACAATTGACTGGGGTAATGGCTGCACAAATTCTACGAACATACTAAGACCACCAAATGTATACTTTAAATATATTAATTATGTATACGTGAATCATATCACAATAAAACTGGTATATTAAAAATAAAAAGCAACAGGCAACACAAATATTAACTAAAATTTTCTATATGAGGTTTTAAAACTAAGATGTGCAATTGCATTGCAAAAGAAGAGTAGAGTAATATTAAAATTCTTAAAAACAAACTGAGAAAGTTAGTAGAAAGGAAAAATATGAAGATAGTGGGGGACAGGGTGGGAATGATAAAGGAAATATGAGAGAAAAATCTACAGACAAAGGTTCTTGTAAAATTGAGCAGATACAACCTAGCACCCTGAAGGACTACCTCTTCCTAATATTATGACAAGGGAGACTGGAGGAGATGAGGTATGGGTCCGAGGAAATCAGATGCCTACCAGATGGACTCTATTATCTGGGAAGTGTGGCATCTCCTATGAGTAATAGGGAAAAGAAAAGGAGAGATATTGTAAAGGCAGCTGATAGAGTGACAGAATAAATATTCTCCCAATATTTTATCCATGAGATAAATTTATTTCATCTACTATATCAGAATACTGCTAAAAATAAAATATAAGTAGATACTAAAAAAAGTAGAAACTGAAATTATAGCAATAATTATGTAACACTTCTTAATATGGTTTCACTATTAGATGGTTGAACTATTGAATTATATTATATGTGAATTATAGAGCTATAAAACTGTTTTTAAAAAGAGCTATGTGATGAGCCTACAGCGTCAGCAAGTGGAATAAGGGTTTGGGAGGGAGGCAGACACAGAGGTGGTGGCAGGGTGAAGGGGTTATAACGTCAAGGAATCCATATCAAAAGAGAATGTTTGGAAAATGTGGTAGCAAATGTACAATTCTGCTGGATATGATTGAACTATGGAATGATGTCACATATATAGTAATCCCAATTTTAAAAAAGGTTACGTTATAAAAAAAGGGAGGATTTAATCTGAACAAAACCGGCAAATAGAAAATCAGCTTTCATAATGATCTTAACATTGTCATGTGAATGAAAAAAAAAACTAATTATGAATACCTCAAAACACTCTGAAATAAATTCTCTTTTTCAGTGTACTGTTTTTGAGTTTTTTTAATCATTTTATGGGGGCTCGTACAACGCTTATCCATACATACATCCATTGTGTCAAGCACATTTGCACATTTGTTGCCATCATTATTCTCAAAATGTCTGCTTTCCACTCAAGCCCCTGGCATCATCAGCTCATTTTTCCCTTCCTTCCCAGTTCCCCATGAACCCTTGATAATTTACAAGTCATTATTATTTTGTCATATCTTACACTGTCCAACGTCTCCCTTCACCCACTTTTCTGTTGACCGACCTCCAGAGAGGGTATATGTAGATACTGTACTTATAATCAGTTCCCCCTTTCTACCCTACCTTCCCTCCACCCTCCCTCTCACCCCTGGACCTGAGGGGTTCATCTGTCCTGGGTTCCTTGTATTTCCATTTCCTATCTGTACCAGTGTACATCCTTCAGTCCAGCTGGATTTGTACGGTAGAACTGGGCTCATGATAGTTGGGAGGAGGAAGCATTTAAGAACTAGAGGAAAGTTATGTTTCATCGTTGCTACACTGCCCCCTGACCAGCTGGTCTCCTCCCCAAGTCTAAGAAGATAATCTTTTACAATAAAGTAGTGAGGCAGGAAATGACTGAACTGGCCATTGTTTGTGATTTTTTTTTTCCCCTCTCCATACAGTAAAAGGAATTCAATCTTTTTCTAAATCACATGTACAATGTTGTAGTTTAGGTTGGGATTATATAACTATTTGGAAATCTACTCCCATATCAATTGCCATATATTGTAGTGGCATATTTTTTAAAAACTCAATTTTTTGCCTTCCCCAGATTATTATTGTTAGGTACCATAAATTGATTACAACTCATGGCAAATCCATACGTGCAGAGAACCACTCAATGAGGTTTGCAAGGCTGTAACCTTTCAGAAGCAGATCACCACGTCTGTTTTCCAACACACTTCTGAGTGGGTTTGAATCACACTTCAGCTATAGTAATGCTTAATCATTTGCTCAATCCAGGGGCTGCCTCAAGTCATTATCCATAGCAAAAGTGCTTGCAACAGTAGCTTTCCAATATAACACAAAAAGCCAAAGATTCTACACAGTCTTACAGGTTCTAGTGGATTAAACAAGAACCACTATTGTTAACATGCTCAGTAAAAAATGTACATACTTGTTTTTTGTTTTTTCTGCAAAACTTCCAAATTGCCTTTTGCACCTCGCCTCTAAGCCAAGTTTTAACAGCCACTGGAACATTCTAGTCACTACAAGAACAATGTGCCACAGACAAGGAGTTTACAGGCTTGTTGGATAGACAAAGAATGTACTGGAGATATGCTTAGTTAATTTTAACAGATGTAAAATTATTAAATACTAAAAGAATTATATGCACAAGGCTCAGTAGTTTGAGAAAAGGGAGAAAACGTTTCCCAATATGGGGATACTACCTACAGGGGTGCGCTGGCCCAGTCCAGGATAGATACAAAAGCTGATAGCTATACTTTATCCTGGATTATGGGTGATAGTACAAAGCTTTTAATTGCTGAAATGTAAAATGAGGGGTGTGTGTGCTAGTCTGGGTACTCCAAAACACGGGTGGGCTTATCTTTTCAGAGCCTTCTTTTAAGGCGTGTCTTAAACCCCTTTAGAGTTCCAATTTTAAAGACTGAACAGAAGTGGGCTTAAAAGCTCTCTATTTTCATAGTCCTCAATAAACATTTCTATTTATTATAAGCAGAAGAAATTAGTATAAACAAAGATCCTAAACTCAATTCTTAAAACAGTCATGTTCAATCCATATCTATCTTATCATAATCCTTATTTAAACTATTCTATTGGCACAAAATATGGGATTAGGCCTCTGACAGCATGAACCCAGAGCCAGGCTTTCTGTCAGCCATTTTGACCTTCTCTCAGCCATTTTCCCTAAGAAGCTCTGAGAAATTCAATGGGTGATTTTGTCCGGAGCTCAAAATAAACATTGATCACATTCATTTTTGCCATTTTAAACAGGAATAACCAAAAACAACAATGAAACAAAATAATCAAAACTTTAACTTCCCATATTCTTTCCAGAAAATGTAGTAACCTGCATGGACATATCTGACTTCTGGCTAGCCAAAGAAACAATACAAGTGAGAGGTCACACAAACATCCACTCGCCATCTTTATGTTATGTTTCTCTAATACCCAACTCCTGGTACCATAATGTGTTAGTCTGGGGAGACTAGAGAAACAAATTCACAGACACTCATATGTGTATACGAGCTTTATATATGAGAGCAACTGAATATTGAGAAAACATTCCAGCTCAGTCCCTGCGAGACATTCTTGTTAACAAGCCAGCTGGAGACAGGCTGAGGGCAGCCAGAGCCTCAGAGGTGGAAAAGCCACATAGAGACCCCTGCCAGCGCTGAGATGCTTATAACGCCACTGGATCCACAAGACTTTCCAACCACTGGCCTGTGATTATCTTATATTAGGCATCATTGTATGTATAATTCCTCTTCGTGAGTCTGAAAAGGAATTTATAGATTGGTATCGGACATATGGGCTAATACCGGACTTATGGACTTGATCTGGACTGGGCTGAGATGTTTTCTCCATATTTAACTGCTCTTGTATATAAAGCTTTTTCTGAGTGTCTATGAATTTGTTTCTCTAGTCTACACAGACTAACATAGGGTGGGTGCTGGGTAATTTTTTTTCTGTAAAGGGGGCAATAGGTCAGATAAATTTGGGAACCTATGGGTTATTCAAGAAGGCAAGTGAAAAAAAGATACAAAATTCCCACATATTTCTTCCTATTTTTACTGCTCAGTTTTATTTTGAGGGCATTTAAGATTTGATGCAATTTTGTTGTTCTTGTTCTTTTTATAATTCTAAATTCACTTTATTAATTAGGACTATTAAAATGTATCATATAAATCTGTTTTCCATAAAATTATATTCGAGATAGTCAAGAATGGTTTATTTAGAAAAGTATCAACTTAATTCTGTTTGATAAGAACTATGCTGAGTTGAGTAGCAGTAGACACAGGAACAAAATGATCATAATCTTAGTTTCCACCCTGACTGAACAACCATGGCTCTGTGGGTTTAGCCCCTGTGTCGTTTTAAGGGGAGGACAGTCTGACAGCAACACATGGCAGGTAGGGATTGGAAAGAAAAGCGTTCATTCTTTTTTCCCTCTCACAGTGTCACCAGCCCTTTTGCTTAGCTTTGTACTCAGTTATACGAGCCCCTAATAAAATGATTAGAAAAAAAAGAACTATGCTGAATTTAATTTTTAGAAGAATCTGACAACCTCATTTACATCTTTAAGAAAGATATATATATAATTAAGCTCTTCTAAAACCTAAAATCCCAAAATTACGTTGCTGATTTTTGATCACCTTCCTGACATTGCTCAAGACTGCAAATACATTTAAATTTGACAGTCATAACAGTGTCTTTAAAATGCAGAGTCATTGAGTCTCTTCTAGTCAGTACTTAATAACAAAAACCCTGATTTCACAAATAACTCCTTTTCCAAGCTACTTAGAGTAGCCCACGTAATTTATTGTTTCACTGCTTCTGATTTTCTCTCCAAAATGTTATTTAAAATAAAAAAATAATCAAGAAAAGTTAAAGATTCCTGGATCATGACTAAAACACATTTTATAATCTCAATTAATTCTCCACACAACCTGATTAACCCTTAACTTTTGCCCTCCCCTTTTGCCATCAAGTTGATTCTGACTCATAGTGACCCCTATAGAACAGAGTAGAACTGCCCCCATGGGTTTCCAAATGTGGTAGTTACATAATTTCATGTCAACCTGATATATAAAAGTGTAGGGGTGGAGTCTAGGCTGTCAATCAGGTCACAGCCTGATGGTGACTCCTTGTGGACATGGTCTTTTCCTAAGGAGATTCCTGGGGACCTTCTCTCTCCACTCCACTCTGCTGCTTTTACCTTCCCATTGAAGCCACTCTGAGACCCTGATTGTAGCTAGAGCCCTGGAGATACATCCACTGCCACTGGATCCACAAGACTTTGCACCCACAGGCCTGTGATATTCCTGCATTCTACATCATTGCTTGTGACTACATGAGTCTGAAAAGGGATTTATGGACTAGTATCAGACTTATGGACTTGAGTTGGACTGGGCTGGGCTTGTTCTCCTGAAATGTAAAGCGTCTTAATATAAAGCTTTTTCTTACACATATATGAGTATCACTGGATTTGTTTCTCCAGCCTAACACACCAAGACTGCAACTCTTTACAGCAGCATTAAGCTTCTTCTATCAAGGAGTGGCTGGTGGTTGCAAACTGCTCACCTTACAGTTAGTAGCCCACTCATAACCTACTTACCAGGGCTCCAACTTGCCCTTAGTTAGGAGTTTTTCCAGTTGTCCAGGGCCATTGTTCTAAATCATTATGCCCTCCTCACTTACAGGATAGTTAGGTTCCAAATACCAGGTAATGATGCATAATCAGCAGATTCTTTTACTATTGTTGTAAATGTAAAATGCTGGATAACGAGATAGCCAATAAGTTAGAAGAAGGTACATCACACTCATTAACCCTATCCTCATTTTTAATATTGCTCCCCTCACTACAACATTTAATCATATTCTTGTCTTATGAAGCAGTCCCTTCAATTCCCTAGAACTTCTTTGCCCTTTTCATAGCCAAATATCATCAGTAATCCCCACTCACTGTTTCTACTTCTTACCTCCTGTTTATGCTTCAAGTCACTTCGATAAGCCTTTCCCACACCTACCAACCACTCCACAGAAACTAATCGAAGGCCATCAATAATGTCCAAATTGAATCATTCCAAAGGATTAATTTTAGATCTCATCAGTCAATCCGCTCACCAGTATTCAAGATAACTCACTGTTCCCTCTTAGGCTCCCATGACTGCCACATTCTTCTGTATTTTTCTATTACACCTTTGATTTCGGTCTCTATGCAAGATTTTCCCCTCTGCTTAATCCTTAAGTGCAATTGTGGTTGTTTAAAATCTGCTCACAAATTCTTTGGTATTCCTTTAAAAAAAAAAAAAAGCCAAAAACTCACTGCCATCTAGTCAATGCCAACTCACAGCGACCCTATACTATAGGACAGGGTGAAACTGCCTCTCTGAGTTTCCAGAACTGTAACTCTTCACAGGAGAAGAAAGCCCTGTCTTTCTCCCTCTGAGCTGCGGTGACTAATGACCACAGTAAGGCAGAAGTAATGAATGATCTGGGACTTCTGAGACTAAGTCATAAAAGGTATTGCAGCTTCTTCCTTCCTTTCAGCAACGTTGAGCAATACCCTGACTGCAACCTCATGGACGACCCTGCGCCACAACCACTCAGCTAAACCACCCCAAATTCCTGACCCAGAGACCAGTTGATAATATACAAAGAGGGGCTTCAAAAAGTTCATGATCTCTTCGATCCGTTTTCCCCTAAACTTTCTGAAGTCACCTCATATGTCTGTTGTTTCAAGATGCTATATTTTGATACAACTTGTTGCGCATCAATAGATAACAAATTCAGTGTTTCTCAGAGTCCTAGCCAAGGCCTTCTGCTCTTTCCACTCATTGTCTCAACTCTCCATATGGATAAAGCTCATATTTGCCACAGAGTTTTTTGTCCATACCCACATGCTCAATAATCTAAACCTAAGTTTTAGGAGCTGGAGCAGTCACAAGTTACACATTGGGCTGCTCACCAAAAAGTTAGCAGTTCAAACCCACCAAATGCTCCATGGGAAAAGGCTGAGGCTCTCAGCTCCCATGAAGATTTGCAGCAGTGTTTCCCAAAGCAGTGGCACCACCCCATGGGGACGCTAGAACAATCCAGGATGGGCGTACTTTCTCCTGGATTGTGACTACAGCGCAGAAGTTGAATTCAGGTGTCTCCCACTTTGCCTTTAGGGAAATGTCTATTCTGTGTCTGTCTTCTCTGAACCTGTTCTGCTCAGGAACTGGGCTTGCATTTGACTATTGCCCTAACCTAAATAACTGGTGGTCCAAATGCACCCAGCAGTGCCACAGATGAAAGGCCAGTGATCAATAAATATCACATACACACTCTATGGAGCAATTCCACTCTGTTCATGGGGCCCCATGAAGTTTTTATCAGTTTATTTTCACAAAATGGTACATATTGCTCTGTCGTTCTACAAGCAAATACTTTTACATAGAAGAAGAAAACACCACTTCTAAATAGCCATTAGTGAGAAATATGATACCTCCTTCCCCTGGCAAGACCGGTATTTTACAATCTAGTTTGTAGCCTCAGAAGGGAAGAGAAACAGTAAGGGGAATGTGTGGGGGTGGGGGGTGAATTCAAAGTATGTAAAAACCATTACTCTTAAGAACTAGTGGAAAGATCTACTGTTAAGAACTAAGGAAAGATCTGTCCAAGTACTCAGGAACTGAAAAGGTGAGGAGGCAGAAAAATGACAGACTAAAGGTAGGAAAAAACAGGAAAAAGAAAGAATCCATATTCCCAAGAATTCCACCTAAAACTCAATAAGGCTCATAGGAGCCCTGGTGTCGGTGGTTTGAGCCCACCAGCTGCTCTGCGGGAGAAAGATTAGGATATGTACTTCCTTAAGGAATACAAGTCTCAGAAACCCATAGGGGCAGTTCTAGTCTGTCCTATAGGATCACTCTGATGTGGAAGCAATTAAATGGCAGTGTATTATTCCCCACCCCTTCCCGAAAGTGATCCTAGATTCAGACCCACACAAATAATGAGATTCATAATTTAATTTCAAATTACTCACTGAAATTACGTGATATTAAATAGGTTGACTATCACATTATCTGACACTCAGTATTACTCATGTACCTGAGCCATATGATTTCATAATTCCCGATTTCAAGGTACAACTGCCAAACTGCCTCTTTTTTCCCTTGAAGAATTATGTAGAGAAAAACTGATAGTTGAAGGGATGTTGAAATTAATACTTTTCATTCTTGCAGGTGTGTCTTTAATAACTCACAGTTATCACATTTTTCCTTCTTCTAAGGAAAGTGCAGCCCTGTTGGCATAATGGTTACGAGTTGGACTGCTAACCTCTAGATCAGCAGTTCAAAAACACCAGCCACTCTGAGGAAGAAAGACTAGGCTTTCTACTCCCATAAAGAGTTCCAGTCTCTGAAACCTACAGAGGCAGTTAGGGTCGCTATGAGTCAGAAACAACTTGATGGCCTAAGTTTGGAGGGTTTATTTAGAGTAAAAGTGAAATTTTGTGAACAGTCTGACAACTCAAAAAAATCTGAATTCTGACATCCCTTTCTGCAAGCTACATGATCTTGAGCAAATTATTTTAAAGCCTAGAGTCTCAGGTTCCAAAAATGTAAAATGGGAATATAAAATAGGGATAATAAACGCCTACTTCACAGATTGTAAGAAAAAAAATTAGGGGTCCCACTAGACTAAAATATAAGCTCCAAGAGGCAAAAACAGTGAACGTCTGCATCTCTCTTCTTGCTCCTATATACGTATGCAGCGCTCTCTCTCGCGGGCGCTCTCTCTTTCTCTCTCTCTCACACACACACACATGCATCTGAGCATTTAGCCTGAAACAATAATTAACACATAGTAGGTGCACAATAAAAATTGTAATTAGTTAATACACATCTACTCCAACAATACTAAGCCTTCTTCCATAACCCCTGCCCCCACGCCCTTCTGTGTTCTATTATTTTCCAAAGCCTTCAGGACATCCTATTCTGCCCTATGAAGTGGTTTTCTCCCTCTCATTAGCTATTATTAACTACCTATCATCCAGAGAAAGTACTTTTGGAAGTAATTTATCCCTATTACCACCCACCCTCCATTTCTAATGTGACGGGGGTGGAGGGGACAGTCAGAATATAAGATACACAGCAATTCGACGACTTGTCCGTCCCTGGCCACTGACTCCACTCGGCTCTCTACAGCATGCACCTTTGCGATGACATCGCACTGTGCCTCTCTCTCTGCTGACCCGACGCTCTCTCGTGTAGGAGGACACCCTCCGCTCTCACAGGTGAAGGCACAGATGACGCTGCCCGCCCTGAACGGAGAGCGAGGGCCCCGCGGCCGCGGGCGGCTCGGCGGCGTTCTCCAGTCCCTGGAAGCCAGCGAGAGGGGCGCGGCCGCCCACGGGGCCTGGGGAGACAGGGTGAAGTCCACGACTTCGGGAGACACGGCCCACGCCGCGTGACCCGGCCCGTGACCCACAGCTCCGGCCCCCTCGGCTCGCCTGCCACCCCTCCCGCCCGACCCCGCTTCACTCGGGACCCTCAAAAAGAAACCCAGAAAGCAGCCAGCCAGTGCCTGCTCATTGGCTGATCCCGCATCTCCTTCACCTTCATTGGCCATCTGGGTGCAAAACCCTCCTCCACGAGGGAACCCCTTTCGTACGGCGGCACCCCGAGCCTAGCAACCTCAACCCGCTCCCCGAAACGGCGCACCCCCACCCCCCAAGGAGCCCCACGGGCTCCCGCAGAGCCGCGCGCTGGGCCCTCACCGTGTAGTAGGAGAGCAGCCCCGCATTGTAGTCCAGCACGAACCAGCGATACTGCCAGCCCTTCATCACGTTAGTCCACTTGCTGAGCGGCCCCTCCATGATGGACGCCATCTTGGGAGCCGCCAATGACAACAAACGGCCTGACGTCACTCGCGTATAAGGGCATGAGCAGGCGGGGGCGGGGGCGGGGCCGCCGCGGGGCGGGGCGGGGCGGGGCCGGGAGGGCGGGGCTAGCGGCTGCTGGCGTGAACGACCCGACCCACCCGCTCACCCGCAGCGAGCGACTCAGACCAGCTCTCGTGGGGCGCCGTATTGTGTGCAGCTCTGTGAAGAACACGAGCGCGAGGACTGCTGTTATTTATTAACACAGGTCATTTGACTAGCCCTGGTGAGGTATCCTACACGTCCCAAGAACTTCGTACCCGATCATCCGTTTTACTTTTACTCCACAAAGTCATACATTTAATACATATGTATTCTTTTGCGCTAGACTCTCTTTGTGGTCCTAGGAAGACAGCAGCGCCTTCAGGGGATGAGCAATGGCAGACAATAAAATAAATCGTACATTGAAATTGGTGCGTTCTCAAAAAAAAAAAAGAAAAGAAAGAAATTGGTGCGTTCTGTGGAGAGGACCCTCAGCGAGATCGATTGACACAGTGGCTGAAACAATAGGCAAGTATAGGGACAATTGCGAGGATGGCGCAGGACCCCAGCAGTGTTTAGTTCTGTTGTGCTTCAGGTTGCTATGAGGCTGAACCGACTCGATGACACCTAACAACAAATTGGACACAATTTAACAAGAAAAGGGATAGAGAGTGTGGATTGCAACTTTAAACTGGGTGATCAGGAAAAGCCTGAATAAGAACTTTGGACCAGAAACCTGGAGAACGTGAGGGAGAGAACCATGTGGATAGCTGATCTGTTCAGGAGGAAGACGTAAATGCAAGGAGTGAATCCGGCATATTGAAGCAGGTCGATGTGAGCCAGGGACAAAGTAGTAGGAGATCACTATACGGCCTACCAGGAAGTTGTAGACATTTATTGACCACCAAATGTGGCCAGGCACTGTTCAAAGTCCTGGGTGTACAACAATGAACAGATCACACAAATTCCTCCCGTTCCGAGAGCTGTGGTGCTAACGAGGAAAAGCAAACACAAAGCAAGTAAACAAGAAAGATATCGGATACTGATCAACACTTTGCAGGAATTGATATGCTAGAAAGCCAATGGGTGGCTACTTCATATAGAATGATCAAGGGGTTCTTTGAGAATGTGACATTTAAACTGAGACCTGAAGGATAAGAAAGAGCCAGCTGTACAAATGTTCAATGAGTTGAGAAGGGAAATGAGACAGAGGCTGGAGGGCTGGAGGTGGAGGTAAAATCAAGGGAGAGGTTTTCCTTGTCCTAGCTGATCTTTTTTAGATTCAAGATTCAAGAGCATGATTTTATGCCAAAGGATCTGTTCTGGAAGAAGGAAATAAACTGATGACATTGGAAAGAAAGAGAATTGTAGCAATGAGATCCTTGACCAGGTCAGAGAGGTTAAGATTTCAAGCCCAAGCCCCAGGGTTGGCCTTTGATGGAAGCAGAGATACTTCATTCATAAAAACAAGATTGAGAGCAGAGTATAGGTTCAGCTGTCAGTGGGCTGGTAGTTTGGCTATGGAAAGTTGAATGAGTTTCTTTCTTCTAGTTCCTAAAACATGCATGGAATTTCTCAAACTAAAAGGCCTGAAGAAAAATACAAGCCTCAGGTTGAAATAGTAAGGGATCTGCAGGGTCAGCCCCAATCCGAACTATGTGGACCCCCACACTCCCCACCCCACCGCACTTCAGAGGACAGCACTGAAGCTACAACTTGGAGAGAGGGGCACATCTGATCAGAGAACACAGGAGAAACCAAGAGGGAAGGAGAGTGAGTGGAACACACACTGTCCCACCAAGCCCCGAGGATGATATTCCTGATCAGAGCAGACATTGCACAAAAAGGACCATAAGACCTACCCCAGCACGAGACACGACATCCTTCACTGAACCATAGTACTATGGGGGACAACACTGGAGACACTGTGGGAATTGTGCCCAATCTGACCCCATCACACTGGCGAAACACTAAGGGCAAGAAACAGAGCAGCAAGGGGAACAGAACAATGATGTCCCCAGGGAATACCAAAAATAGACTTTGGGGACAAAGTATAGCACCCTATCAGACTCAACTGGAAAACACTGGGTCAAAAAACAGACCTGGAACTATTTATAGGCTTTTCCTTTTTTGTCATTGGCTTTCTTTTTTGTTGTTATTTTGGTTTTTGTTTGTTTTGTCTTCCTTCATTATTTTGTTTGGCTTTGCCTTGTTTCTGCGCTTAGTAAGGTCTTTGCATGTCTATCTAGATAAGATAACATAGGCAGGATAAACAATTCAGAGAAGAAAACAACATGATGGACAGGTCTGGGGGGACACAGGAAAAGGAAAGGTGGGAGAAAGAAAGGTGGGTGTCAACTAACCCAGGGACAGCGAAACAACAAGTGAACTAAAATCAATGGAGAGAAGCGCGTAGGATGCCTAGTGGTGCTTAATCAAGGGCAATGTAACAGCGAGGAATTACTGAAACCCAA
>NW_022104341.1:76240007-76262806 GCF_000313985.2 Echinops telfairi
CAATGGATGTATGCATGGATTGTGATCAGAGCTGTAAAAGCCCACAATAAAATTATTTAATTTAAAAAAAGAAATAGTAAGGGATTCTATGGATAATATAATGAATGATGCAAGAAGCATCAAAAGAAGGTGGAAGGAACACATGGAGTTATGTATTAAAAAATAATAGATTGACATACTCCCATTTCAAGAAGTAGTATGCGATCAAGAACCAATGATACTGAAGGAAGACATCTAAGCTGCACTGAAAGCACTATCAAAAAACAGCACACCAGGAACTGACAGAATACCAACTTAAATGTTACAGCAAAAGGAAGTGTACACTCATCTATGCCAAGTGATATAGAAGACAGGCCGCAAGGCATCCATATTTCTGCCCATTCTAAAAAAAGGTCATCCAATAGAATGTGGAAATTGGTAACAATATCATTAATATTACACACAAGAAGAAAATTCAATAATAGTTACAACAGTACATCAGTAGGGAGCTGCCAGAAATTCAAGCCAGATTCATGGCTTGAATCTGGACAAGAGATATCACTGCTCATGTGAGATGGATCTTGATGAAAGCAGAGAATGTAGAGAAATGTTTATCTGTGTTTTATTAACTGTGTGGATCATAGTTGGGGCCATCATCCTTAGGTTTGAATATTTGGGCCCATCATGCTTAGATTTGAATATTCATATTCATCATTTAGTACTTATGTGACCTTAGGAACGTTTTAACTTATTGTTCCTATGTTGCTACATATTTATAATATACATAACAATAGTATCTCCTTCAACTGGTTGTTTTGAGGAGTAAATGAGTAAAGAGTTTAGAAAAGTACCCAATAAATATGGACTCTTAGAATTGTGAGGTGGAATCATGACCTGAGTGGGTAGGGAAGAGTGGATAAGGATGCTTGAGGAAAGAGGTAAAGCTGTGATAGATCAATTTCAGACAATGGACAAGCAACAGAAGTGGGGTATGATTACTGAGCAGTTTAAAGGCCCATTTAAGAAATGGCAGTTCCCAGCTTCTGCTCTGCAGCAGACAGAGGTGACAGTCATGGTGAGCTGGCCACAGACAACGCTGCTTAATTCATGATTGTGATGAGAGGCATGAAGGACAAACCCAATGGCCACGAGGGTGCCTAAGTGAGGACCTGAGGAATTATGTGGATTCCAGGAAGGCATCCCAGAAGACGTGATACTTAACTTGAGAACTGGAGGAGTAAGACTTGGTGTGATGGTGAGAGTGTAGGTCAACTAGACTGAGGTGAACATAGGGGTGGAGCCCAACCTATCAGTCAGGTCGCAGCCTGATGGCACCTCCTTGGGAGCATGGTCTTTTGCATAAGAGAGAGAGACCCGGACTCGAACCAAGCCCTCTCTTGCCCCCTTTGCTTTATGCTGGCTCTGCATCATGCATCAAGTTCTTCTGTTGTGTCACCTGCCGATCCCAGAAGCCGTCAACAGATCACCAACCATGGATTCATTCACCTCTGTATCCACCAGCCTATGGCCCTCCTATGTGCTGTTCACCAGCTTTGGCAGTTACACAAGTCAGGAAAAGCCTCCAGCTTTCACCTGACCTGCGGACTTGAATCAGAATGGATTGGCTTACTGCTACAACTGTGTAAGGTATTTCTTGGTATAAACTTGTTCTATATACACACACACAAAAACAAATAAATAAATAACTGCCCATTTAAAATTTATAGTCACTAATTTGAAGTGAGATCAACCAACAGGGATAATAGTTTTTCTTCAATAAGGTGATGCTATTCAGAAGTGAACACAAAGTCCGTAGATAGCTGAATTTAACAAAATAGGCCTCATGAAAGGAGTGAAGCACCACAAAGGTTATAATGATATACATAAGGAAGTGATTATAATTGTTATTGTTAGGTGCCATTGAATTGGCTCTGATTCATAGATACCCTATGCACAACAGAGCGAAGAACCGCCCATCCTCACAATTGTTCTTATGCCCCGTGTTGAAGTCACTCTCAATCCATCTCTTTGAGGGTTTCTTCTTTTTCACTCTCCCTCTGCTATATCAAGCATGACATCCTTCTGCTTACTGGGGACTGGCCTCTCCTGGCAACATGTCTAAAGTATGTTAGACAAATTCTCATCATCTTTGTCTGTAAGGAGCACTCTGGCTGTACTTCTTCCAATACACACTTGTTTGTCCTTTTGGTAATCCATGGTACTTTGAACATTCTTTGCCAGCACCCCAATTCAAATGGATCAGTTCTTCAGCCTTCCTGATTCAGGGTCCAACTTTCACATGTATTCGAGGCCATTGAAAATACCATGGCTTGGTTCAGGTGCACCTTACCCCTCAAAATAACCTCCTTGTTTTTCAACATCTTAAAGAGGTCTTGGGCAGCAGATTTACCCAATGTAACAATGTATCTTTTGATCTCTTGACTGCTTCTTCCATAAGCACTGATTATGATTACAGACTAAGAAATATCATTGCCGACTTTAGATGAATCTTGACTGAACGCAGAGAATATCAGAAAGATGTTTGCTTATGTTTTGTTGTCCATGCTTAGGCATTTGACTGTGTGGATCATAACAAACTATGGACAACCTTGAGAAGAATGGGAATTTCAGATCACCTAATTGTGCTCAGGTAGAACCTGTACATAGATCAAGGGACCATTGTGTGAACAGAACAAGGGAATACAGTATGATTGACAATTCTGGTGGAAAGGTGTGCGACAAGGTTGTGTCCTCTCACCATACTTATTCAATCTGTATGTTGAATAAACAGTCAGAGAAACTGGATTACATGAAGACAAATGCAGCTTCGGCATTAGAGGAAAGCTTAACAACCCACGACAGACACAAACTTACTTGCTGCAAATGAGGAGGATTTGAAACACTTGCTGTTGTTAAAATTGCAGTCTTCAGTATGAATTGCAATTCAATGTAAAGGAAACAAAAATCCTCACAACTGAACCAATAGGTAACATCATGATAAATGGAAAAAAGGTTGAAGTTGTAAAAGAATTTTTTTGCTTGGATCCACAATCAATGCTCATGAAAACAGTAGTTAAGTGATCAAAATGAGCTGCATTGGTTAGATCTGCCACACAAGACCTCTTTAGAGTATTAAAACAAGGTTGTTACTTTGAGGCCTAAGGTGCACCTGACCCAAGCCATGGTATTTTCAATTGTCTCAAATGCATGTGGAAGTTGGACATTGAAAAGGAAGACCAAGGAAAAGTTGCTACACGTGAACCATGGTGTTGACGCATAATATTAAAAGTACCATGAGCTGCCCAGAAACGAAGCAGATCTGTCTTGGAAGATGTACAGCCAGAATGCTCCTTAGAGGCAAGGAGAGTGAGACTTCATCACACATGCTTTGGGTATATTGAGACCAGTCCCTGGAGAAAGACATCGTGTTTGGCAACGTGGGGAAGTGACAGAGTGAGGCCCTCAATGAGGTGAATTGACACAATGGCTTTAACAATAGACTCAAACACAAAAGCAATTGTGAGGATAGTGCAGAGGCAGGCGGGGTTTCGTTCTGTTGTACACGGGGTCACTGTGAATCGGAACGACCATGAAACATAGTCTGGGTATGAAAGAACAAAAGATGACAAAATGATGAGCTGTAGGTGAAAGGAGAGAAGTAGAAGTCTGAAGATGAAACATTTAAAGTCTCAATTTTGGAGAAGAGTTATTGGTGAGAACAGAGACAGAGATGTGATACCATAGGGGTGGGCGATTGGGGTTGGATGAAGAAGAAGATTTAGAGATGAGGTGGTCCAGGATCAGAGAAGCAATTGTGTAGTATCTTCCACGTCCATATCGATGTCTCCCAGAATAATGACAGAAATAGCAGTGTGAAAGGAGCGAGCACGAGCTGGAAGCTAAATTTGCCATTGAACGGGAGCTAATGCCTAGAGAGTGGGCAGTGAGTAGCAACAACGCAAAACAGTGGATGTGAAGTGGAATGGCTGAGGTTTATAAAGAAAGAAAAAGAGATGGTTTGAAAGCAGCAAAGGGGAGCATTTAGTCCTAGGGTGTAGATAGTAACACCCCATTTAGCAGATAAGGAAACTGAATTCAAGAAGCATGCCAAATTCACAGTTACTAAATAGCAAAGCTATCATTCAGCAGAGAATTATTAAATCCTTCGTATGTGCAAGACACTGGGCTGGACATTAGCATTGCACAAGAGATAAGACTCACCTTCAAACATGGGAGAGAGCAGTCTAATACTAAACAATAGATAAATAGATAATAATAAGAAAACTCAGTAAGTGTTTCACACTTCTAATCCAATTAGCCTTCCACTGTAACCATGAATTTTGTCTGCGAGTTCTGTGTAGCCATTGTAATGGGTATTAGACCTCAAAGAAGTGGAGGACATTAATTAAAATATTATATAATTAATTTTAAAATAAAATGAAACGAAAACAAAACAGAAAACATTATATAGTGTTAATTACTACTCCTGTACCAGCTTCTGAAAAATTATTTTTTGAAGACCTTATAGAGCACAGTTCTATGCTAACACACATGAAGTTGCCACGAGTTGGGATCAGCTTTACATCAGCTGGTTTTTATTAGCTTGTTAAGAACAGGAACCAGATCTCATACGTCTTTGTATCCCTAGAGACTAGCCCAGTGCCTAGCAACAGAAGCTGCTGAGTAGCTGATGTTTGACCTGAATTATTCGTTCCACCGTAACTGACCTATTAAGCGCCAAGGACCGTGTTAAGCACCATCATACATTTAGCTTTTAATTCCCACAATAATCCTTCAAAATCTGTATCATTGCACGCATCTTACAGAGAAGGAGCTGAGAAATAAGAGTTGTTGAGTAGTTTGCCAAAGGTTGCACAGCTAGTAAATACAGCAGGACTAAAATCCAGGTCTTTTCACCCAGATCCGTTTCACACCAGCTGCCAGCTCTCTTTATGTTGTCTAGCAGCATAGGCGGCACAGTAAGTGACAAGATGGCCTGCGAACCATGTTTCTGTGGGAGGAAGATTTACAGCCTCTGAAAACCAAAGGGGCAGTTCTGCGCTGTCCTATAAAGTTGCTTTGAGTTAGAATTGACTCGGTGACAGTGAACTTTTATTTGTCTGTTGTGTAAATAAATGCCCTGAACAAGACACAAACAACAGCATCAACTTCTAGATCAGTATTAACTTTCATCAGGATCATCAGACTCGTCTCAGTTTCAAATGTCAAATCACAGGTCATCAGGAAGAGTCTGTGGAAGGGCAGTTCTTGGCCATGTTTATTTGGATAGCAAAGTCTACTTTCTATGCAAAGTATCAAACTACATGCTTTAGAATATCATCAACTAAAATGAAACATGATGGAGACACGGAAACTCAAGCTCCCACATTTTTCAGTGCCTGGCCTTGCATGGAATGAGGAAGCAGCTGAAGTGTAACAGGAAAAGGGGACTAGACTCAACCAGAAAGTCCAGATAATAAGCCATTTCACAAGCTTATCCGGACAGGGCCTGAGACTAATTTATGCTGGCATTTCAATATCAATAAACAGAAATCTAAAGATGTGACTTTAAAAAAAATCATTCTGGCAGCAAAATGGACAGTAAATGGAGAGGGTCCAGACTGGAGACAAGAAAACAAACAGGAGCTTTTATTGTTATCATTGTTGAGAATGTACATAGCAGAACATGCCAATTCAGCAGTTTCTACGCGTGGAGTGTAGTGACATGGATTATATTCTTGGAATTGTGTAACTATTCTCACCCTCCTTTTCTGAGTGTCACGATGTAGTTGGGCTGCTCACCTCAAGGTCAGCTATTCAAAACCAGGATCCATTCGCTCCATGGGAGAAAGCCGAGGCTTTCTACTCCCATCAAGAGTTCCAGTCTCAGAAACCTCCAGGGACAAGCCTACCTTGCCTTATAGGGTCACTGTGAGTTGGAAGAGACAGTGAGCTTGGTTTGGTTTTGATTTTCTGAGTTGTTCCTCCCCCATTAACATAAAACTGGTAGGTAGCTAGAGCCCAGGACCAGGGTGTCCACCGTGCATGTGCCACAATTCAGGCCCCGAATGGGGGTGCGGGGGGTGGGGAGTAGCAGATCTGGATTGGCCCAATCTAGGCCAAGCGGGCTTAATTCAGCCAATGGGGTCAACCAGTACCATCAACCACACCTCCCAGCGGAAGGCCCTAAAAAGCCGGAACCTGGAGACCACTGCTCTCTTTCTCCAGCTGTTCCTTGGCCTTCTGCTCGGCCAGGCTCAGCCCTCAGGCCACCACGTGTGGGTATGCAGTGCCAGGAGGGTGCTTGTGTTCAGTTACTGTAACGCCTGAAACTGCTTTGTCCTTTATAAAAACTCACTTGGATCACAAACTAGGCTTCAGCGTGAATTCTTTCTTGTGCGAAGCCAAGGACCGAGGTATTTCCCACCTGAGACACTAACAAAACCATTACCCCCTATGATTCCTGTCTAAACTCCCTAATGTTATTGTCGGTTTGATCTCGTATAGATAGATCTCAACACAGCATAAAGCTCAAAGCAAACCTTTTCTTTCTAGTTAAGCTAAACTACTGTTCGGTTTTAAGAACATTTCAGGGAATATTATTGGGTTAAGGGTTAAAATTTATCTCAGGTCAGTAGTTTAGGGGGTTATCTGCCCTCCATGGCTCCACAAGGTCAAGAGCCCATGAAAATTTGAAATGCCATCCTGCAGGAGTCATCCATCAGCATAGTAACGGTAGCTGGGGCATCGTCCAGGTCTTCTGGCCTCATGATGAAGGAGGCAATTAGCCACGCATCCCAACTCTCCATCTTCTAGGAATCTTGTGGAAAGCCAAGCAAGCAATAGAAAGAAACTCAAGTTAGTCGACGGTAAAAGGAATGAAAAATGAGAACAATACTGTATTTATTAAGAAACATTTTAGAGATAAGATTTTAGAACTCACTGAGCAATGAGATTAGAGGAGGAGGGAGTAAGGGAAGTCAGAGATCATCAAAGTTCCTAAGTCGTATAACTAGAGAATGATCATTTTTCAAGTGGCAAAGATTTTCTTTTTCAGAAAAGGAGGGTTAAAAGTGGCTTGCCTTTCTTAATAGAATGTCTCCTTCTTTTATACAGCTATTTTTAAATGTAATTTCTTTTTAGATGTTAGCAAAAATGATTTTCAACTTTTGCGCAGCCAGGAGTGCAAGTGTATTCTGTTGTTGGTTCCTTGCCTTCCCTTCCGAAGCTGTCCACCAACCGCTCCGCTATTGCGTTTCTTAATTAGCATGTGTTGGGCATCAAAGGAAGCAACGTTTAGAAAAATCTGCCTTTCTTGAATGAAACACAGAAACCTACAAAAACTGAAATGTCCTTTTCTACATGTAGAGAAAACAGAAAATCAAGTTTGAAACATAGGTGGCATCTAGGCTTGAAAGGAACAAGGGAGGGAATGGTGGGAACTGAGGTCAAAGAGAACATGATACCTTGGTAGAGGAGCTATCCCATGTAGCTAAAGTGGTCACAGACCAGAGCCATTGCCAGAACCTTGGCAGCTACAGGGAGAGAGCAGATGTAAGGAGTGTAATTACCTCAACCTCTTTGTTGTCCTATCCCCTGACCTCTTGCCTGGTGTGGCCCAAGCAAACCTAACCAGAAACCAGAGGGGAGAAACCCAGATGATGGTCTTAGGGACATCTGCCTCCCAGGCAGTGCAGAAAAGGGTGAAGGATGGATCTGGAGGTAGAAGTAAGTGGGCTTAGAAGTGGGCTTGGGAGAAAGCTGGTGGGTGTGTGTGTGTGAAGTTTTCTTTTGAAGCAGTATAGCATACTTAGAAAAATGGCTAGTTTGAAAATGATGATGGCAGCATATGTGCAAATGTGCTTGTCACAGTGGATGGATGTACAGATTGTGATAAGAGATGTAAGAGCCCCCAATAAAAGTATTTAATAAAAAAATATACAAGGTGTTAAAAATGGCTAGGAGTTCAGAGTGTTGAAGCAAAAGGCATACACACACACACACATCAGCTGTTGACGGATTTTAGGTAGGGAAAAGCCAATGTTTCCTTTTTTTTTTTTTTTTTAGCCAATGTTTCCTGAGACCCTGAGTATCTCTGGGTATAGTTTTATAGTAGTTGTTCTTATCTAGGACCAATTTTGCTACCCGGGAGGAATTTTTTTATCAGAATTAGGAGCCTATTACTAGCAGCAAATGGGTATAGGTCAGAATTTTGCTAAGCATCCTATAATACGCAGGGCAGCCCTTCACAGTGAAGCCTTATCCTAACCAAATTGTCAGTAATGCTAAGCGTGAGAAACTAGGGTCTATATTAGGAGTGGAGAACATTTTTTTGTCAATGACCATTTGGGTTTTTTTTAACATCATTAGTAGGCCACACAAAATTATCATCTTAAATATTAGCCACCTATATTTGGTCAGTCATAACAAACTCTGGACATTGTGCTCGCGCCCTGCAGAATTTGTACATGGATCAAGAGGAAGTTGTACAAACAGAACAAGGGAATACTGCAAGGTTTAAAATCTGATGTGTAATAGGGTTGTATCCTCTCACCATACTTATTCAATCTGTATCCTGAGCAGTCATCAGAGAAGCTGGATTATATGAAGACGCATGCCGCATCAGGACTGCAGGAAGGCTTATTAAGAACCTGCAATATGGAGATGGCACAACCTTGCTTGCTGAAAGTGAGGAGTAATTGAAGGACTTGCTGATGAAGATCAAGGATTGCAGCCTTCACTATGGATTGCCACTCAATGTAAAGAAGACTAAAATCCTCACACCTGGACCAATAGGTAACCTCATGATAAACAGAGAAAAGGTTAAAGTTGTAAAGGATTTTTTGCTTAGATCCACACTCAATGCTCATGAAAACAGCAGTCAAGTGATCAAAAGATGAGCTGCATTGGGTAAATCTGCCACACAAGACCTCTTTAGAATATCCAAGAGCAAGGATGTTACTTTGAGGCCTAAGGTGCGCCTGACCCAAGCCATGGTATTTCTAATTGCTTCATATGCATGTGAAAGCTGGACATGAATAAAGAAGATCAAAGAAGAATCAATGCATTTGAATCGTGGGACTGGAGAAGAATATTGAAAGTACCATGGACTGCTAAGAGAACAAACCGATCAGGGGTGAGAGAAGTGAGATCAGAGTGCTCCTTAGAGGCAAGGATGGCAAAACTTTATCTCACATACTTCGGACATATTGTCAGGAGAGACCAGTCCCTGGAGAAGGATATGATGCTTGGTAAGTAGAGGGGCAGCCAAAAAAGAGGAAGGCCCTCAATGAGATGGACTGACACAGTGGCTGCAATGACAGTCTCCGGCATAGGAACAACTGTCAGGATAGTGCAGTGTTTCATTTTGTTGTTCATCGATTGCTAAGGGTAGGAACCAATTCCATGGCACCTAACCACAACAACAATGTTTGGTCAAACATTTCATTAATTCACCCCTATGGTAATAGCTGGAACTCCTTCCTTTTGGTGAGGTGTGTGAGGTGAACTGGTATTTAAGATTTCACAGGCCTTCGATGGCCCTCCAATCCTGATGCTGCCTTCATCTTCACATAATCCAGCTTCTCTGATGATTTGCTCAGTATACAGATTGAACAACTAGGGTGAGAGGATACAACCCTGACACACTTTTCCTGATTTTAAAACATGCAGTATTCCCTTGTTCTGTTCACACAAGTGCCTCTGGATCCATGTACAAGTTCTAAATGAACACAGTGAAGTGTTCTGGAATGCCTATTCTTCTCAACGTTGTCCACAGTTTATTGTGGTCCACCCAGTCGAATGCCTTTGCGTAGTCAATGAAACACAAGTACACATCTTTCTGGTATTCTCTGTCAAGACCCATCGGACATCAGCAATGAGATCCATAGCCTCTTCTGAATATGGCCTGAACTTCTGGCAGTTCCCTGTCAATCAATATACTGATGAAACCACCGGTGGATTATCTTTAGCAAATTTTACTTGTGTGTGATAGCAGTGATATCGTTCTATAGTTTGAGCATTCTGTTGGGTCACCTTCTTTGGGATGGGCACAAATACGGATCTCTTCCAATCAGCTGGACAAGTAGCTGTCTTCCAAGCATCTAACCAAACATCGATGAGTGAGTGCTTCCAGTGCTTCTTCAGCTTGCTGAGACAGTTCACTGGGCATTCCTTCAACTCCTGGAGCTTGTTTTCGGCTCCTTATTTTGACTGTATTCCTAGGCTCGGGCCTAGGAACAATTGTGAAGATGGTGCAGGACTGGGCCGTGTATTATTCTGATGTACATAGGCTTGCTATAGGTCGGAGCAGACTTGATGGCCTCTAACAACCACCACCATATTTGTGGGAGCAGAGGTCGGGTGTTTTTCCTTAGAGCAGCCATGGTTTGAACAGCCTGTCTTTCGTTAGCAGGCAAGCACTTAGTCATTACACCACCAGGGCCCCTTAAAGTACTACATACATGATACATACATGGAACAGTTCTCGATTGATTTCATTCCCTCCGAATCTGCTGAACATCTTCACTTGATGTTCCAGACAGGCACCTCGAATTCAGCCTCTCCCACCAAATCACCTTCTCCTATGATTCCTGTCTCATGGTATGGTACCACCCTCAGCTATTCATGCCAGAAACCTAGAAAATACCCCACTCTTCATTCTCCTATGACAACATTCTCATTCTAGTAGATGATTAAGTCTTGCCAATTTTACCTCCTTAACTTTCTCTTCGAAAAAGAGCAAGACTGTCAAGGAACTAGATGGACACAGTAGTTGTAACAATGGGTTCAAACAAAGGGATTTCAAGAATGGCATTCTGTTGTACATCGGGTCACTAAGAATCAGAACCCACTTGACTGTACCTAACAACAACTTTCTCTTACCTCCTTAACTCTTCTTCCTCTATGGCCACTGTTAATACCTTGACTGAAGCCTGCACCATAGCATACTTAACGACATCTGCTGTAGCCTCCTGAGTTAACATCACTATTGCCTCTTTCAACCTAGCTTCCACACTGACAGTGAGATCCCTTCATATTTCCTAAGAAAAGATAAAATTCAGTTTCTTACTTTCCAGTCTTACTTTTGGTGGCATTCTTCAATTGGCCTGACTGCTTATTTATGTAACATCTTTGCTATTTCTGCTTCCTCTGCCCTTTCCCTTCCCTGCTTGTCTGGAAAATGCCTGCAGGGCTCTCCTAAAGTATCTGTCACCTCTTCTAGGAAGAGTTTTCCCAACTAGTTAGAAATCTCCACTACTTCATAGCCATAACACTGATAATGCTTTACTATAGCTATTTGTTTACCTGTCTTTTGTCCTTAGCTTGTAAGGGAGCTATCATAGTCATCTCAGTGTCTAAAGTATCTAGAATAAAGGTTACGAGCTTTTTCCCCTGTCAAATGCCAGATAGTAAATATTTTAGAGTTTTCAGACCAGATAGTCTCGATCACAATTACTCAGCTTTGGCATTGCAGGCCAAAAGTGGAAGGGAATGGACATGACTGTGTTCCAATAAAACTTTATTTCCAAATATCAGGCAACAGGCCAGATTTGGCCTGCAAGCCTGCAGGGGCAGTGAATTATTTAATGTGGTTCTTCTAGCTAAGATCCCAGACTCCCACCAAATGACCTTGCCCCTCATGTTCTGGGAAGATACTGATAAGATTCACCTGTGAGTAATTGGGAAGCGGATTCCTTAGAGTGCCACCCTGCTGTGTGTAAAATGAGCCTTCCGCAAAGCAAGAGGAGGGATTTTATTGCCAGCAAGAGACGGAGTGGAGCGTGTTCTCTGGATGCCAGATTCCTGCTCAGCGAACCTCCTGGAGCCAGCAGTAGCTATGCCCGCAGTAGCAGCAGCAGCAGCAGCAGCAGAATCAGGAGCCAGACATGAAACAGCCCACTGAGCAAGTAAAGCTAAATACTTTTTGCAGAAAGCTGGCTTGTGGAGCAGGGGGCCTCTGAGCACTTCATTGGGAAATCTGAGTTGGCTGACCCACAGAAGTGGAGCTGAATACCTTCAGGCTGAGGCATACTGGAGTGGAGTACTTCAGGACACTCAATCCAGGGAGCTGGTGTGCTGACCCATGGAGCTTGAGCTGAATGCCTCTGGGTTGAGGCTTGCAGTAGAGGAACATGCCACGTTAGGCATTTCCTAGCAGACTTGAAAGAACTGTGTACCATGTCCTGATAAACAGCTGTATCCTGAGCATTTCTCACTTGCATTATAATCTGTAAACTTCCTTAATAAAACATTAAATCCTGAAATATTGTCTGTGAATTCTGTGTAGCCATGGCAATGGATATTAGAACCTAAAGAGGTAAAATAGAGAACACTAATTAAAACAATACAAAAGCATAGTTGGCTGACCCTCTAATCTAATGTTTATCTAATGAGTTTGTTGAATATAGAATGAAGAGATAGAGGCAGGATTTCTATCCCAATACATTCTATAGCAGACATTATGATTTCCTGTCCGAATGTTTTAATGTTCATTTCTACTCACTGAAGCCATGCACAGGGAAGTAATTTTTTCTGTCTGAATTCCCCTCTCCCCCTTTTGAAACAGAGCAAAATGGAAGTTTCAGAAAAGTAATGCCATCAGAAGCACCTTGAACTATTGGTTGACAGATACTACTCCAATTGCCACAAGCCTCCTTTGGGATACTTTGAAGAGAGTTTCCACGGGTCTCCAACATAATGGAGCTCCAGTTGCCCACGCTGCTAACTGTCTCAATAATGAACTGGCATCCTCTGCTTCTCTGTCCTGCTACCGTCCACCTACACAGGTTTCCTGGCATTTCCTCCTTAATAAGTTACTTGCATTCTAACCCCAGCTATTTGGCCTGAAGTTCAGGTAAAGGAGAGACTGCCTACACATCAATACCAAGAGTCCAAACAATTGATTGGGCACTAATCTAAGAGACATCAGTTAATTTACATTGGGGGAATCTTAGTCGGGAAGAGCAGCACTGTTTCCAGCGGTAGCGGATTGGACAGCAAGAACCTGCTATGGGGGCCTGGTGGGGTTCCTTTTAGTGGTCAAGCAACTTTGAGTGAGGTAGGCTACTGAAACCATAAACATCATGAAGATTGATACCACGAAACTCATCTTAGGTCACTGCTATTGTGTGCCAGGCAGTGTCTTCTGATAAATGGTGGGACACAGAGGGGGGCAGGATGAAGCATTCACAATGCCTGTTTAGCTGAAGCAAGGCCATTTGGGAGCATTAACTAGTATCCCTACACAGTCTTTCTACCACACTTCAGTGCTTAGCCAGAATACCTCTACTAAAATGTTATCTTAAAGAATAATGTACATCTTTAGCATCCCCTAAAATGTTGGCACAGAATAATCCAGCTGTCATCCGAGGGTAGAAAGGGGCCCCTAGGATAGAACATAGAATAGATTCTGCTACCAAATAGCTGTGTGGCCTTGAACAAATCACTGAAGTCTCTGAGACTCGGTTTCCTGGGTGAAATATCACTCACATCGATAGGGTTTTGTGAAGATGAAATGAAATAACATTTAAAATATCCCACCACGTGCCCAACTACCCCTACCAACCTGCCAGCTCTTCTGAACGGAATCACATTAGAAGGTCCTAGAGTAGGAGAGAAATGTACAACAAGATTTAACAGACAAAGGTTTAGTAGTAGGACAGAAATTAGTAAAACCACACACACACACTACCCCACCCCACCCCAACCCTCCCACTGGGCCCTTTGTCACCCTTCAGGTCTGGAAATGAACTGGCCCTCATGGCTCAGTTTTCACAACTATAAGGAAAACTGTAACCCTTGAGATCAAAAGAGAAGCGTTTACCCAAGAACAAAAGTTCCGAAGGGTTAGGAAAAGAGGAAAGGAAACAGAAAACACAGGGAGGAAGTGGAATGAGGGATGATACATTGTAGAGACTGGAGTCAGTAAGATGAAAGCATCTGTAGATGAATTGAAGGAAAATTGCTCTGCTTTATAAACCTTCACCCAATTTACAATGAAAAGTTAATAAATAAACAAAATGTCCCATCATATTCTAAAACTGGAGCTCTAAGAGTTTCTCTCCAAATCTAAAAAATAGTTTCTCAGTTTGGCCTCCATTAATTTATTTTATTATATCTATATACCATGTTTTATTCTTAACGCTTTTTTGTTTATTTATTTTCGCCTGCAGATAGCTTGTTACAGGAGCCCTGCTGGTGTAGTGATTAAGCATTGGGCTGGGATCAGAAATATCAGCAGTTCAAATCCCCAGGTAGCTTCACAGGAGAAAGACGAGGCTTTCTACTCCCGTAAAGAGTTACAGTCTCAGATACTCACAGGGGCAGTTCTGCCCTGTCCTGTAGGGTCACTATGAGTCAGAATCAACTCGATGGCAGTGAGTTTGGTTTTTGGGTTATAGCTTGTTACACATTAAGGTGCTAACTGCAAGGTCGGCAGTTTGAACCCACCTGTGTCTCCATGGGAGAAATATAAGACTTTGCGCTAACAAAGATTTACAGCCTCAGCAACCCCAGAGACAGTTCTACTCTGTCCTATAGGATCACTATGAGTCGGAGTCATCTCAATGACTGTGGGGGGGATTGCTTGTTTTCTTATTTATATTGCTAGTTTCCAAGGCCAAGCATTCTATTTAGGGCTCATTTATAAATAAGTGCAAAGTGCTTTGTTATTACCCACCTCACTTTACAATTGTGCTAGGCATTAAGGATGCAAGAAGATGTAAGACTGAGTCCCTGGCTCAAGATTTTAGCAAAAGAGACAGATATAGAAGTCTATACATCATCATTTGATGATACTGGGAAATATGTGATGGGGTGGGTAGTAGGACAGAAATTAGTAAAAAATGGGTTTTGATAGTCCAGGTGTGGAACAACTAACCTGCTGGCAGAGGTAGTTAACCTTTTAGACCTCAAATTCTTCACATAAGAACTAAGAAAAAGAATTTCCACCCAAAACTACCCTGGGGATGAAGTAAGAAAATAAATGCAAAGTGAGATCATATTTACCCTAGCGAGGCACTGCTCGGTGTAGTGTCTCTCTAGAGTAACTATCCTTCCTTTTCTTCCTGTGGTTCTAAGGAAGGGAGAAAACACTTCAACACGCTGCAGAAACATGTTAGAGGCCACTGGGTTGGTTCTGACTCCTAGCGACCCTATGCACAACAGAATGAACGCTGTCCTGCGCCATCCTCACAATTGCTCCTGGGCTTGAGCCCATTGTTGCAGCCACCGTGTCAGTCCATCTTCTTGAAGGTCTTCCTCCTATTCGCTGCCCCTCTACTTTACCAAGTATGATGTCCTTCTCCAGGGACTGGCCTCCCTTGACAACCCATCCAAAGTATATAAGACCATGTCTCATCAATTTTGTCTCTAAGGAGCACTCTGGATGTACGTCTTCCAAGACAAACTTGCAATATTCTTCGCCAGTACCACCACTCAAATGCATCGATATTTTTTCTCATTCAATGTCCAATTTTCACATGCATATGAGACTATTAAAAATACCAGGACTTGGATCTGGCACACTTTAGTCCTCAAAGTAACCTCCTTGCTTTCAACATTCTAAAGAAGTCTAGTATCCAAGATTTACCCAATGCCATGTGTCTTTGGATCTCTTGACTGCTGCTTCCATGAGCATTGACTGTGGATCCAAGCAATATGCCTATATATCACAGCTCCCTTTAACCTACGTGTAGCCATTTGGTTTTAAGCTGCAAACACAACCCTCCCCCAGCACAGACTGTTCCAAGTGCTATGCCACTGTGCCAGCAACCTTTGTTAAAGTCAGAGCAGCCATGTGACCCTCACTCCCTCCCCGCCCCCACCCCCCACGGCCTGGCCTGCCTGGAAAAGAAAGTTGCGATAACAAGCACTACTCCCTTTTTCCTGGGCCTCGCCATGGCTGCTCCAAACTCCTTTTCCTGTGCCTCGCCACTAGTTTGCACCTGCTCAACTTCCCTTTCACTGCCCAGTAAAAAACCCCTGTAGAACAGCATTTGGGGGTCAGAGTGGGTTAGGCAATAGCTGACACCCTGAACGCCAGCATAATAAAGAAACTTTGTCCTCCTTGAAATATCACTGAAGTTTCTCGATGATCTCACTGCAACATCCAAGGGGGTACCCCAAAATAACCGGATGTTTTCTTTTCAAAGCTGTGTATTTAAATTTTTTTACAAAACAACTTTACCACCTTCAAAGTACGCTCCATAACACTTAGTACATTTGTCAAATCTATGATTCCATTCTTGGACACATGTTTCAAACTCATCTGTTTGGATGGCTGACAGTACCTCCATCGTTTTTTTCTTCACCTCTTCTACATTGTCAGCTTGCTGTCCTTTCATGGGCCTCTTCATTCACTGAAACAAAAAGAAGTCCATGGAGCAAGGTTAGGTGAGTAAGGTGCATGGGGCAAGAGAGGCATACTGTTTTTCTGCTAAAAACTGGCACACTGAGATGGCTGCATGAGCAGGTGCATTGTTGTGGTGACAAAACCAGTGCTCCATCTGCCACAAATCAGGCCTTTTTTGGGTCACACACTGTTATGTAATCTTTTCAGAACCTCTAAATAGAAAGTTTGATTAACAATCTGACCTGGTGGACCAAAGTCCAAATGCACTATGAGGACACTTTTGCCTGTTAGGGGAGTTGACGGACATCTAGAATGAGGTTTGTCATCAATCAACATTTCACCTTTTTTGGAAACGAGAAAATCACTCTTACACTTGGGTTTTTCCCATAGCAGCTGTCCTTGAAAACTGTGTTCAACATCAGAACAGTTTCTGCAGCATTTTTCCCAAGCAGGAAACAAAATTTCACAGCCACATGCCATTCTCTTAAAATCAGCCATCACACACAAAAACTGCTTTTATGAAAAAATTCACTGTGACCAGAGAGAACCTTCCCAGGTGACGCCACTGGGTGTACTAACTCAGAGTGAGTTGTGAGATGCTCTCCTAGAGGGGAAAATGCATACTACAAAAGCTCTGCTCTGCCCAGTGCAATTCCGGGTTCTTTACACACACACACACACACACACACACACACGTTTTTAAGCTGAACTTACCAACATGAAGTTTTCTTACTGAGGAAGGAAAGACTAACATATGGAGTCTTACTCAACTCATTGCCATGGAGGCGATGCTCACTCATAGCAACCCCTGTGGGTTTCTGGGACTGAAACTGTTTCCGGGAGTAGAAAGCCCAGGCTTTCTCCTGTGGAGCTGCTGGTGGTTTCAAACTGTTGACCATGTAGATCACAGCCCAACATGTAAAGACTACACTATCATGGCTCCTAACATATGGAGTAGCTACTAAGAACAGGTACTCTGGCTGGGATTTCCCAGAACAAAGAGAAAAGAATATTCCAGATAGAACAGTGTGGGCCATGGCTTGAGACTGGGTGGCTGAAACAAGAGAACCCAGAGCGAGCGATGTGGCTGTGGGAGATGAAGCTGGAGAAGACCTGGGCCATGCTGGGAAACTGCCAAGTTCTTTTTCGTTCTGATGTCTAGCATTTGGAGTTTAAATGTCCAGCAAGCCTTCCAGAACTGCAGACACACTGTCTTTAGGCAGATCGAGTTCTCTGAGATAGAGTTCTCACAGCTGTGCAGGGCTTCAGTCCTAAAGTGAGAGCGTATCAGTTGCAAGTATCTAACCTCCTATCTCATTCCCAAGACTACCCAGTGATTTCCACAACACGAACCTTAGTGCATAATTTATGTATTCACTTTGTAGCTTTGTAATTAAATCTGCAGAGGATTTGGAGACTCAGCGACGCAGGGACAGCTCCCCATGTGTAATATATCCTACCATACTGGAGGGTAAAGCTGAAGGTTTCGAACACTCCTCTTACCTATATAACTTGTTTTACAACTGCAATTAAGTGGCCGAAAGATGGATGCACTAAGGAAAATTGTTTAATTAAAAATGTGTGACTGTATTGACAGTGTCCACCTGTTCCTTCCTGCTCTGAATTTCTGTTACATTCAGGGTCTGCCCCATGGCCTCTAACTTTGATACCTTTATTCCTATATCTTGACCTGTTCTCCAGATCTGGTGAAATAAATCTGTATCTCAAGTGTCGGCTCTATACTAGCATTGAATGGGCAGGTTCACATTCCTATTCTAGAGTGCTCGCTCCATGCCAAATGCTCCCAAAACACAGGAGGAAGCAAACCAGATTCTGCCCTCATGAAATTTCTAAGTATTTCATCTGATTTTTTCTTTCTTCCTTTATTTCTTTTTACTTAGTGTGATTTCTTTTAAATTATTTTATTGGGGGCTCGTACAATTCTCATCACAATCCACACATAGATCCACTGTGTCAAGCACATATGTACATGCATTGCCCTCATCATTCTCAAAACACTTGCCCTCCACCTCAGCCCTTAATATCAGTTGCTCATTTTCCCCCTCCCTCCCCACCCCCCTCCCTCATGAATCCATCATAGTTCGCAACTTGTTATAGTTTTGTCATATGTTACACTGTCCAACGTCTCCCCCTGCCCTCTTCTCTGCTGTCCCTCCCCCAGGGAGGAGGCAATACCTAGATTCTTGTAATCAGTTCCCCCTTTCTACCCCACGTTCCCTTCACTCTCCAGGCCTCGCCCCTTTCACACCTGGTCCTGAAGGAGTCATCTGTCCTGGATTCCCTGTGTTTCCAGTTGCTATCTGTACCAATGTACATCCTCTGGGGCCATCAAGGGACGGCGTGTCTCATGGTGGGATCAGCCATATTGTCCACTCTGTCCACTGGCTGTTCAGTTAGTGTGATTCTTATAGTAATCCTTTGGAGCTGGAATTTTAAAGAGAGTGAAATGAAGACAGGGTGAGGTTGGTAATTAGTCCCAGAGCCGATCGGCACAGTAGGCAGAGTTTGAAGAAATAAATAAATAAAGAAAGAAAGAAAATGTTTACATATTAATTAATTTTATAATTGGAAGAAAACATGAAAAAAATAATAATGAATATAAAATAATGAATCCAGGTATATTTGCCTGTATGGCAATGCCGTCATAAATAAATAAATAAATTCTTAAATGACAAAAAAGACGAAAGTGTTTACATCCACAAAAGTCATAATGTGTCCCTGAGTACCCAAAGATGACCCTATTGCTAAAATACCAAACCAGGTCAGGCCCTAATAATCCAGACATACTCTTTGATTAGATTCACTTCGAATTTCTGCATATTTAATAAATTCATAGAATTTTTGGATCAAAATATTAAAACAGACTTATTTCTTGGCCTGCAAAGATATTTATCTTACCTCAGACCTTTCACAAATCTCTAATATCAGCATGCTATTCTGAAAATAAAGGCAAGTATATATATAGATAATAAAATTTGACAATGCATTCTTTTTGCATTCAGACATGCTGGGAAGAGAGTATAAAAACAAAGAAGCCACAGTGGTGCTTGCCCTTGAGAAACACGTGTTCACTTAATCTACTTGCTTCACACAAAATGAACAGACTCCCAGAGAATGTTACCAATGCAGTGTGGGTGATCCCAAACTTATCAGAACTGGAACATAGGACAATTCTCCACAAAGGCTAATACATTATGAGCATAACGGGGGTAGAGGTGCTCAGTGTGCCAAAAAAAAACCCAGCTCAGAATCCAAACCTTGCCATTCTGCAAGCAATGTTTCCTATGAGGGTTGATTTTTGCCCCAGGGGGACATTTGGCAGTATCTGGAGAAATTTTCAGTTGTCACAACTGGACAGTGGGCCTGCAGAATGCTATTGGCATCTAATAAGTGAGAGCCAAAGATGCTGCAAAGCATCCTATCATTCAGAGGACACTCTATCATCCCCAACAACAAGAATCTAGTCCAAAATGTTGAGAGTGATGAGTTTGAAAAACTCTAGCCTAGAGGAATTGAGTTGACACTCTTCCAGCTAGCATTCAGTGCCAGGACCACTCTGTCTCCATTTGCCTTGTTCTCTCGTCCCTCCATCTTTCCAGGAACCTTATACTCCAGTCCTATCAGATGCTCTCCAAATTGAAGAGTGATGAGACACTTGGGCTCTGAAGTCAGGCCAACTTGATTGTGCATCCAGGCTTTACTCTGTGTTAACTACATTACCTGCCATCCCTAAGCCACTCTTCCATCTTCTGAAAAATGGAGATAGCAATAGTTAATGTGGAGATTGTTATGAGATGATACGTTGAGCACTGCCCCGCACATTTCTCTGCTCCTGTGCTCTTGCTGTTCTTACCTGGATTAGAAAACGAATTCTACTTTTCCTTGTTCCTAATTTTGAGCAAAGATTCTACAGAAGAATCTTGATCCAAAGAAAGAAAATACAGAACAGAACCTCAGATCCTCATGGTTTCCAGATTGTTTGGAACCCTGGGGACGGGATGAAATGAAGGATCTGTCTCTTCAGCTGACCTGAGAATTCTTGAGAAGCAGTGCTTGGGTCCTTTCTGCCTTGATCTTCCTCACACTTGGCAAAACACCATGCAAATGACCAGTAAGTACTAGCTGAATCGCAATTTTGGCACTCTCCTTAAGAAAAAACCTCCATCTTAAGAGATTTCAAACAATTCAGAATCCGAACGCAGACTCTTGACCTTGGGAGCCCGCAGTGGCCATCTCTGCTAACCCCACTTTGTGCTCACTCCTCAGGGCTCAGGTCCTCCAGGGCCGGGTCTTTGGCATGATTTGGGGGCCAGCCTTCTTTCTCTTCCTTTTAAAGGGATCACATCAACTCATGTGATTTTAAGATCTCTTCTTTGTGCCCAAATTTATACCTATCACCAGAAATCTCTCTCTTGAGCTCCAGATTTATGTATTCCTATTGCCTACCAGACATCCCCAATCGATTTTATATTAGCATTGCCAACTTAGCACACTGCAACTGAAGCGATCTTAAAATCGGAGTCTGTAATGTCACTCCTTTCAGTGTCTTCCTATTGTACTAATTGTAAACTTTCCGTGTTCTATAAGCCCCTTTGAGGACCATCCTTCATTGGATACCTTCTGCACCGTCATCTCCTCACATGGTCCTTTTCACTGTGCCCAAACAACATTGACCATGTTCCATCACGTCAATGAGACAAACTCATCCCCTCTCTCTGGACCTTTGCACCCAAAAGTAACCCTACTTGCAGCACGTGTCCCCAGTTCAATAGATTCCTTCTCATTAAGATCCCAGCCAAAGTCTTACCTCAAAGACTTCTCTTCACCTGCTCTTCTCTCCCAGTGTAAAGTCAGGCTTCCCAGCCTTGTCTTTAACTCTCTAAGAAGTTATGAACTTGTTTTAATTTTTTAATGTATATATCCTTATCTGATATTCATTTGATTTCTTGGTGATTTTCTGGGTCCCCCACTAGAAAGGAGACAGGCCAACCCTGTAAGAACAAATGCCACTGTATCTTCAGCTCTGTGCCTGGCATATGGCTAGTAACTCAGTAAGTAGGTTTTTAATGGATGAATAAAGGGGAATGAAGGGAGAGCCAAGGCACAAGAATGAAAACGTCTGAGTTCTATGCCATCTCTGAGCCACTTTGCTGTGAGTGACTTTGTCTCTCAGAGCCTCAATTTACTCCTTTCTAAAGCGCGCATTATAACACCAATCTCACAAAATATATCTGAATTAAATTATATAATGCATGTTAAGTGCCTGAAACAGTGCTTAGCACACAACAGATCATCAACAAATGTTCATGATTGTCCCCACCCCAAATCCCCACTATGAACCTCATTTCCCTCACAGTAGGGAAAATAATCACAATCTTACAATATTGGGTTGTTGTATGGTTTAACTTACAAACCTTTCCTGCCTCTGGACCTTTGCACATAATATTTCCTGTGCTCTCCCCACCCCTATTTCTTCCTGCCTGGTGCACCTCAGTGTCACCCCCTCCAGGAAACCTTCCCTGCAATCTCATGCCAGATGAGGGGCCTCTTCTGGGTCCCCTCAGTCTCTGGGCTCCCTCTGCTGAAATAAATAGACCTTACACTATGTACAGGTTATAGTGTTGTCCAACACGTTATGCTGAATGAAACAAGTCAGTTCCAAAGAACAAACATTATATGACCTCATTATATAAAAAGACAAGAGCAAGCAAATGTATAGAAAAAATGATTAGTGTGTACCAGGGGTAGGAGGGAAGGGGAGAAATGGGGCTTTTGTTTATGGAGTACTATGTTCCGGTTTATGGTGATGGAAAAGATAGCATTGATTAAGCATAGAGCTACATAGACAATTAATATTCTTTAAATGACAGAAAAAATGCTGTAAATACATCTATTACACAACTTTTGCCAGTTCAACGCTGTACAGAACCCTGATCAAAGGGGGGAGATACAGAGCAGAATTTCAATCTCTCATAAATGTCCTACTTTGTGGAGACATGGAGAGTGGATAATCTCTGAAGCGATTTCCCCCAAATATTCTCTGAAGTCGTCTGAAAACCAAAAAATCGTTTAGCGTCCCTAATCAAGAATGTCTGCTGTGAGCGTTGTGCTCTTTTAAGACCTATTTATATGGGATCAAATTGACAACAGCAACTGGGAGGATTGAAGTTGAACCTTGGGGGGCAGAGTTGATGTTAACGGGAGAGGAATAACTCAGAAAGAGAGGGTGAAAGTGGTTGCCCAAGTTGAAGAATGAAATCAATGTCGCTAAACTGTACACGTGTAAATTTGAATTGGTGTGTTTTGCTGCATATCTATTCATCAACAGCACCATCAAATGAATTATTTGTAAAACTACACCTTATATGGAACAACATATCAACCTGTGTGATCACGGGGTGTCGAACGGATCACTGAAGACAAATGGGTGCATAAGCAAATGTGG
>NW_022104341.1:76263662-76271347 GCF_000313985.2 Echinops telfairi
TGCCCAGCTGATGGGCTGGAAAGCAGGCAGGGGGCAGGCAGGAAGGATGAAGGGGTGGAAAGAGGAAGACAAGCATGGAAGAGCGCTTTGAAACCAACTACACGTTGAACAGGCAATAGATCCCAGGCTCACTGAACCCCAGAGGCTGGCCTCAGCTGGCCCTGATGCTGGCCCACTCCTTAGGGATCCTAACCAGCAGCTCCCTTAACACTCTTAGTGCATGGTCCCCAACAATTGGCTGCGGCCCACAGTGAACCCCGAGGCTGCGAATGAGAGGCAGCCAAGTGCGAGCTGCCAGTGATCCCAGCGCTTGCCTCAAGGCTTGGGTAGAGGCTGCGGAAGGAGGGCAGACCACCTGGTCAGGTCAGCAGCACCTGGAGGTTGGGTGCGTGGACACGGGGCGCTGAGGTATGGAGTGGCTGCTGCTGCTGCCCCTGCTGGCAGCCTGCTTGCCGGGGGCACAGACACAGCGCCAGGTCTACTTGCGTGAAGAGTTCGAAGATGAGGGTAAGCTACCAGCCCTGGAGGTCTGATGGACCAGACCTGCGCCACCTCGATCCCCTGGCCCTGCACTAGGCTAGCCTTCTCAGTCTGGACCCCACTAATCGCCAGGACAGTAGTTAACAACCCTGTTCTTGACCTCCTAGCTGTATGACTCTGGGCGATTCCCTTCACTCCATCTGCTCTTTTTTCTGTCTCTATAAAACCTGATTGTCTGGACCTTACAGCATTGTTCTGAGAGCTAGATGAGCTAAACATGAAAGCATTGGCCTTTTTATGTATACCATTGGTTCCCTTCCCTGGGGCCTGAAAGCACAAGCAAGTGGAGCCTGGAGAGAAAACAGAAGCACTGATCATGGTAGTAAAAATGTCTATGTTTCATTCAATGTCAGAGCTCAGGGATCTGGGAGACCCCTTGTCCAGCATCCTCCCTGGAATGCCTGACGACCTGGAGGGAAATTATAGCAGAACTTACTTACCTAAGGACAGATGTTCAGAGTTGCTATTGCAGTGTGCGAAGTGTGTGTTTGTGTGTGTGTGTGTGTGTGTGTGTGTGTGTGTGTAATAGGGCTATTTGCATTAGCATTGATGTTCCACCTTGAAAGCCTGAGTAAGCCCCTTTCATTTTCTGAGACTGTTTCCCCTCTGTGATATAAGTAACCCTGTAGAGGATAACAAGGTATAGAGGTGGGATAGAGGAAGGCTTGAATAATCCCAGGAATAGATGGTGGACAGAAAATTTTCAGGGAGAAGGAGAAACCTAAATAATGTTTTAGAGGATAAATAAGAGATTATCAAATATACAGGGATGGGTGAAAAGCATTCCACTCAGGAGAACTGTGTGTACAGAGCTTCCAAGTTTTGAAACAGTCTGTGGTCATATTTTCAGTGAACTGGAGAGGGTGAAGGGGAGAGTGGAGAAGCAGGTAGGGACCTGATCAAAGTTACTAAGGAGCCTGGCGTCCCTGCCTCCCCCTCCGATTTCATCTGAAAGCAGCGGGGAGCTAGTGAAGGTGATTCCTCTCACTGGTCAAGGACGCCGGTTAATGGGGTCCCAGGGTTTGAGGCTTAAACTCAATAGATCCAGGACTCCAGAACTGTCGGGATAGTCAGAGCCAGAGATCAACAAGATCTGACCTGGGTGTGATCTGGATCTGACCCGAAGAAAGAGCACTTCACAAAAACAGAAGAGGATATGTGACAGACGTTGAAACTGCAGAGAGCCAGACCAGGGAGGAAGGGGGCAAGGGTGTTTGTGAGTTTCTTGGTAAAAAATGGTGTAGCCAGCCCCAGAGCAGTGGTTGTGGGAATAGAGAAGAAGGGACAGACAGGAGAGATTTAGGAGTTGTTGGTTAAGAGTGGGATGCCTCTAGCCTCACCAACTGGCTCTGGGGGAGCCTTTCTCCAAAGGATAGCATGGTGTTTCTCCCCTTTCCTAATGGATCTCAGTCATCCTTTATACGGATTCCTGCTGACGCTAAATTTCTGACTGCTTGCTCCTGGGCGAACCTCCTGCCTAGGCTGTCTTTTACATTGCAACTCCAACCCCTCCCCGACAGAAGGCAGAGAGAACACGCACAGACCTGCAGTCATTCCCCCAAGGACTGAACACCACTTCCCCAGTGTGGCAGGAGCGAAATGCCCAAGGGTATAATCAACAAACATTTCTGAGATACTCCTTGAAATCAGGGCAAGAAGGGCTTCAAGAGCCAACACCCAAGACAATTCACGAGGCCAAACTCAGGATCAAAATCTAGCACCCTTATGTGCACGAAAGGTCTACATGATACCACGTCCTCCAGAAAGCCTTTCCATGGCTGCCGATGCTTCTTTTTTTTCTCAACAGTTGCATTTACATGTAATTCCATAAACATCTCAATAGTGCAGTTTTATTCAAAAGAGTTATGTAATTGTCACCACAATGAATTTTAGGACATTTCTTCTTCCTTACACCCATTCTTGTTAGCTCCCCATTTCCTGTCAACCCCCTCTGCCATGCCTCTCACTCACTGCCAATACTGATTCCGAGGGAACCCGTAAGGACGGGGTAGAACTGGCCCTGTGAGTTTTCAAGAACGTAACTGTTTATGGCAGTAGAAAGCCCTGCCGTCTTTCTGCCAAGGAGCTGATGGTTTCGAAATGCTCCTGTTGGTGTTGCTGGGTGCCACTGAGTTGGCTCCGGACTCATAGGGGCCCTCTGCACAACAGAAACACTGCCCAATCCTTGCCGTCCTCAAAATTGGTCCTATGCCGGAGCCCATTGATGCAGCCACTGTGTCAGTCCATCTCATCAAGGACTATCCTCTTTTTCTTGCCCTTCCACATTACCCAACATGACGTCCTTCTCCAAGGACTGGTCTCTCCTGACAACATGTTACAAAGTATGTAAGACAAAGTCTTGACGTGCTTGTCTTTAAGGAACACCTAGCAGTCCAGGGTACTCTCAATATTCTTCTCCAGCACCATAATTCAAATGCACCAATTTTGCTACAGTCTTCCTTATTCATTGTCCAATTTTCTTATGCAAATGATGCAATGGAGAATACCCTGGCTTGGGTCTGGCACACCTTACTCCTCAAAGTAACATCCTAGCTCTTCATTAAAGAGGTCTTGTGCAGCAGATTTACCTAATGTAATATGTCTTGTGATCTCTTGGTTGCTGCGTCTGTAAGCATTGGTTGTGGATTCAAACAAGGTAAAATCCTCAACAACTTCAACTTTTTCTCCATTTATCATGATGTGACCTATTGGTCCAGTTGTGAGGATTTGGGTCTTCGTTACATTGATTAGTAATCCATACTGAAGGCTACAATCCCTGATCTTTATCAACAAGTGCTTCAATTCTCTCTCACTTTCAGCAAGCAAGGTTGTGTCATTTGCAGGTTCTTAATAAGTCTTCCTCCAATCCTGATGCCACACTCTCCTTCACATAATCCAGCTTCTTTGATGATTTGCTCAGCATATAGATTGAACAAGTATGATGAGAGGATACAACCCTATCACACACATTTCCTGATTTTAAACCATGCAGTACTCTCTTATTCTGTTTGCACAACTGCCTATTGATCCATGTACAAGTTCCGATTGAGCACAATGAAGTGTTACAGAATTCCCATACTTCTCAAGGTTATCCAAAGTTTATTATGGTTCACACAGTCGAATGCTTTTGCATAGTCAATAAAATATAAGTAAACATCTTTCTGGTATTCCCTGCTTTGAGACAAGATCTGTGTTAGTCTGGGTAGACTAGAGGAACAAATCCAGAGAGATTCATATGTGTATAAAAAAGGGCTTTATATAAAGTTGTACATTAAGAAAACATCCCAAGGGGGAACAGATTACAAGGATCTACATATAACCTCCTCCCTGGGGGACGGAAAGTGGAGAAATGGGTGAAGGGAGATGTCAGACGGTGTAAGATATGACCAAATAATAATAATTTATAAATTATCAAGAGTTCATGGAGGAGGGGGGAGCGGGGAGGGAGGGAAAAAAAAAACAAGGAGCCAATACCAGAGGCTCAAATAGAAAGCAAATGTTTTGAGAATGATGAGGGAAACAAATGTACAAAAGTGCTTGACACAGTGGATGTATGTGTGGATTGTGATAAGAGTTGTACAATCACCCAATAAAATGATTTAATTTAAAAAAAAAAGAAAAGAAACATCCCAGCCCAGTCCAGAGCAAGTCCAAAAGTCCGCTATTTGTTCATATGTCTGATACCAATCTATAAAGTCCTCACAAAACACATGCAATGATGCCGAATGCAGGAAGATCACTGGCCAGTGGGTGGAAAGTTTTGTGGATCCATTGGTGTTGTAAGCATCTCAGCACTGGCAGGGGTCTCCACGTGGCTCCTCCAGCTCAGGGCACTAGTGTAAGTTCATGTGTCTTGTCAGCTACAATGTCTCTCGGGGAGTGAGCCTGTGTCCCACCTCCAATGAGCTATTTATCTTCTAAGTGCTTCCAAATGAGGTCATCAAGCTGAGACCTGATTGACAGGCTAAATTCCACCCCTTCACTCTTAAGTCTCAAACTGATGACAAATTATGTAACTACCACAAGATTCATCTGATATTAGCAGTGATATCCCTTGTTCCAAATCCTCTTCTGAAACTGGCCTAAACTTTTGGCAGTTCCCTGTCATAGAACTGCTGAAATCATTGTTGGATGATCTTTAACAAAATTTTACTTGTGCATGATATCAATGATATTATTCTATAGTTTGAGCATTCTGTTGGGTCGCTTTTCTTGGGAATGGGCACAAATATGGATCTCTACCTGTCAATTGGACAATTAGCTGTATTCCAAATTTCCTGGCATAAATGAGTGAGTGCTTCCAGTGCTTCTTCATCTTGCTGAAACAGTTCAGTGGGTATTCCATCAATTCCTGGAGCTTTGTTGTTGGGTAATTCATTCAGTGCTTCTTCCTTCAGCACCATTGGTTCTTGCTCAGATGCATCAACTGAAATGGTGGACTGTTGATGAGTTCTTTTTGGTACAGTGGCTATGTATTCTTTTTATCTTCTCTAGATGATTCCTGCGTTATTCAATATTTTAGCTACAGAATCTTTCAAGATTTCAAGTCAAGGCTTGAATTTATCCTTGAGTTCTTTCAGTTTCAGATATACTGAGCGTCTTCTTCCATTTTGGTTTTGTAATTCTAGATCCTTGCTTATTTCGTTATATGATATGGCTTTGGTTCCTCGAGTTGCCCATTGAAATTTTCTAATCAATTCTTCCTTCCTTTCTTCCATTTGCTTTAGCTAGTCTATGACTAAGAGCAAATTTCAGAGTCTCTTCTTACATACACTTTGATCTTTTTTTCTTTCCTGACATTTTAACGATCTTTTGTTTTCTGCTGTCATTGGTGTTCAATGCATCAAAACTATTCTTGAGATGTTCTCAAAATTCAGGTGGGATAGACTCAAGGTCATATTTTGGTTCTTGACTTGTTTTAGTGTTCTTCAACTTTATCCTGAATTTGCATAAGAGAAATTGGTGGGCTCTCTCGTCGGGGTCACAGGGACGCTATGACCGCCACCTGGACCCTCCCTCACCACAGTTGTCCCTGGTGGTGCTTTCTGCTGCCGCCACAGCGGCCCCCCGCTCTGAAGAACGCGGCTCTCCTAGGTCCAGGGACACTGCAAACCCCAAGGATCTTTCACACAGGGCAGCCAAGTCTTGGCCCTGTACCACCTCTTCCTGAATATGGAGGAAAAGTTCACTTCGGGCTGATCCCTGAGGAATTCTTCCAGTTCCTTTATCCTAAAACTGGGGTCACAGGGCCTTCCGTGCTTGGAACTGGGCTTATTTTATATTTTCTATCCAAAGAAATATATCTGGTCACCGCAGAAACATTCTCGAGCATAGCAACAATAGGGTTGCTTGTCTATGGCATGAAAAAATATGGTCCCTCTGTTGCGGAATTTGCTGATAAACTCAATGAGGACAAAATTGCCAAGCTAGAAGAGGCAGAGCAGGCCTCCATCAAAAGCATCCAGGATGCAGTTGATAAGGAGAAGGCACAGCAGACCCTGATTCAGAAAGGCCATCACCTTGTTGATGTTCAGAGGAATAATATCGCCATGGCCTTGAAGGTTACGTACCGGGAACGGCTGCACAGAGTGTACCGGGAGGTGAAGAATCGCCTGGACTACCCTATCTCTGTGAAAAATGTGGCGCGCCGAAAGGAGCAAGAGCACATGATCAACTGAGTGGAGAAGAGCGTGGTGCAGAGCATCTCTGCGCAGCAGGAAAGGGAAACAATTGCCAAGTGCATTCAAGACCTAAAGCTGCTTGCAAAGAAGGCTCAAGCACAGCCCGTTATGTACACCTGACTAAATGGAAAATTGTCTGATGAAGTCATCTTTGTATACTGCTGTCTACTCACGTTACAGTTTACCTTACTGAAAATGAAGTTTGAGTTGGATATATTCAGAGAGTAAAACACAATCATTGGCCAGTAAAAAAAGAAAAAAAGAAAGAAAAATTGGTGGTCTTGTTCTACAGTTGACCCTGGTCTTTTTTTAGCTGCTGATATTGAGCTTCCCCACCGTGTCTTTCCACAGATGTAGTCAATTTGATTTGAGTGTACATTCTGGGAAAGTCCTTTTGTGTTGTTGAGAAAAAATAGTTGTTATGAACAAGTCATTGGTTTTGCAAAATTCTTTCAGGAAATCTCCAGCTTCATTTCTATCAACAAGCCCATATTTTCCAATTACTGTTTCTTCTTTGTTTCCAGTTTTTGTGTTCTAATCTCCAGTACATATGAATGCATGTTGATTACATGTTTAATCAATTTCTGACTGAAGTCATTAGAATTCTTCAATTTCTTCATCACTAACTTGTAGTTTGTGCAGAATGTGAATACTAATTGTGTTGATTGGATTTCCTTGAAGACAGATAGATATAATCCTATCACAAACAGCATTGTACTTCAGGTTAGATTTTGCAATGTCCTTTTTGACAAGGAATGCCATACCATTCCTCTTGATTGTGTTATTCCAGGTATAGTAAATCGTAGGATCTTCTGATTCAATATGACCAATACTAGTCCATTTCAGCTCACTAATGTCAACAATACCGATCTTCATTCATTCCATTTCACTTTTTGGCCACTTCTAATGTGTCTGTATTCATACTTTGCACATTCTAAGTTCTGATCATGAGAGGATTTTTGCAGTTGTTTCTCTTTACCTTGAGTGTGCCCCATCAGCAGTCCCAACGGCTGCACTCCCACAGGCTTTCCGGTTGACATCTTCTCTCCAGTTACATTTCCAGGGACTCATCTTCCAGCAATCTCTCTGACAATGTTCTGCTTCCTCTGTTTAGTCTTTTAGACTTTGACAGCAAACTGCCCCTAGGAAGCTACTAATCTACTTTATTAATCCTGGGTTTCATGTACAGGAAAGCATACAAATTCGAAAGAAAGAAAAAACCAGAAAAGTGGTAGACTAAAACAGAAAAAAAACAGTTAAAAAGACAGCAGAAAACCTTAAAAACTGGAGCAAAAATCCATGGGTCCTTTGGTATCAGCTGGATCACACTATGGTTATCTGTTGACTTGATTCTCCTCTGTGTTTTCTGCATCAAAGTCAAGGTGTCCAGGAAAGGATTGCTGGCTGGTTAGGTAATTGGTGTGAACTTACACACACACACACACACACACACACACACACACA
>NW_022104341.1:76272109-76301536 GCF_000313985.2 Echinops telfairi
ACTTTTCTGTTTTCTGTCCCCCAGGGAGGGGGTCACATATAGTTCCTTATAATCGGTTCCCTCTTTCCAACCCACTCTCCCTCTACCCTCCCAGTATCACCACTCATACCACTGGTCCTGAAGGGATCATCCGCCCTGGATTCCCTGTGTCCATTCAACATTGCATATACATTTTGCTTCGTCTCATTGATTGCAATCCCCATAAGGTAACATCATTTATCCTACTTCCTCTCGGTTAAATGCTGCTCTTTTGATCTCATATGGAGGATTAGACTAAGGTTGGTGTACCTACCTGTTGTTACCCTTGCAAGGCTGTCTATTGTAGGGCTGAAAACTGAGCGAGGGAATGGGTGGTGTGCGGGTAAGGGGATAGATGGGCAGAAGTTCAGTTCCAGACCTGAAGGGTGACTAAAAGCCATAGTTGCAGGAGTTCCACCAGTCTTGTTATGACCAATAAACCAGTTTTGGCTTTTAATGATTTCGAGATTTGGTCTACATTTTTCTCTCATTCTATCTAATACTTTCAAATGTGATCCCTTTCAGAGCAATTGGTAGTGGAAGCCAGGCATCATCTCATTCTTCTGGTCTCCTGGTTGTGGGAAATGATGTCTGGGTGATCCATTAATCCATTGGAGACATTGTTTTCAAGCGTCTTTCATTTTAATCACCTTCTTTTCTCTGGATAGGGAGAGACCAAGAGGAAGGTTGCACCTTGGATGGCCACTCAGGCTTTTAAGACCCTAGTCACTACCTCACCAGAGTAGAATATAGAACATTGTCTTTGTGGGCTATATTAGCCAACTGACCTTGATGTCCCCTGAGACTGTGGTCCTCAGCCCTGAGGTCCACAGACTTACTTACTCAAGGTTCTTGAGTTGTCTAAGGCACTTTCATAACTTTACTCCCTGTATGCTCTACCACATTCATGGGTATATTTGCAGCAAAGGTAAACACACATATACAACTATTCTCTTCAAACACACACACACACACACACACACACATATATTCATTGTTATTCTCTCACTACCCATCCACACTCATTCAGCCTGGGTGTCTACCCACCCACTCATCTACTCATAGATTACTGTGACTGCAGGATTGTGTGTGTAACAAACATTTACTTCTGTTGCCTTTAACTCCTGCACTCCTCACAGTGTCTCCCCCATCTCCATAATTTTTTGCCGATCTCCCTCTTGTATGCAAATAGACACATGTCTACACTTCAGTGAGTAATTTATCTTCCATTTCCCTCCATTTTGGTGTGAAAAGTTTTTCTTGATGTCTTAACGATGGTGGTATCATACAGCATTCATCCTTATGAGATTGACTAATTTCACTCAGCATAATATCCTCTAAGGTCATCTTCTAGGTTATGAAGTGTTTCACAGATTCACTGTGAACTATGTGTAGTATTCCATTTTGTGTATGAGCCATAATTAGTTTATCCATCCTTCCATTTACGTCCTTTCCATCTTTTAGCTGTTGTTTCATGGCTCTCATTTTTTTCTGTAGGATATATACCAAATAGAGGAAGTGCTAAGTCATATGATATTTCTATTTCCAACTTTTAAAGGAATCATCATGCAGTTTTCCTCAGTGGTTGCACCATTTTACAGTCCTACCAGAAGCTTATGAGAGTTCTGGTCATCTACACATCACCACCATATGACGAGCATTTTTATTTTGTTGTTGTTGTTGTTTAACTTTGCTATTAATACCAGGGTGGGATGATATTTAATTGTTGTTTTGATTTGCATTTCTCAAATCACCAATGGTTATAAGCATTTCTTCCTGTTTGTAGATTGCCTAAGGAGACATTTAATTATTGAGGCTGTGGTTACCTTAAAGAGCTCAACCCTAAAGTTAACATGCTGAAAAGAGAGGGTTCAGAGAGAAGTGCTGAGGGGTTCATTCAGTTCATTGGTTGAGTAGGTTGATTAATAGGGCCACCAGGATTGTGAGAGTTAACCTCAATCCAACAGATCCAGCAAATTCAATACATTCGATCCCTTGCATGATCATTTTTTATCTCCTATATTAATACGACTCTAATCCTAGGCACATCATCTCACCTGGACTATTGTACTTATCATCTGAATGGCCTTCCTTTTCTTTCTTGCTTTTTAAAATCATTTTATTGGGGGCTTGTGCAACGCTTTTCACAATCCATACATCCGTCCATTGAGTCAAGCACATTTGCACATTTGTTGCCATCATCATTCTCAAAACATTTTCTTTCTACTTGAGCCCTTGGTATCAACTTCTCATGTTTTCCCCTCCCTTCCCCATGCGTCCCTGTTTCTGTGCTTGCCTCCCTCTACCCTTTACCCACATAAATTTAAAAATGAGGCAACATATGTACAAATATGCTTGATACAATTGATGTATGGGTTGTTATATAAGAGCTGTAAGAGCCCCAATAAAATGATTGTTAAAAAAAAGAAACTAATAAATTTTAATACTTTCTGTCCACAAAGGAAAGTGACAAATTAGAAGGAAAAAAATGCAGATGCCAAGTAATACTTGAAGTGCTTATCTTTTCCAGGTGGGCTGTTGTGAAGGCAGCTTTTAGAAAATGCTTTCTCTTTATGACTTTAAAAAAGTTCAACATGACAGCACACTCTATAAAAAAATAAAAGTAAAAATAAAATAAAATAAATTAATTTTAAAATGAGCCATTTAAAATGTAAGTCAAATTATATTATTCCGAATTTTTTAAATCTCCACTGATTTCCTATTACAATAAGATCTAACCTTCTTGCCATGACTGCAAGAGACTCTGCGATCCGGCTGACCTTATGCCCACCTACAACACTGCCTGGAACAGGCCAACCTAAAATACAGACCAAGCACACCACCACTGAGTCGATTCTGCCCCATAGCAACCCTATGGCACTGAGTAGAACTGGTCCTGTGGATTTCTGACGCTGTAAGGCTTTACAGGAGCAGAAAACGTCATTTTCCTCCCTGTTGGTGCATTTGAGCTGCTGACCTTGCAGCTAACAGTCCAACCTGTAGCCCACTAACATGGTAAGTAATCTTCTGTGGAATGAGTGATTGATTTCCCTGGGAAAATTACTTTCCCCCCAGAGATTATAATGTTCATACTTGCCAAGGCAAACTCTCTCTGACTGTTAGGGAGCTGGGAAACCAAACACAGATGGAACCCTTAGTTACTCTTGTTGGATGCCAGGTTGGTTGGTTTTCTTTATACCTTGTTTTATTGAATTTCTCAACAGTTTTGTTAAGAATTATCTTTTTATTTCAGGGATAATAAAATAAGAAGAAGCTAGGTAATTCTCCAAGGTTACATAGCTAGGTCAAAGCAGGCAGTCTTCAAAGTGTGCAGTGCATGTTATAGTTAGGAAGACCATTCGATGACTCAGGGAAGTCGTGGGGGTAGAATCTGATGACAGTGGGTTGAAAGGTCGATGAGATTTTCAAACGCAAAACCCCACTGCCATCAAGTCCGTTTTGACCCATAACAGGTATGGGCTGCCCTTTTGAGCATTCTGGCGGAGAGGAGTAGAGTAAAGCTTACCAAGGCAGTTTAGGATATAAAAGAAGGAAGTCTGTTGGAAACAAGCGGGGTTTTGCAGAATGGCAAATGGGCGAGGAAGTTAAGAAGAGTGAAGAAAAGTTAATTGTATAAATTCTGTATTTGTGCAGTGCCCAGCATCGTCCTAGAGAGTACTCAGTTAAGCTTGTGGATGGATGAAAGAAGGGAGGCAGGAGTGTGAGTGAGAGCTAAACTGGAAGAAGCCAGTTGCCTGAAAAGAAATCATTCCACCTCTGAACCTTTCAATACTCTCCTCCAATCCTCATCCCCCTGCTACTTGAAATGTACATGCCCTTTGACCCCTTCCATTCCTTTACCCTATTCTGACCCCAACTGTCCCTCTCCTGGCACTATTGTCTCTCTGCTGGGTTCCCTAGTTCATTGCAATGACCACACAAAATCACAGGTGATACTGACAAGCACGGGGGTTCTTAGGGGAGCTAACAGGCTTTCACATGGGAAAGACATCGTTCTTTTATCCACAATGTGTTTTCCCAGTCATACTGGCAAGCATGTTTCTCTGATCTTTGGCCTCCAGGCCCCAGGGTTCCTTGGCGTCTGTCTCTGTGAGCCAGGAAGCCCACCTGCTACTCTGCCTCAGTCTTGGAGTGGCTCCTCTACGCTGTCTCTTGGTTTCTGGTCTCCTGGTCTCTGGTCTCAGGTCTCAGGTCTCAGGACTGTGGTCTCTGGTGCCTCTGTGCCGCTCCAACCCTTCTTGCGCATGTTCCACTGGTGGCTCCTCTTTCTTGATAGTCCTGGGAGTCCTCGCTCTGTTTCTGAGGTAGCTGTTTTATACTCAAAGGAAGTCCAAAACTGACCAATCTCCTATATTATTGTTTCACACCCCCACTTTGCATTGTTTCACCCAAACATTTGTGGGGGTTATCGCAAAATGATAGCAGCATCATAAGCAAGTAATTTCACTTTGCCACAGATGGGCTACCTGGTAGACAGTAAGCTGATGGTAGACCTGTGTGGTGAGGAAGACTATGAGTCATATACCAGAGTCTTCAGTGAGTGACGAGTGCCTGGGCATGGTAAATGAGGTGGGCAAGAAGGTTGAAGCATGAGAGAGAGCATGGAAGCTTCTACCGGCAGGCCCTTACCTGCAGTTTACAAGAATCTCCTGCTTCATCTCTGGAACCAGCCACCTCAAGGGAATCCAGCCCAGTGGATTGGAATGAGACATTGCCAGCCTCTACTGCTCCCATACTGACCTGGTGGCCTGGTCTTGCGGGTGGCAAGGATAGTCTTTCTGTTCAACTATGCAACACTGACCAATAGCCTTAAACTATATATGTATACGCATAACCTTTTCCTGGAAAACTGTTTCTAGGAATTATTTTTCCCTAAGGAAATGATCTGAGATGTAAACAAAGATATATGCACATATAAACATAGTGTGTTCTTGATAGTTGTAAACATTTGAAGACACAGCTAAGTGTCTAACAGTAGGTAGCCAATTAAGTAAATTATGATATGCACATACGATGTTTTAGAAGTGTTTTATATCATAAGGAAAGCTTTATGATCTCACATTAAATATGTGAGTTACAAAATTAGATGTAAAATGTGTATTATTCCTATATAAAAGACATTTGTTCATAAGAAAAGGGATAGAAGAAAAGGCAAATGGTGTCGAATGAGATTTCAGATCATTTTCCTTTTTTATATTATTTTTTATTTTAAAAAATTAAAAAGTCAAAGGACTGGATTTCCTGCTTTTAAACTCTTGCTTTTACAGCTCACTTCTTGTACCTGATGCTTCACATAACCTTTATGAAGCACAGTACTATTCAATAGGCACGCTACTTTCTTTACACAATGCAATTCTCACTTCAGCTCTATAGAGTTAATTATTATTTTTCCAGCATGTCAACAGTAAAACTGAAGCTCAGAGAAGCTAAATTACTTGTCTAGAGCCTTTAAATCTACAGATGAGAAAACTGAGGTCCAGAGGGGCGCCAAGACCATTGGATGGGTTCATGGTAGGGCTTGGGTCAGTCTCCTTTCTTCCTTGCCATTCCTCCAGACTCTTCCAGGCCACAGAGAGTCCAGCAATGAGAGTGTGTGCTAAGTCTCTGGCTGTACAGAGAGGACAAACTAAGACCCAGAGAGGAGAAGCGGTTTCTCCAAATTCACACCATGGCAGTGATAGGAGCTGAACCCAGGAACCCTGCTTCTGTAAGGGGTGCTCTGTAAGGGTGACTACCTGGTAATAATACCTGTGGTCTTGGGCCACAGCACGGACATGTGAAATCCCAAGCTTTGCATAGGGCCTAGCACATGAAGGCATGCAGGAAATGTATTGGCTAGTGAATTATCATATTAATGATACAAATAGGTGTGAAGAGAAGACTAATGATGATAGCAGTGGGCATTGTAAAAGCATGAAACTAGTCAGAAAGAAATTCAGAAAGGAACAAGTCACAAGGTTGTGTGTGTGTGTGTGTGTGTGTTAATTCTGCCAGCTCTCAGACTTGACCAGGAAAACTTGGCTCAAGAGACCTTTTGAGACAAAAGGCCTCTGTGCCCAGCTGGCTCAGACCCACTGAGGACAGCCCAGCAGGGCTGAGGAACAGCCTGCTGCTCAGGCCTCCGACTGATAAGCGATTGGGACCGGCTGTGAATAGTGGATACTTGAACATGCTGGGCCTGGGAAAGAATCTCTCTGGACAGATGCCCAAACCAGAGAGGCCGGCTCCAGCTGGCCGTTCCAGTCCTCAAGTACACACTGATGGCAAGGAAACCTCTCGGAGGCTGATGGGATGTGGCAACGAGGGCTAGGGTTTAAGAGACGCGGGTTTAGGAGAGCTAGTCATATAAGAGCTAGTGTTAAGGAGACTCGAAGACCCGAGTCTACTACTTGTTTAGTGGATAGGTTTGGGTCTCTAAAACATCAGCCTTTTCAACTGGACACCCCCTTACAGAAGGGTCGCGGGGAGGAGATGAGCCAGTCAGGGTGCAGTGTAGCAACGATGAAACATCCAACTTTCCTCTAGTTCCTAAATGCCTCCTCCCACCCCCACCCACCCACTATCATGATCCCAATTCTACCTTATAAATCTGGCTAGACCAGAGGATGTACACTGGTACAGATAGGAACTGGAAACACAGGGAATACAGGGCAGATGATCCCTTCAGGATCAGTGGTGAGAGTGGCGATACTGGGAGGGTGGAGGGAGGATGGGTTGTAAAGGGGAAACCGATTACAAGGATCTACATATAACCTCCTCCCCGGGGGATGGACAACAGAAAAGTGGGTGAAGGGAGATGTCGGACAGTGTAAGATATGACAAAATAATCGTTTATAAGTTATCAAGGGTTCATGAAGGAGGGGCAAGCGGAGAGGGAGGCGAGAAATGAGGAGCTGATGCCAAGGGCTTAAGTGGAGATTAAATGTTTTGGAAATGATGAGGGCAACGAATGTACAAATGTGCTTTACACAATTGATGTATGTATGGATTGTGATAAGAGTTGTATGAGCTCCCAATAAAATGATTTAAAAAATCAAAAAAAAATTAGAACCTTCCTCTAGTTCTTAAACGCTTCCTCACCCCAACTATCATGATCCCAATTCTACCTTGCAAACCTGGCTAGACCAGAGAATGCACAGCGGTACAGATGGGAACTGGAAACACAGGGAATCTAGGACAGATGAACCCCTCATGACCAGCAATGAGAGTGGTGATACTGGGAGGGAAGAGGGGGTAGAAAGGGAGAATCGATCACAAGGATCTACATATAACCTCCTCTCTGGGAGATGGGCAGCAGAAGGGTGGGTGAAGGGAGACGCCGGGCAGTGTAAGATAAGATAAAATAATAATTCATAAATTATTAAGGGTTCATGAAGGAGGAGAGCGGAGATGAGGGGGAGGGGAAAAGAAAAATGAGGCGCTAATTCCAGGAACCCAAGCGGAAAACGAATTTTGAGAATGATGAGGGCAACAAATGTATATGTGTGCTTTACACAATTGATGTATGTATGGATTGTGATAAGAGTTGTATGAGTCCCAATAAAATGATTTTTTATTTTAAAAAGAGATAGCTGTAAGAGCTCCCAATAAAATGATTTTAAAAGGCAAAAAATAAAATAAAAGAGAAAAAAAAATTTTTTTAAATCAGCCTTTTGTTCGGCTGACCCTGCATTATCCCCTTGATCAGCTGCTGATTGGACCTTTGCGATCCACTGGCTTTTCATTGGCTGGTTTTTAACAAGTAGTTCACAGGACCTTTCTACCCAGGCCATTTTAGTGTGGAGGTGCCGTAGCTATGCGTAGCACCATAGCAAAAGGCAAACTTCCACTGATTGTGTTGTGCCTGGGGAGCGTTGGCCAGAATCAAACCGAGACCTCTTGCACAGAGTAGGGAAAGTCTATCGTGAAACCGTACTCCAAATAGGCTGATTATTGCGTGCTGTCCTCTTGTTTATTTATACACGGCTTTGTTTACATTTGCCACCTTTCCCTCCAATTAAAATGAAAGTGTCACGAAGGAGAGGATTTGTGTTTACTGCCCAGCACATCGTAAGACCTCAACAAATAAACCCATCCACGGATGGATGGAAAAATAAGTGGATGAAATCTATTGAAAAGATAGTTGAAGCTACTCCTTTGTCTCTGGTCAGGCATGGCCTCTTTGCTTTAGCAGGCTGAAAGAAAGGCAAGTGGCCGGCAGTTTAGCAGACAGGCAGGTAAGCCTGGATGTAGGCCCGTGGGTGTTGAGAGAACTGGGTGGGTTGCGAGAGTCAAACACACTGATTACAGGGAAAGTAAGTGCTTCCAGCTGAACAGCAATGGCAATGGAGACAGATCTTCAAGGCCAGGTGCATACCTCTGTAATGCATTATAGCCGAAAACAGATCTCAAGTCTTTGGAAAAGTTTCACTTTTCTTTATAGGAGATCAGGAAAAAAAATTTCATTGGAAATGTTGAGCAAAAGGTTTCCACTTAAAGAGATAAACTTCAGTTTATCCAGCAAACTCGATTTTACAGAAGGCAATCAGATGAGGTTGAATAAGAGTAGCAAATAAGATTTTTATTGCTTAAGCAAGCATTTTGTAAAGGACCTATTCTGCCCAGGCTCAGGAGTAGGTTCTAGGAAAGGGACAACTCCCACTTTCAAAGCCTTTGGCTTTTCTGTTATATATCTTTGTATACTTCTACACCTGCATGCAGATTCACAGACAAGTAATATTTCCTGAGCACCTACAATGTTGCGAGCATCGTGTTATATGCTGTCTAATTCTCCTAGGAACCCTATGAGTTTGTAACCCTGTTCTCTAGATGAAAACACTGAGGCTCTGAGAGGTTAAAAATGCTGCTGAATTAGTGACAGAGATAAGTCCCCAATTTGGTCTTTTGGTTTGAGTTATGTCACAAGCCAGACATACTTGGAGGTACAGATGTGGAGATAAACTCATCTGACAGAGGAATTATGGCTTTATGTCTCTACAGGACCGGGTATGAATGTGTGCATTTATCAACTAGCTATGTCAAGTCCAAGCCACCAGTTACTTTTCGTTGGGTGTATATCTGGGTGCCCATCGACATTTGGCCCATTTAAAGAAAATTCCTAGAAGTGTAGAAAAGATGGTAGCATCTAACTGTGGCCAGTGCTCTCTTGCTCTCAATTAATAAAAGATCTCTTTGATCAGGCCTCTGTCTTCTCTTCCATCCTTTCCCTGAAAAACAAAACAAAACAGTACTATTTGCAGTTACTCTGAAACATCATGCTGTTTCATGTCTCGGAACCTTTACACAAGCAAGTCACTGTGTTTGGAATACCCACTCCTCTCCTTTCTGCAATTTTAATTCTTACTTCTTCAAATAAACACTCCCAAACCCCCAAAACAACAACAAACCCCTGCTGTAGAGCCAATTCTTACTGATAGCGACCCTGTGGGACAAAGTAGAACTGCCCCAAAGTGTTTCCAAGACTGTAATCCCCACAGGAGCAGACTGCTACTGCCAGAAGAAGCCAGCTCCTAGTACAATCACTACGGGTTCGGTAGGCGCAATTGTACAGCGATAATAAGTAAATATTATAGTAAAGTTATAGAGAGCATGAGAGATAAAAGAGATATATAGAAATAAATGGAGTCAGACACATTTCATGGTAGCATGCTCACCTCAGCCCCGCTTGGTAATCCACGTGGATATAGAGAGAGAACTTTAATGCTTCCCAAGCTTTTATACTCTCTGGGGACGTTGGGGACATGCAAGCCCCCACATTACAGGTGAAGACATACATCACAGGAAAGGGTTGTGCTACAGGTATTACAGTGATGGGAGGGGGTGATCTAGGGACATACACGCTATAGGAAGAGGAGGGACAGCCGGTTTGGCCTGTCCCTGGCCCAACTGGTAGAGACCATTATCAGTAGGATGTGAACTCCACCCACAGGAGCCTGTCCATTGTCCCCAGAGGCAGGGAGCAGGCTCACCCAGGTGGTGGGATGAGACAGCAGTCTGGCAACGGATTGCCTTCAGGGGAGGGAATGCCTGCGCATCTGACCTCCCCCCACACTGCTACCTCGCTCTCCTATGAAGTAGCTGGTGTGTTTGAACCATCAACCTTTCCCTTCTCAGTTGAATGCTTAACCACTGTGCCACCAGGGCTCTTTCAGGAATGCCTTCTTTGAAGTCTGTCCTGCCACTGGAAGGTGTTTAGGGTTTTCTGAATTTCACCACCCTTTGCTTCCTTTGAGGGAACCCTGGTAGTGTAATGATTACTAATTGGGCTGTGATCCTCAAGGTCCAAAGTTTGAAACCACCAGCTGCTCCAAAGGAGAAAGACAAGGATTTCTATTTCCATAATCAGTTACAGTCTCAGAAACTCCCGGGGGCAGTTCCACTCTGTCCTGTAGGGTTGCTAGGAATTGGCATCGACTCAATGGCAGTGAGTTTGGTTTTGGTTTTTCTACTTCCTTCTATCACTGCTTTTACCATAGTGCATTGTGGTTGTTACTTGTCCATTGGTTCCACCAGACTGTGAGATCCCTGAAGGCAGGGGCCTTGTTAAGATTCATGTCTGTGCATCTGATGCCAAGTACACAGTGAAAGCTCACGCAGTGTTTGCCGAATGAAGGAATCGACGAGCTCAAAGTCAACAACGTGTAGACCTGAGTTCTAGGCACAACACTGCGATTGGCAGCTCTGTCCATGACCAAGTCATTTTCTTCTCTGGGCTTCATTTTCCCTACCTGTATGTAATAGAAGGTGGCCAGACAAATGGTGTAGTGGGCTAAGTGCTGGGCTGCTAACCACAAGGTCAGCAGCTCAAAACCATCAGCTGTTCTGTGGAAGAAAGATGGAACTTTCTGATCCTATAATGATTTACAGCCTCGGAAATCTGGAGAGGGAGTTCTCCTGTGTCCTATTGGATTACTATGAGTCCACATTGATTCAATGGCTGTGAGTTTTGTTTGTTTGCCTTTTGAGGGGTCATTCTGACTTGAAATTTTCGAAATTTTTACAGTGGGAGCAGGAAAAATCTGAAGTCCTAAAGTGAAACTTTGTCAATCACTTGACCTTGTTCTCTTAACAAGAGTGGCTCCTTAATTACAATGTGAAACATCGTAAATTGGGTCAGGAGTCCCTGCATGGTATAGTTGGTTAACATGCTTGTCTGTTCTCTGAAAGGTTGGAGAGTTGAGTCTACCCAGAGGCACTTCAGAGAAAGGCCTGTTGATTTACTTTCACTCCCACAAAAATTCACCTATTGAAAACCTTACAGGAGCACAGTTCTGACACAGATAGCAATGGCACAAGTCCAAATTGACTCACCAATAACTGAACTAATTCTGTCAGGCTTGAGATTGTGTCAATACTTCTCACGGTGAAAAATAAGGATGATAGCTTTCAAATGCTGCGCTAACCTTTCTTACTGTAAAGTTCAAAGTTGAAGTTGAATGCGTTTGCTAGGTTCAATTAAGATTTTCCAAATGAATGAATAACTATATCCATTTGCAAGGCTGCCAATCTTATTGCTTAGAAAAAAGGCATGACCTTGCATTCATTCTGTCTGTCATTCAACAAATATTTTCTGGTTTTACTTTGTGCTGGCCTCTGTGCTAGACCCCAGGACACAATGACCAGCAAAATCATCATGGAACTTACCAGTCTGGTAGAGAAGACAAACATGACTCAGATGCTACACAAATAGTTGTATGAGTGACAAACTGCAAAGTACTGTGAGTGGAGTCTATGTTTTCTGCACACTTCTTAGATTACAAGGATTTTTTTTCTCCTGAGTAACTTCATGATAAATCATATTGTATAACCAAGCCCATTGCTGTGAAGCTGAACCCGTCAGTAAACCTACTGGACAGAGGAGAGATGCCCCACAGGCGTCCAAGGCTGTCGTCTTTATGGAAGCGGACTGCCTCACCTTTCTCCTGTGGACAGAGACCACTTAGTTAGCTTAACCACTCTGCACAACTGGGGCGTGTCGCCATGTAACATAGGGGTTAACATCCATAGTAGACTTGTCTGGCCTACACTTACCCACTTACTTACAAACTTGCCTCTTGGACATGTTTCTGGGTTTTTATTTCCACATCTTTTTAGCGGAGACAAAAAAAATAGGACATTCATCACAGAGTTAGTATGAGAAGGTAATGAGAAAATGCATGCAAACCACACTTATCATAATGCCTGACACATGGATGGTAAACAGGAGTTATTACTATTAATACACTTTTTGTTTATTTCTCTATTGTGCCAACTCTTACATCTCCCTCTTTTTCCAGGGAGAGACAATGTTTGAAATCAGACAGGTTTGGGGTTCAAATCTCAGGTCTTCCAACTATTAGATGCAAAATGGAACTAATAGGCCCTGTTTTGTAGTATTGGTCCTGGGAGCAATGTGGTGAAGCCTTTAGTGAGCCAAACGCAGGACCTAGCACTTGGTTTCCGGTCTTTTGACTTGGGTATCAATCCTTCAGTTTCGTTTCATCGACTATGGCCAGGGAAGAAGGGTTCACTTATTTAGACAGAAGGAGCTTCCTGAAACACTTTTCACAGGATGGAACGCTGGGTCAAGTGGACACTGAGATGACCTGGCCTCAGAGTGAAACCTTCAGCGCGGGAGAGGAAGCGCATACATGGAAAGCCAGTCCAGCCTCCTGGGTCTCATGACGGTAACTAGTTGGGCTGTCATACCTGTGTAACAGGAACTAACAGAGCCAGCTGAGAGTGGCCTCCTCAGATATGTTTTGATGTGGGTTTTTTGCGGTCTTAGCTAAGGACATAACTCAAAATACTGGGGAGAGGGTTTGAGAAATACCCATTCAGCTGCAAGAAGGAGATGAAATAAAGTTACCCCCAAGACTTCTTTTAATCTTATGCTGCCAAATTTCTCTGTGGCTTTGAGATCATGTTGGGCTCAGGAAGCGGGAGTCAGCAACTCTGAAGCATGAAATCAGGAAGGCACTGAAGGTTTAGATGGAATGCCAAGTCCCCAAAAGAATGCCTCTTTGTCGAAATGCCATCTTTGCTAAAGCAAAACAAATTTATCAGCATCTCCTTGAAAGTGCAAGGGAGAGTCTAAAAAGTTTAAGCGATTGAAAAAGGGTAAGTGGAAATTGATTGAACCTCATCATCATTACTAATTCAAGAAGTATAAAATGGTATTGCTAGTCTCCTTATTTGGTGAGCTGATTATATTATTTTATTTTAATAAATATATAAGTTTGTGTGAGGATTTATTTCCCCAACAGGACTTTTCCATCTACTTTTATGAAAATAAATGTCTCATGCTTTTCAGCTATACATTCCCAAGGGATTTTCAGGACTTAACGCTCATGCCGGAGGGAGGGTGTAGCATCAGCATGATAGTGTATGAATGATAGGATTCAGGTATCAGGCAGTGAAGGGGATTTCAAAAATATTCAAGCCAATCCTGATATTTCCTTGTTCACCCCCCCCCCCCCCGTAAAGTTTGGTCATCCTCAGCTGCATTTCATTATGTTTAAGAAAATAAATTTATATGTTTTTCTTTTTTTCTCCTCTACCCCATAGATGGATGGAAAAACAGATGGGTGAAATCTAAACATGGTCCTGATTATGGTAAATTTCGGCTCTCTGCAGGAAAATTTTATGGTGACAAAGAAAAAGATAAAGGTAAATACTGGAACTCAGGAACATACTAACTGACTGAAATGTTCTTTTGTATGTGATTACCAATCCAGCGCTTTCTCTTAAGATATAGGCGTGTGGAATCGATGGAGAAGAGCGAGCTCGCAACAACATAATAATGACTCTCTTTAAACAGCAGGCGTTCACAACCACACCCTTACTGCTTGCACGATTTCCAGTGGTGCTCCTAGCAGCCTTACGAGGTGGTTACGAGAGGTTCCCAGCTTGGCAGATTGGTTTTAGAGAGGTGAAGTGATTTCCCCAAGACTGCAGATGCAGCTGGAAAGATGCAGGACTGACTCGGATTGCAGTTCTGACTCCAGCACCGGGTTAGTCATCACTGACCACCTCACTCTCTTTGTCTTTGGTATTGTCGTCGTCGTGTGCTCTTTGTCCATTCTGACTGTGGTCCGACGGGACAGCATAGACGTGCCCCATAGGAATTCCTCAGTTGTGATCTTAGTATTTGTCAAACAACGATTTGCTCTTGAAATGTGGGGAAATACTGCACAACTTCTCGATGTTGCTCCTCCCTAAAGCACCTGGGTGCAGTGCAGCATGGAGAAGGCATACCTAAAGGTAACTCCCAGCTACCCAATTTGGTCCAGTCAATTTACTTTTCGGTGTGGAGAACATGGAGATAATAATCCTCACCCGCAGTGCTCATTCGAGCGGTGGTAAGAGGCAAATAGTGCTGCAGAAGAAGGGCGATGTCTAAAGACAGGCCTGCAGGCCGGGGTTTTTGTCCTATAAATAGAATCCATTGATCCTCCCCTGGAGTGATTTCTCATCTTCTCCCTCCTGGCCACGGTTATGAACTTCATCTTCACCCTTATTAAAGGAGAGCATGAAGATCGGCCTGGAAAGCATTTGCAATCTCATAGGAGAAGAGTGAAGAGCCCCAAGACCCCTGGAAACAAATCGGCAAAGGACCGATGGACCCCGGGGAGCTTCGTTCGCTTCTGCTGCCGCGAGAGCAGAAAGATTAGATGGTGTCTGGCTGTCACTGCCGACCTTTGGGACTGAAGGTCAGGGAGAAAATGGGAGAAAAATGTGAAACCAAGCTCAAAAACCTTTACAAACAAAATAACACAAAAATAGGCTTCCCGGTGTGATAGAGATTAGTGTGACTCCCAAGATCATGACCCTTTGACACCTTTCAAGCCTGGAACTGAACTCAACCCTGTGGGTCAACTTTTTGCGAAACCACAGAGAGAGGCTTCAGGTGCACAATAAAGGCAGGGAGGCATACACGTCTTAGAACAATCAGCCACAAGAGACTGGCATTTGCCCAGCAACGAAGCTCAGAAGGCAGGGAGGGACTAGAAAAAAGGACGGATGAAAACAGGAAAGACAGGAAGCGGGAAGGTTTCTGTTGCACTGTGGGGATTGCCAATGCCACCCAACAAGATATGTGTGACTTGTTGAATGGAAGACGAATTTGCTCTGTTAACTTTCACCCAAATCACAATAGAAAGCTGAAATAAAAATTCTCCAGGCGGGAGAGTGGAAGACTTTCTGCAATTGTCTTCTGAGGAGGATGAAGAGAGTACATGTGAATGAAGCACTTCGTGTGAGGAAGGGTCTAGACTGAGTCAAGGTTAACAGTGATTACGATTGTCGGGAGAGGAGGAGCCGGGCTTCTTCCTACCACGGCACTGGTGTACACAGAGCCTACTTCTGGCCACTCACGGACCTCAGAAGAAAGGGGACTTGTTTTTGTCAGGCTGCAAAATAGTATTCAAGAACTTCTTAGAGGCAACGTGGTATAGGGGGAGAGAGGGTGTGCGTGTAGGACAGAAAGAAGCTGTTAAATGAAGCTTAAAATTCCAGTTTTGTTTCTTACTAGCTGTTTGGCCCTGAGTGGGTCACTTGCCTCCCTGTGATCCAGATATTACTTTGTAAAGTGGGGAGAATATCCATTTTGAAGCATCTTTCTAAAGCTTGAATGAGAGACTTATCCAGCACAACGCAGCACACAGCAGGTGTGCAAGAAAGTACCAGAGATGGGTTAGGTCAGGAGCTAGGTCTCCCTTGCTGCTCTTTGTTCATTGAAACCTTAAGACTGTGTTCTCTGCTCCTAGGTCTCCAGACCAGTGAAGATGGCAAGTTCTACGCCCTCTCTACCAGGTTTAAGCCATTCAGCAATACAAATGAGACCTTGGTGATTCAGTTTTCAGTAAAACATGAACAAGGCATCGATTGTGGTGGTGGATATGTGAAACTGTTCCCTGACACCCTGAACCAAGAGGCTATGCATTCAGAGTCCAAGTATTATATCATGTTTGGTAAGTTGTTTGATAGAAGCTTCTGGGGGCTTCAGGAAGTCTTAATGAGAGTCACTACTGTGGTAGAAAAGGTTTAGATTGACTTGGAACAGAAATTTTCTACCATGAGAATGACCCCCCTAACTCCACCCACTCCCTTACGCCAACCCGTGCCCACCACACTCACCCAGAGCAAGACCCTTCAAAGACCAGAAAGAAAGGACTCTAAACCTAAAGGCTAAGACTAATCATACAAATAGACCAGTGAGGGCGACAGAGAGTCAACATGCCAGAAAGAGGGAGGAGCTCATAGACTACGTAAACTCTCAAAAGCATCCATTTCAATAAAACAGTGTGTTGCAAAGGCGGTCCCTTTCAGATTCACTGTAAGAGACAGCTCACTACTAACAAGTCAATTTCACCCCTAACGACCCTATGGGACAGGGCAAAACTGCCTGTGAGTTTCTTCTGAGCCTGTAACTCTTTACTAGAGTTGAAAGCCCCGTCTTTCTACTAAGAGGATGGTAGTTTCGAACTGCTGGCCTGTGGATCACAGCCCAACATGAAACCACTATGCCACCCTTGCAAAGTACTCGTCGTATATAATCTAGAATTTTGACCTATAATCCATAACTAGGACTCCTTGGGGTTGTCTAGCTCTTTGTGAGTGCCCACCTTGAATCCACTTTCACTATTATATTTTTTAAAAATATAAACAAGGGGGATCGAGTTGACAATAGCAATCAGAAAGATTAAACAACAGCAACAGGAAAGGTTAGGAACTTTAGGAGGCAGCGAGGTTACATTAATGAGGGAAGAACAGCTCAAGAGAAGGAGGGTGAGAATGATTACACAACTCAAAGAATGTCATCAGTGCCACTGAATTGGACATGTCAAAATTTGACCTGCCATCTGTTTTTGCTGTGTATTATCAATAACAACAAAAATAGATTATTAAAAAATTAAAACTCAACACAGCAACAATAACAAATCTAACACACAAAGCACTGATGAAGAATGTAGAGTTTACCGAATGCTTTTTCACAAACTCAGAGGAAAGGGTTACATAGCATACCGCAAAACTCCTCAGTTCTCTCTAAACATTTCTTTCTTTGCCCAAGGGGGTTACAGCTCTCCCTTCAAACTCTTGCAACAACTTCTTCTTCAACCATTCTCCCTCTTGTCCTGTCTTCAGCTTCTCCTCCCCCAACCCGAATCTTCTCTTTCAATCTCTCTGCCCACCCCCTGAACCAGAAGCGAATACAGAAACCATAGGATTCCATGGTTCAATGACATCAAGCAGTATTGTACAATTGTTACCACAATCAGTTTCCACATTGTCTTCCTTCTTGAACTCCAGGACATCAGCTCCTCCTCACCCTCCTCTTCTATGGTACCTCCCAGGAGCCCTTGTTCTACTTGTTGTCTCTATAGGGTCTTCCATCATGTTTTCCTATTTTTCAGTATAGGAAAACATTTAACAAAAATGCAAGAAGGACACCCCCCTAATGACAAAATACCTCTCAGATAAACCCCAATAGGGAAAACAAAAATCAAAAGAGCAGAAAATGTTGAAAACCAGATCAGGCCTAACATGTGTCAGAGGGAGGATCAAGTGACAAGGTTTTAACTGTTCAAGTCAGGTGTATCATTTTGATCTCCTATAACCATCTCTCCATGAGAGGGAAATCATTGGAGGCTTATTTCCTGTGTAGATTTCACAGATGTATCTTGGGTCCCCACTGTCATCCATAGCCTTCTGCAAACTAGAATCTCACAGTTCAAGCTCTGATACTATTCTCTCCTTTGGTTTTGGATTGTATGATTTACAATCCTTGGGTCAGGGATGTTGGTGTGCTTCTTCTCTTTCTTTAGCTCCATTTTCTTCAGAATTCACCCTTCTCAGAAGGAGTGTGTGTGTGTGTGTTAGGTAGAAGTCTACATTTCAGATAATCAATTTTGTATTCAACAATTCACCTATCAAGCCTATCAAGGTTTGGGGTTTTGGAATTGTGTAATAAGTACTCCTTTTTAGGAGGTTAACCTACGGGGCACAAGTTAAAGTGCCTTTGCACTGTCCAGGAGGGGAAAATGTGTGTGTGTGTGTGTGTGTGTGTGTGTGTAGTAATAGCAGTGGTGGTAGAAACTCACTGCCAATGAGTTGATTTCTACTCAAAAAGACCCTAAAAGACAAAGTAGAACTGCCCTTTCAGATTGTGCTCTGTTCTCAAGTAGAGTTTCCAAGACTGTAACTGTTTACAGAAGTAGAAAGCCTTATCTTTCTCCCTCTGAATGGCTGGTGATTTCAAACTACTAACCTTGTAGTTAGCAGCCCAATGCATAACCCTATGTCACCAGGGCTCCAGTGGCGGTAGGAGAATTGGAAACAATTTTAAAAATGTGATTGTAAAATTTTTCTTTTTATCATTTTATTAGAGGCTCATACAACCCTATCACAATCCATACATACATCAATTGTGTAAAGCACATTTGTACATTCATTGCCCTCATCATTCTCAAAACATTTGCTCTCCACTTAAGCCCCTGGCATCAGCTCCTCGACTGTAACATTTTTCACATGACTATTATTTATTTGATACTTAAAGTGGACAAGGGAGGTGTCATCATCTCTACTGTATCTCACGTGAATTTTTCCATTATTTGTGGCTATAAAATCTACTAGACTTAGAATAGTGCGTAAAGACAATATAGAGGTCGAAGGATAAGGGAAAAGCTAGTGATTGTGCTCTGTTCTCAAGAAAGAGGAGTCCATTCTTAGCAAAAACAAAAAACCAGAAAAGAACAAATACTGGAGAGGATGTGGAGAGATTGGAATGCTCACACATTGGTGGTAGGACTGTAGAACTATACAACCACTATAGAAATCAGTATGACTCTTCCTTAAACAAATGCAAATACAAGTACCGTATGATCCTGCAATCTCGCTACTTGGTAAAAATAAAGAAATAAAGAACAAACCACAAACAGACATGCACACTTATGTTTGCTGCAGCAATTTCTTTAATAGCAAAAAGATGGAAACAGCAACAACAAAAAGATGGAAACAATAAAAAACTTCAATTTTAGAGGAATGAATAAACAAACTGGTACATTCATACAATGGAATATTATGCATCCTTAAAAAACAATGATGAGTCTGTGAAACACTTTAAGACAGACAAAATTATAGAACGTTGTGCTTAGCAAAGTTTGTCAAACTCATAAAGATAAATATTGTATGGGACCATCATTATGAAGGAACATTTTTTTAAAATGGTTTTTGCAACAAAGAATAAGACTTTAAAGACTATGACACCCAATAAAATTATTTTTTAAAGAAACAATAATAATAATAAACGACTATGATAAGGTGTGCGGGTGGGGGGAGGAGGCGGTGGTAAAGTAAATGAAAACTATGGAGGTAAGGAGGTTGAAAAAAAAAAAAAAAGAAGAACAAAAAAGAACCACATATCTGAAGGGTCTAATGGGATACTGCTACTGATTTGATGAGATGGGCGGTGCAGCTGTCTGATATTCCATAAACAAAAGGGGAGAAAATATATATGTATAAACAAAAATATTAAATAAAGTTAAAATTTAAAGAAAAGGAAGGGAGGGAGGGATGGAGAGAGAGAGCCGGGTCCGAGTCATAAAAAACCTATAGGCTCCTTTCCCATCGGGTGGAAACATTGGTGTGAGTGGTTATAAAAGGAGAAAAGCAACCAATTACAAGGAACTATATGTGACCTCCTCCCTGGGGGACAGACAACCGACAAGTGGGTGAAGGGAGACGTCGGACAGGGCAAAATATGACAAAATACCCATTTATAAACTATCAAGGGCTCATGAGGGAGGTCCGGGGAGCGGGGAGGGAGGGGAAAAATGAGGACCTAATGTCGGGGGTTTAAATGGAGAGAAAATGTTTTGAGAAACGATGTACAAATGCGCTTTACACAATTGATGTGTGTATGGATTGCGATAACAGTTGTATGAGCCCCTAATAAAATGTTTTTTAAAAAAAAAAAGGAGAAAAGCAAAGCTGAAATGAACTTGGCTTCTTCTGTGACATACAAGTTCATTTCAAACAAACAAAAAAGAGGACATTAAGCCAGAAGATAAGATAAAGGCATGAGAGAGGAGAAAAAATGACGGTAGTCTACTTGTGAAGTTCCCAGTACACCCATTCTGGAGATGATGTGCAGGATCAGTCCTGCGCGGGCAGGGCTCATTGTTGAGTTCCATCAGCAGGGAACCCTAGCAGGAAATCAGAAAAAGAGATGGAAGTTGAGGTATTTCTTCTCCCAGGTGTGTCTTCTACTGAAAATCACAGCTTCTCTCCTGGCTGCTTTTTCTATAGGGCTCTGATTTTCTTTGTGGTTCTAGAAAACTTGGTGACTCCTTACTCTTTAAAGCAGTGGTTCTCAACTCTTTAATACAGTTCCTCATGCTGTTGTGACCCCCAACCATGAAATTATTTTCGTTGCTACTTCATAACTGTAATTTTGCTACGGCTATTAATTGGGCGGCCCCAGTGAAAGAGTCGTTCGACTGCCAAAGGTGTCGCAGTTGTGACCCGCAGGTTGAGAACCGTTGCTTTAAAGGCTAGGGATAGTAATATCCCAGTTGTTGCCAGCCCTGAGCACATCTCTGCTCCTTAACTTTTCTCGGTGTTCTGTGCATACCTTTGTATGTAGTCCCTTTAAAAAGATTTCACTCAAATAATCCTAAATTTGAAGATGTCATCTATTTCCTGTTAGGACCCTGATTGATACATAGACTATGTCTGCCTTGGGTCTTGGCCTTGACATAGACAAACTGCCTAAAAGCTATGTGACATCATTCATTGGGCCTTAATTTCCAGGCCCTGACATCTGCGGCTTCCGCAACAACAAGGTGCAGGTCATCTTTCATTATCAAGGGAAATACCATGAGAACAACAAAACCATCAAGTGCCCGGTAAGTATGTAGGCTAGTCCTACGCTTAGGGGAAGGATAAGCATTTTATATTTGTTATTTTATTGAATCCTTAGGTAGTAGATCTGGAGAAATGCTGTAAACTGCAAGAGTTCACAGAGAACAGCCTGATTCCCAAAGCCTACCAAGCTCTATGGAATCATCTTTTGGAGCAATGCTTAGATGATGCCGACCAGTTCCCATTGCTAGATTTGAAGAGAGGAGTGCGGGCTAAGAAGTGTTGTTAGGTGCCGTTGGTCAGCTCTGGCTCACAGCTACCCTGTGTACAATAGAACAAAGCACTGCTCAGTCCTGCACTAGCTTCACAATTGTTCTCAGGATCGAGCCCGCTGTTGTAGCCTCTCTGTCAATCCATCTCGTTAAGCACCTCTCTCTTTGTCGCTGCCCCTCTACTTTAAGAAGCATGATGTCCTTTTCTAGGGATGAATCTCTCCCAAAAACATGTCCAAATACTTGGGACAAAGTCTCGCCATCATCCCCTCTAAGGAGCACCCCGGCTATACTTTCAATAATCTTCACTAGCTCCACAATTCAAATGCATCGACTCATCTTCCATCTTCTTTCCTCAGTGTCCAACATTCACATGCATAGGGGGCAATGGAAAATACCATGGCTTGGGGCAGGCGCACCTTAGTCCTCAAAGTAACATCCTTGCTGTTGAACACTTTAAAGAGGTCTCGTGCAGCAGATTTACCCAATGCAATGTGTCATTTGCTCTCTTGACTGCTGCTTTCATGAGCATTGATTGTGGACCCAAGCAAGATGAAATTCTTGACAACTTTCATCTTTTCTCCATTTATCACGATGTTTCCCATTGGTTCAGTTGTGAGGATTTTGGGCTTAGGAGCCAGGGGAGGGTTTACTTACGTAATCACATCAAGCCAGAGAGGCCGAGGTCTGCTGCAGGATAATAGCTGGATTTCATCAGCACCTCCACAGGCACTTCCGGAGTACCAACTCTGTGTTGTGCCTTAGGCTGAAGGTTGAATGAGTCTGTATGGCCTCTGCCCCATAGAACCTACAGTCCAGTGAAGGTCACAGTCAAGCAAAGTAGAGTGATGACCCAGGATGATCAGGGTCTGTGAGAGCACAGAGGAGGCCCCTTACTCAATCTGGAGTGCTCCCCTGCACTGATTTTTGAAAGATTAGTTTGATTGGATCTAATGGAGTGTTGGGACAATTTGGGGGAAGATCCAATAGCATGAGAAAACTTAGGGAACCATGAAAATGAGTGTCACTGTGAGAGGTTTTGCCCAGATAGAGGGCCAGGGAGAGGCAGGAAATGAGTCTAGAGAAGCCAATGGGGACAGGGTCATTGGAGTACTGTGTAGGGCTTTCCTACCAGATTGTACAGGGGCTTAGGCAGGCTCTCCCAAGGGCGTTACTTTGGGATAGGCCTCATGCTGGAAGGTGCTGACACAGCAGATGATTCAAACATGACTCGGCCCTTGAAGACCCCAAAGTCTAGTGGGATAGACAAAGAAATGGATCTATAGCAGGATCAGAGCTACAGCAGAGGGGGAAATAGGAGAGCCTCAACACATGTGAGTTGAGAGCTAAAGGAAATCTGAGGAGGCCACTCACCCAGTGGCGAGAATCACGGAAGAGTCCTCTGAGTCTACAGTAGGAGAATGAGGCTCAGAGTCACCTGAGGGTTAATAAGGTGTAGAATAAGGTGATGAAGTGTGTCTGTGAACAGACGGGGGTGGCATTCGGGGAACTGAGGGTTTGCTTTTAGATGATGACTTTAATGCTTGAGTTCTAAATGTGTGCAACACAAGACTGAGATATCCCCCTCCCCCTTTTCGCTTTATAGATTAATAAAGACACTCACCTATATACTCTGATTATTCGCCCCAATGCTACTTATGAGGTCAAAATCGATAACCAGCAAGTGGCAGCTGGGGGGCTGGAAGAAGACTGGGCTTTCTTGCCCCCCAGGAAGATAAAGGACCCCTACGCCCGGAAACCAAGGAAATGGGATGAACGACTACAAATAGAGGATCCAGAAGACAAGAAACCAAAGGTCAGAGGATGCTTGTCTGAGAAGCAGGCAGGGATTGTGTGGAGCAGGAACCAGATTTCTTCCTGGTTACTTTTGGGCCCAGGGGAGAGCAGAGAGACTGCAGGCTCTGCTGAATGGACCTGGGAAGGTGGAAACTCTCGGCAGAAGTGGAGTTCTAGCCAGCCTATAGCCCCAGGGATAGGATGCTGGCTGTCTGCCTCCGAAATCCAAAAAGCAGTGGGCCCTGGCTACAAACCAGGAAACTGCCCCAGTCCGAAAAGACGCTGAGTCATTGTGAATCTGGTGGACTGGGCTTGGAAGTAAGCCCTCAGTCAATCTGAGAAAATAGCACCCAGGTGAACTGCCAAGCAGACTGAGCAAAGCCTTGGAAGCACCACAGTAGAAGAAATGGGGATGCTGGAGTAGCCTGTTTGTGACTTGGCGCTCTCTTAGGAAATAGGAGGGTCTTATAGTACAGTGGCCCTTGTGGCACAGTGGTTAAGCATTTGGCTGCTAAATGCAAGATTGATGGTTTAAACCTACCACTGCCTTAGGGGGGTAAGGATGTGGCAATTTGCTTCCATTAAAATGTGTAACCTTAGATTAATAATAATGTCATTATTAAACTATCAAATATTATATGGAGATCACTTATAATGTGTTTTAGCAGGAAGTTAATATGCTCCCTCTGAAGTGAACCATAGATATATAAACAAGATGTGTTCTGTGAATGGTTTTTGAACTCACATCTTAAGACACAAAACCTGATCAAAGAACACGTAGTTATTACACTCATTACTTACCCTCGGGAGGCTATCACTGAAGATTTGAGTGCTATAGTAAGATGCAATGAGGGAATCAGAATGTGCTTGATTAGAGTCTAGGGTTTAAAGACTTGTCCTAAAACAAGCTGTCATCTAAAGGAGCCCAGAACTAGTCTGTGCAGAAGAGGGGGGGAAAAAATCTAAGTGTGGTAAAAGGACTTTTAATAAAATCTATGATCAGAGGAGGGGATGTATTAGAGCTTAAGTTCTGAGCAATGGGATTGCAGAAGACTATGGTTTGTAGTGGGAACTCTAAACCCATTTTGAGTGCCATTGTCCGAAGGAGTGTCTTTGCTGTGATTCTCTGGTCAGACCGCAGAGGCAGTCTGACCCTAAGAAACTTGTCTGGGCATGCTCCTGATGGATCTTAAAGTACTAAGTCACAGGTTATGAGTCAAACCCTGACCAAAGTGGTCAGAGAACTGTGAACCAATCTTGTAAGTTTTTCTAATATGCAGTAGTATACATATCCAAGTCATAGTCTTTTTTCTTGCTTCTGTAGTTCATTTATAACTAAGATGAATTAATAAATGTCTCTAGAAAGAATTAATAGATCTTAACCTTGGAAGCCTTATGAAGCAGTTCTACTGTCCTACCTGGTCCTTATAAGTTGGAATCAGGTTTGGCTGAACTACAAAGACTGATCTAGATTTGGGAGCATCCTGGAGTACAAGGACTGGAGAGAGGCCTTCAGGAGAAGAAAGACAAGCTGTTATGACCATTAAACAAAACCTTACTCACTGCCATTGAGTCAATTACAACTCATAGTGACCCAAGGTGGAACTGCCCCTGTGGGTTTCTGAGACTGTAACTCTTTATGGGAAGAGAAAGCCTCTCCTGTCTCCCTCAGAGCTGCTGGTGATTTTGAACTGCTGGCTTTGCAGTTAGCAGCCCCATCTATAAACACTATGCCACTAGGGCTCCTGGGGTCTATGACAGTAGGGGCACAAAATTGAGGGAGCAGGGTCAGAGGCAAGAGGAAACCTAATCTCACTTAGCTTAAAATACTCAAATTCAGAGTGATGGTAAACTCAGAGGATTCAGAATTGCCTACAGGCTTTCATCATTCCTACACTGGGTTTGTTTGCAGAAGCCTGAGCTGGCCCTTCATGCAGGGAGGACAGGAGTGGGGCGGAGATAAGGATCCAGGAGCAACCTGATTGCACTCTGGAACTCCAGGTTCACTGGAGTTTGATGCATCTGTCTTCATAGGAGAATATTTCATTTTAGGACTGGGAGGACTCGGAGTACATCCCAGACCCAGCAGCTGAGAAGCCAGATGATTGGAATGAGGCGATGGATGGGGAGTGGGAAGGGCCCCTGATACCAAATCCGAAGTATCAGGTGAGGAGTCTTTCAAATGGGTGTGGGAAATAAGAGAGAAAGGGTGGGATTCGTAATTTGAAAATCAGAAACTCTGAGAGGCTGTGATCCCCTCCTCTTCCCACCCACCACCTCTCGTGAAAGTGTCGCCTCCTTGCTCTCAGAGCCAGGCCTGGATGGGGAAGGGCAAACTGGTAAAGGCGAATTGTGGGAAGGAGAGGTCCAGGCAGCTCTGGTTTGTTGGGAGTGGTGGAAAGCAGCCAGTGAAAGGAACTCCATCAAAACAGGAACTAGGTCAGAGGTCAGAGGTCAAATAGAAGTCTCAGGAGTGATCCAGAAGCTGGAGGGGTGGGATGGGAATGGGCCAATCGTGTCAGGAGGTAGGGAGGACTTCCTTTTAAGGGAGACTCCTCCTTCGTGTTAAGCCCAGAGGGGAAATAAAGGACTAAATGGTCCAGAGTGAAGAAAGCAGACGGAAGCAAGCACAGTTTTATTTGGCCGCAGTTTTCTGTGCTGCGAAACTGGAAGAGAACGACTCCAAGTTCCAGGGCTCCCAGAGGATAGTCAGTCTCTGTGAAGCCACAGCTTACCTTCATGAATGAGCTTCGGCAGAGAACGGGGCCAGAGTCCGAGTGGCTTTTGCCCAGCTCTCCCTCGGTTGAAAGGGAACTTAGCAGGGTCTTGTCCACCAGCCCAAGGAAGGGGAAGGAATCTCCACGGATCTTCACAGTTATCTTTAACAACCGATCACCTAGCTGACTGTGTGAAACTAAGTAACATAGAAAAATATGAATGCCACGTTTACTCTTTGGTTCTTTGCTTAGGGACAATGGAAGCCTCGGATCATTGACAATCCTAATTACCAAGGGGAGTGGATTCATCCTGAAATAGACAACCCCAAATATAAGCCTGACCCCACCATTTGTCACTACTATAACATCAGTGTTCTCGGGCTGGACCTTTGGCAGGTAAGTATCTTTGGACGCAGAGCCACTAATCAACAGCCTTTCTACAGCTTTTACAAGGTAGCAAGAACCTCAAGTTGTAAATCACAGGCTTGAATGAGTCATGATTTTCCTAAGCCTCAAACTACTCATCCTTAAAATGGGACTGCTTATATTCATCCTAAAATTACAATAGCTAATCCCTACTGGTTACCAACCCTCATATTAGAGACTTTGGAGAGACTACTTAGGAGTCCTGGTGGTGCCGTAGATTAAGTGTTGGGCAGCTAATCAAAAGGTTGACTGTTCAAACCACCAGCTGGTCTGTGGGAGAAAGATGAAGCAGTCTGTTCTGATGAAGATTTACAGCCTCTGAAACCCTTTGAAGGAGTCCTTGAAGTATAGTGGACAAAACACTGAATTGCTAACCACAAGGTCAGAGGTTTAAACCCACCGGCTACTCTGAGAAAGAAAGATGAGCCTACCTGCTTCCTTAAAGAGTTAAAGATTCAAAAATCCAAGGGTGCAGTTCTAGTCTGTCCTATAGAGTCTCTCTGAGCAAGAATCAATTTCATGGCAGTGAGTTTAGGGGTGTGTGTGTGTGTGTGTGTGAGAGGGAAAAACCCTGGAGAAAAGCTAGACTCTAGGAGATAGAGTCTGTAGGAGTTAGAATTGCCTCAATGATAGTGGATTATTTTTCTAGATATAATTCAATACTCACTATGAAATCTCTAATTTCTAAATGCAATAACCAAGACTCAGAAAAATGCCACAGTAATTCCCAGAAGACATATGTCTGTTAAGCAGAAAACCTGGGATTTGCATGCAGGTCTTTCTGACATTGGAGTTAGGATTTTAATACTTTACATGGTCTCTGATGGAGATAAAGGGAAATCAGAGGTTTGGTGAACTTTTTATTTATTAAAAATTTTTGTGTGTGTGAGTAGCGATACCATGAGGGTATGGGGAAGGGAAGGGGAGAAGGGAGAGAAAGAGGGAACTGATCACAATGATCAATGTATAACCCCTTCCCTGACACCCTGAGGGGCACAAACAACAGAAACGTGGGTGAAGGGAGACAGCAAATGGTGTTAAGATATGAAAATAGTAATAATTTATAATTTATCAAGGGGTCATGAGGGTGAGAGAGTGGGCGTGGGAAGGGGAACAGAGGAGCTGATACCAAGGGCTCAAATAGAAATAAAATGTTTTGAAAATGATGATGGGAACATATGTACAAATGTGCTTGATACAATTGATGTATGGATTTTTTTAGAGCTGTAAGAGCCCCCAGTAAAATGATTCATTTAAAAAATTGTGGGTGGGGGAGGATGTGGTGAACTTCGTGTGTGTGTGTGTGTGTGTGTGTGTGGTGTGAACTTTTGAAACAAAATCTCTGATCAGATTTGAGGAAGTTTGCCCCAGCCATAAAGACAAATCCGGTCTTAGCCGCCCCCTCTCAGCTTGTCATCTTGTGATAGGCTGTGATTGGTAGCAAAAGGGCTCAGATACTCCGGCCTTCGGAGAGTTGTCCTCTCGCTGTCTTCTCTGGGCTCTGTTACTGAAAATGGAGAACACTCAAGCACAGGCCACAGAGTCTAGGCCTTGGTCTAAGCTCCCTTCCAGGTGGCCTCTAAGAAACTGCAGTCTGTACAGTACTGGAAGAAACATTCTCTTGAAAAGGAAGGAAACTCACTTTTGGTGAACACCTGGGTTCAGTATATTACCCGTACTTAGACCGTGGGTTAGGAACAAGAGCTACTCCTGTGGCTTCAGAATTTGTAGGTCAGTTGGGATAGGTCCTTTCAGTTCTCATGTAGCCTTAGGGAGTTAGATGTTGGCCTACTAACTGTAAGGACAGTCGTTTGAACCCACCAGCTGCTCCACAGGAAAATGATGAAGCTTTCTGTTCCTATCAAGATTTGCCTTCTTCAGAACCTGTACAGGGTCACTATCAATCAGAATCAACATGATGGCAGTATTTTGGGGAGTTTGGGGTGGTGGTGAGGGCAGCTGTTGGTAGTGCAAGAAAAGGCCCACAGTCTTTTCAATGATTCAAAAGCTGCACATACAGCAAGTGAAGATGAATGTGATGAATTTGCTACAAGTAGGGGGTTGGGTCAGTCCTTTCAGAGCAGGACTTCAAACCACTTCTTCCCAGTTCAGTACCAGCCAAGGAAGGTCAAAGATGGTGGTCCCCCATTCAGCCATGGTGGCTGACTGTGTCAGTCTGGGTAGACTAGAGAAAAAAAATCCATGGACACACATATGTGTATAAGAAAGAGATTTATATGCAAGAGGAATTGAACATTGAGAAAACATCCCAACCCAGTCCAGTCCAAGGCCATAAGTCTGATATTAGCCCTTATGTCCAATACCAATCTATAAAGTCCTCTTCAGACTCACGAAACGCATGCAATGAAGCTAAATGCAGGACGATCACAAGCCAGTGGGTAGAAAGTCTTTGGGTCCAGTGGCGTTGTAAGCATCTCAGTGCTGGCAGGGGTCTCTCTGTGGCTTCTCCGGCTTCCGAGGTCTGGTTGGGTCCATGTGGCTTGTCTTCTCCAATGTCTCCCAGGAGTGTCAGAGAGAAGTGTCTCTCACTTCCAAGGAGGAAGTACCAGATTTCCCAGAATTCTCAGGAGAAGGCCATGCCCGCATGGAGGCCTCGTTGACTATGATCTGATTGACAAGCTAGACTCCAGCCCTGCACTCTTAATTCTCAAATTGACAAACGATTATATATCCACCACACTGACCATGTTGCTTTCAGAGTGTATGACTCTCCCGGTCAATAATCCTGCCTCACTCAACAGGCTTCCTGAAAGGGCTCATTTCTCAGCCTCCCATTCCAGGGCTTCAAGCTGTCGTTTTACCTGTCTGGTTACGGTGACATATCATCAAAACTGTAGAAATTCCAGTTTATCTGTTCCTGCTTTACTTTGTGGGCCATGATAGAACTGATTCAACACCTTAAAGGGAAAGTAGATGTCATTGTGGGTATGAGCTGGGCTGTGAACCACAAGGTCAACATTGGGAGAGAAAGGGTTAACTTTACTTAGATAGACCCTCAAGGGGAGAATATGCCCCATATTGTATTCCTCATTGGACGCTTTTTTTTAATTAGGCACATTTGATCTTGTTTTCATTCAGGCCTCGGTGACCCATGTTGTGTGCTACAGACAACTGAGATCTTAGACTCCGCCCTTTTCAGGTGCACAACATCCTTCAGAGGCCACACCAGAAGGATCTGACTTGGAAACTCCGCTAAACAAACTGGGTTTTTTCTTTAATTAACCATTTTATTGGGGGACCTCTTAAAAATCTTATAACAATCCATCATTCAATTGTGTTAAGCACACTTGTGCATATGTTGCCATCAGCATTTC
>NW_022104341.1:76302724-76309026 GCF_000313985.2 Echinops telfairi
GTCAGATGAGAGGAAGTTAAGGTGCCTCCAGATGCAAGAGTCATGGTCCTGGTACCTAGCCTGTGAGGGTGTGGCTCTGATGTTAGGCAGAGCAGGATCTGCACATTAAGGGTGTCACTGGGTGAGTGAAGGTTAGGGCTGCCCATGCTTCTGGTCACCAGGAGGCTGTAGGGAAGAAGGGAGGATCCCATCTTCCATTTCATCAGCCTCCTGTGTGCCTGGCTACTGTCTGGATGGATTGCTGTTTGCAAAAGTTCAAGATGATCTTGCGATATCAGGCTAGCTGACAAGTCACCAGTCTATTTACCATCCCACTTTCATTCAGCTTCTTCTAGTCAACATTCGATCTACTTCTCTATTCTTTCCTCGGAGTTCCAGGATTACTATCTATCGGTTTCCTTTGATCTCTCTTGTCATTGTTGTAGTGAGTCTGTGTAGCATGTCTTCCCAGCTCACCATCTTGCTGGAAGTCCACCCGTAAAGTTTTCTAGGTGGTCATCTTTACTAGAGGAGATCACCAACTTTCTCCTATGGAGCTACTGGCTAGGTTTATTTTGGTTAGCAGTTGAGCACTTAATCTTTTCACCAGCAATATTAATGCAAAATGCAATGAAGATAGTCTAACCAACTGGAAAGCATGTTATGGTCTAAACTCCAGCCCTGTGAAGCCTTCCCATCTCCACTTCACTGATCAGAAAGCTGAGGAATCCAAGAGGTGACTTGGTCTCTCAAGGTCTCATAGCTAATGAGAGCTCAGACCTCTATTCTTCATAATATGTAATAGTTCAAGAAACCAGGTAACTTTCCATGAAGTCACTTTGTAATTATTCCTTAGGGCTTTAGGACTCTTTCATTTAACAAAGCTCCTTCTAGTGTGTTCTTTACCTCTGACCAGCCTATGAAGAAAGCAGGTTGCTTCTGTTTTGCAGGTGAAACTATGGAGGCAAAGAGAGGATCTGAGTAGCAGAGCAAGGCCACTCCAGTAGTAAGTTTAGGAAGCAGGGTTGGCATCCTCTGTCCTGATTCTTGGTAAGAGGCAGAGCCAAGAGTTGAGAAGTGGAAGATGGTACCAAAGGGATACTGAAGGGAAGTGTCAGGGTGTGGGAGAGCTAGAAACAATTCTTGTGGAAACAGGGAAGTTGGAAGAGGCAGCAAATGGGTGGGCCTCTAACCAAGACCGCTGACAACTTGAAAGAAAAAAATTCTGAAGGAAAGGAAGTATTTTAAAGTTGCACAACAAATGATTAAAACAGATTTAAAAAAAAAAACACAGGAAAAGGAATGGCTCAGCACAAAATAATCTATTCAAAGTGGTTATTTTGTCATTTGCAATTTGTATTTCTCTTGGAGACAGAGTCGTTGGAGTGAAGTGACCTAAATAAAAGTCTTTCTTATTAAAAAACAGGAGCTTTTTTTAGGCCACAAAAGAGTAAGGCAAGAACCGTCCAAAGTCTGGGGGAGGGATGCACAATAACTCGTGCTGCTTACTGTTTCTTGGTCACACAGCTACTCCCACACGAGTTACACTTTGACTTATCAGTCCACTGATAACAATTATGGCATGATTCTCCTTTTGAAACTTACCCAGATACTAAAAAGTTATAATGACTACTGCCATTTATTGAGTGACTATTATCTACCAGTCATTGACACTGCTATGCATATATTATCTCTAATTCCCATGAGAACACTGCAAAGGATTTATTATTTTCTTTGTTCCACTTATGAGGGAATGTCCTCAGAGAGGTGGAGCAACCTACCTAAGGTTACTCAGCTATTATGCAGTTGAGCTGGTCTGTCTGACTCCCTGACTTGTGAGCTCTTTTATTTGACCACATAGCAAGTTATCTGTGCGTGACTTTGGACGATTTATATATACCCCCTGAGACTCAGAAATTTCTGAATCTCAGTTCCTTCAAGGAGTTCCTCTATCATCAAATCAGCAAACACTGAAACTACGCTATACTGCTGATTTAATCATCTTTTCAATGGAAAAATAAGGTTCAGGAGATCAATTCTAGAGACTCTAAATTAAGTTTGCCTTTCTCATAAAACTTTATCCATAATATGCTTAGTTTTTCTGATTATATTATAGAGAAAATCATAAAGGACAATTTCTAAGTAGTATCCTGGTAGATGCTGTCAATCTGAGCTGAGCAAGAGCCCTGGTCTCCAATACGAAGTGTCACAGAGTGATCGATGTATCTTCTCAACTCTTTAAAGCGATGTTAAGATATTTGAAGAGACCCAAACCAAACACCAAACTCACTGGGATCCTGTTAATTCTGACTCACAGAACCTGGTAAACCATAAATTAGCATCTTTTGAGGGCAGATCTCTAAGGCTCAAAAACACACCACATTCACTGCCATCTAGTCATTGGTAGCATAGAAGGTTATGAGTTGGGCTGCTAACCACAAGGTCAGCAGTTCAAAACCATCAAGGGCTTTGAGAGAGGAAGATGAGGCTTTCTGCTCCTATTATTCTCTTATTAAATGACTTCTCAGAATCTCCCAGAATCTACTCTGTTCTATTGGTTGATATGAGTAAGCGTCACTGGGGCAGTGTAGCATTTCAGATCCTTTGTACTATCAAGGATGGAGTTGTGGTGGCACTGACGGGAAAGTGTTGGGCTGTTAACCGTCAGGTAAGTGGTTCAAATCCACCAATCTTCAGGAGAAAGATGAGGCTTTCTGTAAAGATGTACAGTTTTGGAAACTCTACCCGGGGTCACTGGGAGTGGGAATTCTCCCCATGGCAGTGGCTTGGTTGGGGGTTGGTATTATTAAGAAGTATTGGTGACACAATGGGTGAGTGCTCCGCTGCTAACCGAAAGGTTAAACCCAACAGCTTCTCGGAGGGGGGAGAAGGTGTGACAGTCCAATTCTGTAAAGATTCCAGCTTTGGAAAGCCTATGGACAGTGCTGTTCTGTCCTACAGAGTCACTATGAATTGAAAGGGACTCAATGCCTACACATGTGATCTCAGGAAGGAAGTCTTTGGGTGGTGCGAATGGTCAGTGTACTTGGCTGTTAACCAAGAAGATGTTTCAGTTTACCCAGAGACACAAGTAAGAAAAGTTTGGCAAGCTACTTGGTAAAATCATCCATTGCATACCCTATGAAGCAGAGTTCTACTCTGACATCCCTGGGAACACCACGAGTCAGAATCAACTTGATGGCAATGGATAACTGGAATTGTTAGCACTCTTTGATTCCCTAACCGCCTCTTAATCTATTGATAAACACCTCTTGGCCTGGGCTCTGGGAATCTGCACTTAACAGGGACTCTAGGTGATTCTTAACACCTTTAACATTTAGGTGCATACCATGCAAAATATTAATGGAACACATTAGTCTTAATAATCACTTTATTTTCATTTTAACAGGTAAAATCTGGCAGCATCTTTGACAATTTTCTTCTTACGAATGATGAAGAGTTTGCTGAAGAGGTTGGAAACAAAACCTGGGGAATAAGAAAAGTAAGGAGCTCCCCCACTCTGACTTCCAGATGTGACTCTCCAGCTAGTTGCTCACAGTTTCTGCATTTTCTAAATCTGTTTACAATCATTGTCTCATTTACTGATAGCGTGACCTAGGGAGGTAGAAGGAACTCGCATTCTTTGCAGTAGACTCCGTAAGCACTGCAAAAATTAGCCCTTAAAAACTAAGGAAGGTAGAGACAATACTCTAATTTTTTAAATCTAGGAACTGAGATTCAGAGGTTTCTGAATTCAGAGGGTATATGTAAATCACCTGAGGTCATTCACAGCCAGTCTTTAACTTGTTGCTTTAGAATTTGAACCCAGAACTCATGCTGTTTCTGTTGTGTCCAGAAATGAAGCCACTGAGCCCGTTTCTGACATCGGTGGCTTAGAAGGAAGTTGATGGTGTTGTTTTCCCACCCCATGGCTCCTCCAGGAGTAATTCTTGGGTGGGGTGGTACTTGGAAGGACAAATGGTGACATCCTCCAGTCCAGACTTCCTGGTTCTGCAGGAAGACTCAGTCAAGTAGGTTTAGGACCAGTACTTGATTACCCAATAGGTTGAATCAGTACCCTACTAAACCAAGCCAAACTAAACCCACTGCCATCGAATCAGTGTACTAGCTAAGCAAGACTAAAAATCTACACCTGCTCCCCCGAGTCTATTCTGATTGATTGCTGCTGTGGTTGCTGGGTGCTGTTGAGTTGGTCCATCCCCTCGAGGGTCCTCCTCTTGTTTGTGATCCTCCCCTTTACCAAGCATGAGGTCCTTTTCCATGTTTCTCCTGAGAGCATGTCCGAAGTATCTGAGATGGTGTTTCACTAGCCGCACTTGAAAGGAGCATTCTGGTTATAGTTCTTCCAAGACAGATTTGTCCATCTGATAGCCCACAGCATCTCCAGTGTCCTTCACTCATATCACAATTTGAAGGCATCAGTTCCTGGGGTCTTTCATTTACCTAATGCAATGTGTCGTGTGATTTCTTGGCTGCTGCTGCCATGAACATTGATGGTGGGCCCAAGCAAGATGAAACTCTTGACAACGTCCATCTTTTCTCCGTTTATCATTATGTGCTCTACTGTTCCAGTGACGAAGATTTTGGATTTCTTTACACAGACTTGTAATCCGTAGTGAAGGTCCTGGATGTAATGGGAGGAACATGTAGAATAAAATTCAAATTCCTAAATCCAGCTAGACTGATTGGACTGATAGAGACTAGAAGATCCCCTAAGACTGTTGTCCTAAGATGCCCTTTGAACTTGGAACTCAAACCACTCCCAGAGGTTACCTTTCAGTCAAACAATAGATTGGTTTATAAGTAAACAATATGACCCATAAGTAATGTGCCCTTTTGAACAATCAACTATATGCGACCTAATGATCAACAGTTACCCCAAAGCAAAGATGAGCAGGCAAAGAGGAGCAAGGAAGTTGAATCAATGGGAACAGAATAAACAAAATAAAAATGAGAATGCTGAAACATTATGAAAATGGTAAATCAGCATCATGGAAAATTAGTATAAAAATTGTATACCTGATTTGATATACAAACTTTCTCTAAAACACGATATTTTTTAAAAGAATGGAAGAAATACAGTATACAAGAAGACAGTTGGCTTTCAATGGATGTAAAGACTGAGTATATAAGAATGAATGCAGATATGTGGGTAGATGTGGTAGAAGGGGAATGTGAGAATGCATTCTATAGGAAGTAGTGCAAGATAGATTTAGAAATGTAGAGAGCCTATTGGGGGTAATACCCGGGGGAGACAAAGTGCAGAGAGAGCAGGACTAGGCAGGAAAGTCTGATACCTATAAAATGAGAACAGGAAGGGAGCAGGCTGAAAACAGCTCTCAGAAAACCTTGCCATCCCGATGGAGCTACAGTGGGACTACAGAGACTGCTAGAGGAGGAATCCCATGTTGGAGAAGGCCATGTCCTCATATCCTGCACCATACTCCATTGTTGGTCCAAAGACTGGCCTGAGTACAAATGCTGAGGTGGACCCCCAGGACCACCCTGCAGTCAGGTCACTTCACTCCCCACAACTGAGTAGTAAGTTCTTCCTCTAAGGAGATCTGAGCAGTGAACAACCATGGCCGCCACGGAGTATGAGGGACATTTCTTTTAATTAAGAAATAAGAAATACTGCCAACCACTTAGAGTGAGATATGTTGGAAGTTTGAGAAGAGAGATGAGGTTAAAAAAAAAACTTATCCAAGAAGGAAAGTGAATCAAGCACAGAAATATCATAAACTCACTGACTTGCACCAACAATTCACTTGAGTTCAGCTATCATGAATTTACAATAAGATCAATCAGTCTGATCGCATAATATTCTTTAACTATTTTTCCACTAACGTACAGCCATGGAGAGTAGAGCTAAACTAGGGTTGAGGGTTTGAAAACTAAGGGAACGATGGGCAAGGGAATTGAGAGTGTTTACAAGGGAGTGACTATGATAGACAATAGAATCTAAGCTGGACAAAGAGAAAAGTGGTCGTCGAGTAAAAAAAGCTTCAAAAGATTGAAAGTCCTGGTGGAGTGGTGGAGCTGGTGGAAGTGTTAGTCTGTGTTTACCTTTGGCAAGAACAGTTTTGTTAAAGACTAGATGGAAGCAGATTGCAGTGAGCAGAGGAATGAGAGGGAAGAGAAGAAGTAGACAAGAATGATAGCCAGTAGACCAGAGGAGGTACACTGGTACAGATAGGAACTGAAAATAGAGGGAATCCAGGACGGATGAGCCCTATAGGACCAGTGGTGTGAGTGGCAAAACAGGGAGGGTAAAGGGAGAATGGGTAGGAAAGAGGGAACCG
>NW_022104341.1:76309572-76324336 GCF_000313985.2 Echinops telfairi
CTCATCTTTCTGTCCCAGAGTGCCTTGTGGATTTGAACCACCGACCTTGTGGTTAACAGTCCAACACTCACTTGATGGCATCACCGGGGCTCCTTTGCTTTGTCCAAAAAGACTGGGTAAAGCTACTACTTAGCCCAGATGTTGTAGGTGCATACTGAGGCCCTAAAGGAGTTTGTCCTTTGTTTTGGACACCTTTTTTTTTACTTCGATACACGCTTTTATTTATTTATTAAAAGATCATTTTATTGGAGGCTCCTACAACTCTTTATTAAAATCCATACATTGATTGCATCAGGCATATTTGTACATATGTTGCCATCATTCTTTTCTAAAATTTACTTTCTATGGAGCCCTTGGTATAAGTTCCTCCCTCACCCTTTGTGGCCCCTTGATAGATTATAAATTATTATTTTCATATGTCACACCAACCAATGTCTTCCTTCCCCCATGGGAGGAAGAGTGTGTTCTGCCCCCTGGAGGGGTATGTGTATAAGGTTATGTGTTGATCATTGCGATAGCTTCCTCCTCCTTCCCCTTCTGGTATTGCTATTCTCATTCCTGTTCCTGGATTCCATGTGTTGTGAGCTTTTATCTCTTATCTATACCTGTGTACACGCTCTGGTCTAGTCCAGAGTGAGAAGTAGCACTGGGATCATGATAGTGGGGTGGGGTGGGGTGTGAGGAAGCTTCAAGGAACCAGAAGAATAGTGTGTGTTCCATTGTGCTTTCCTGTGCCCTGGTTGACTCATCCCTTCCCTGTGTCTTTTGGACACTTTTGAATAGAAAAATCGATGACTGGCTCTGAGATCGGATGAACACATTAGAGAACACAGAGGACTCCTGCTTCTGATTAATATAATGGTCACAGTGGAAAGGTAAATTCAAAGAGCGCCACAAAGATTGATTGCTGTGATTTTGCAGAAAGAAGGCCAAACTCAGAGCCAGAAAATCTGGTTTCTAATCCCAGCTCCACCATTCACTAGTTATATTGCTTGGGCAAATCATTTCATCAGGCTAAGCCTCAGATCTCTCATCTCCAAAACAGGACTAGTAACACTTGCTCATATTGCCGTGAAGAATAAAAATAATGTGTATAGAATGTCTAGCACTGTGCTTAGCAATGCAGTCACTATTTAATAAATGTTTGTTGAGTCTGAACCAATTTTATTTATGAACACACAGTCCTTTCAACCCCACCCACATTTAAATGCGTATATAAAAAAGCATCGTCCCAGAAATATTTAAGAGTGTATGTAGGATGATGCCAGCTATTTCTAAAAGGAGCTGACTTTGTTTATAACATCTGTAAATTATTTTATAACTTCATTTTCTAAACAGGACATAGAGAAGCAATGGAGAGAACTGTTTGAAGAAATGGAAAAAAGAAAACAGGAAGAAGAGGCTCATAAAAAAAAGGAAGAGGAGGAGGAGGAGGAGGAGGACATCTGGGGCATTGAGGGGGGAAGTGAAGAGGACGGTGCAGAAGAGCCGGGAAATGGCAGGCAGACGAAGGAAGATGATGCTGAGAGAGCATTTCGGGTTAAAAATGAAGTTCATGTTGACCAGAAGGATGAACTGTAAGGGTAGTGGGCGGGGTCGGGATGGGGGTGGTTTACACTCAGAGGCAAATAATATTGCTTAAAAAGAGAAATATTTGTGGAGTTGGCAAAATCTAGTGGAGCAAAATTACTTGATATTTTAATGAGCTTGGAATTTCTAGTTCTACCCCACCTCTTTTGCTCTGTTCAACCTGAGAGAAGTTGCATCATTTTGTGGGGCTTCTATTTCTTTAGTGAAAAGGGAGTGATGATTCTTATTCACGGCGATTAATCAAGCTAATGTATGTAAAATACCCAATATATACAGTCAACCAATGGTAGCTATGACTCCTATCATCACGTTGTATATAAACTCTTTGCTAAATAAACACTTATATAAACTTGCTCCTTACCTTCCATGTATCCCTTAACACCCAGGGGTCTGGTTTTATTTAAATTTCCATATCACTTAGAATTTACTGAGTAGTGCTGGCAGCTGCACTCGTGGCCCATGTTTCAGTCTTGTGGAAATAAGAATTTAATACAAAATCAGTCTTTGCCTTAACATAGAAGTACTGTAAAAAAAAAGAACATAGTTTGTGAAAATCCTTTTGTGTTCTGCTGTTTAGCGCCCTATGTAATTTTCCAATAATTGTCACCCTTTTGTAAGTTCACTGGTCTTCTATTTATCTTTCTGGTCAAGGAGACCTGATATGGGTTATGTGTGGAGTTACTACTAATCACCAGGTCAGCATTTTTAACCCACCAACTGAGGGAGAAAGATGAGGCTTTCTGCTCCAATGAAGAATTACAGTCTTGGAAACCCAAGGGGGCACCTGACAACAACAACAGCAACAACAGCAGCAGCAGTCACTATAGAACCCCAGACCAACCAAATCCAGTCTTTCTAATCAGATTCCAATTCGTTGCGACCCTAGGTTGGGTTTCTGAGACTATAAATATTTATCGGAGCAGACAGACTCAAATTTCTTGCACAGAGCAAAAGATGGTTTTGAACTGGTGACCTTGCAATTTGCAGCATCACCCGAGCTCCTTAGCTATTATGTTGTTTTTGCTAGGTGCTGTGAACTTGGTTTTCTGACTCATAGGAACCTCATGTACAACAGAACAAAACACTGCCCTTTCCTGCGCCGTCCTCACAATTGTTCCTGTGCCTGAGCCCATTGTTGCAGCCACGGTGTCGGTCCATCTACTTGAGGGCCTTCCTCTTCTTTGCTGCCCCTCTGCTTTACCAAACATGATCTGAGCATTGATCACTACCAATATCTGCTTTGATTGGTCAGGCTTGTACTCTACCAGTTATTACAATTTTTAATATCATCAAATAAAGATACTGATGATCATGCAAAATTTCAGGGGGAGAATTAAGCAGTATGAGGACCCACGTGATATATATATTAAGGCTAATTTTTTTTGCTTTGAATAAGTTTTCATTTGCCTTTTGTTTTAATTCACTATGCAAACATTAAGGCGCCCTGGTGGAGTAGTGGTTACACACTAGGTCAGCAGTTCAAAACCACCTGCCACTCCTCAGGAGAAAGATGAGGCTTTCTACTGCTGTAAAAAATTACAGTTTCAGAAACCCATGGGCGCAGCTCAACCTGCCCTATAGGCTCATGGTTACCAGTCCCCATAACTCAATGGCAATGAGTTATGAGGCAAATATTATACCAGAAATTAAAGTAATTAAAAACATATATGTGTATATATGGAATTTCACTAAGTCTGCACACAGACTTTTACATTTTTTATTTTTTTCCAAAATTTGTCCTCTGAAAACGATCTCCCATTCTTCCCCTGAACTATGCATCTCCTGAAGAAGTTTTAAAATTCTGATTATATTTTTAATTTTCAAATATAACATGTGCTAATGAAAACAATTTGCATTCAAGTATGTGAGTATAAAGAAGAAGAGAAAAATGGCTCCGAATGCCAATATGCAGAGACAATCATGCAATATTTACTGCATTTCCCTCTAGGTTTGTTTGTTGATGGGTTGACATAACCTTGGATGTAGGAGATTTAGTTAATCACCTCCTCAACACAGCAAGACATGGGGTTCCAACACCTTATGGGCAACTCATACTTGCCCTTTAATATTATGTAAGTTTGGCCCTCACTTTGAAATGATTAAGTGACAAATTCCTCATCACAATCATCTTCACTTGCTGCATGTAACTCTTACATCGTTGAAAATGCTTGCAACCTTTTCTTGCCCTAACCCAGAAAATCCATTGCCCTAAATTTGATTCCAGCTAATGAACTTTACTTTATAGAAGCAGATTGCCACATCTTCCATCTGCAGTATCTGCACTACAGTAAGGCTAAATCCTACCGGTGTGCACTGGTTCTGATGTACCGACAGCATTCAAATTAATGACACATTTAGGGACAGATCTCAATCATTCATGTCCAGCCAGTGACAATGGCACTTTAAAACTTTGTTTAGTTTTTCCCTCTTTCATTTCCAACTCTGCTCCCATTTCCCCCCTTTTTATTCCCCTTTCCATCCTCACATGGGCAGTTCAATTTAATGTACATCTTTTTGTTTGTATGTGTCAAAAATTGTGCACTTTTATGTGAAAGTGTGTTTAATTTGTGGAAGTTGTTTATGTTTAAATCTTAATTTTTCCTTCTTGTTTTCACTGACATTATGATAAAATGAATTAGATTGCTGGGTATGTATCGAATCTATTGCTTCCTATTGGCTGCCGTGTGCTTCCTAGTGTACGAGCTATCACTTTTAGCTATCTACTTTCCCAGTGGTGGACAGCCAGGTTGCCTCCAAGTCCCTGACACTATAAATAACACTGCAGTGAATATTTTATGCACAATCCCTTATGTGACTGCAACAACAGACTATATCCCAGAAGTGGAACTGCAGGGGTCATACAATGAATTCTTAATTTGCATAACTAGGTCACAGTGTTCTTCATAGTTACTATGTCCTCCGTTCCAGGTAGGCCTGAGGACTCCAGTCATCCCATAGCCTCTCCAGCTCTTGGCCTTCCAAGCATTCAAATTTTTATGGTTTGATAAATGTAAAGGGATTGAATATTGCCATTTTAATGGACATTTCTCTGATATTTTTCAGCATCTCTTATATGTCTTTTGACTTTTGAGTTTCCTCTCTGTTTATATTTTTGTTTATTTTCTTTTAGAGGTTGTTTCCCTCCTCAGGGTTTGTAAGAGTTTTGTGTATTAGATAGTTCAAATCTCTTGGCATCTTCTCTCTCTTTCTCTCTCTCTCTGGTTCTACTGCATTTTTTACAAATATAAAAAAAATGTTAAAAGGAACAATCATTTTCAGTTCTCCAACGTCTTTGAGCCATCCCTCTGGCCCACACAACTCTGGGCCCATTTCCTTGGAACAGTTCAACATTGTATCTATTCATTGCCGTCTTCATGGAAAACAGCCAGTGCCAGCAATGAGGGGAAGAGGCTTAGAAAGAAGATGGAGAGAGTACCATCCAGGTTCCACTGTGGAAAGGCCAGGTAGGGATTCACAGCATTCAGACCAAAGGGCTGATGGCCTCACAACGATATAGTCGAACTAAAATAGCCCAGAGAGGAGACAGGGTAAGCCCAGCAGAGGCATTGTGCCATGTCAGATGATCCTGCCAGTCTCGGAATAACCCACTGTGGTATTAGTATGGGAAAGACCAGGCAGGTAGATTCTTGAGAAGTTTCATAATTCTCCCTGGTTGGAAGGTGAGGAAAGTAGTGTTGGGAAGCCACCAAAATGCCTCAAACACTAAGGAAGGCTACGAGGGGGTGCACAGTTTCACAAAGCACTGCGATCACAGACCGTAGCTCAGTAGGGAGCAGCCAGTGACACTTGACCCGGGTTGGGCAGCCTGGTGAGTTCACAGAACAGCTGACAACAGTGGGGTCAGGGAACGTCAAGGAGCCTTGGTTTCTTCATCTGTGAAATGGAAGTGATAAATAGCTATCTTACAGTGGTGATAGGAAGAGCAAATCAGTAACAGATGGGACTGCCCCTTGTGGTTCAGAAAGATGAGATGCTGTTCCCATTCTTGCTTTCATCCTGCGTCATTATTTCAGATGCTGGTTTTTAATCTGTACTGGTGCAAGGGAGGTGCCCCTACCCCTGCCCCCCCATTGTGCCAATTCCTGTAGAATTGGTCTTGCTTGCTTTCTAATAATGGATAAAATGTTGAAATCACATTTGACCTTAGAAGCAGGTTGCATCTAAGGCAGCGGTTCTCAACCTGTGGGTCATGACCCCTTTGGGGGTCGAATGACCCTTTCACAGGGGTCGCCTGATCCCTAAAAGTAGCAAATTTACAGTTATGCACTGGAGATCCCCTTGCAGGGGGGTCTCAGGGAGTAGACAAGCCAGTCACGGTGTGATGTAGCAACGATAAAATATACAACTTTCCTCTAGTTCCTAAATGTTTCCTCCTTGCTCCCACTATCCTGATACAAATTCTACCTTGCAAGTCTGGCTAGACCAGAGGATGTACACTGGCACAGATAGGAACTGAAAATACAGGGAATCCAGGGCGGATGAGCCCTACAGGACCAGTGGTGTGAGTGGCGAAACAGGGAGGGTAGAGGGAGAGTGGGTAGGAAAGAGGGAACCGATTACAAGGAACTATATGTGACCTCCTCCCAGGGGGACGGACAACCAAAAAGTGGATGAAGGGAGACGTCGGACAGGGCAAGCTATGACAAAATAATAATTTATAAATTATCAAGGGCTCATGAGGGAGGGGGGAGCGGGGAAGAAGGGGAAAAATGAGGACCTGATGCCGGGGGCTTAAGTGGAGAGCAAATGCTTTGAGAATGATGAGGGCAATGAATGCACAAATGCGCTTTACACAATTGATGTGTGTATGGATTGTGATAAGAGTTGTATGAGCCCCTAATAAATTTTTAGAACAAATAAATAAATAAAAAAGAAAAAAAATTATAGTTATGACGTAGCAACGAAAATAATTTTATGGTTGGGGGTCGCCACAACACGAGCAACTGTATTACTGGATAATGAAAGACTCAGGCCTTGGGGAAGGAAGGCCCCAAGCATGTCAAACACAGGTTCAAATCTCTTCATTTAACACTTTCTAATTTCTATTCGGTTCCGTTGTGGCTTAGAAGCCTTGATGATGCAAAGGTTAATTACTCCACTGCCGATGTAAAGGTGAGTTGCTCAAACCCACAGAGGGGTCTGAGGGTGCCTGTTGTGTGATTCTCTTCCAATAAAGACTGCCATCTAAGACCAGGGCAGTTCTGCTCTGCCCTACAGGGTTGCCATGCGTGAAAATCAATTCGACAGCACCAACCAATAGTCCTCCGTTGTGGCTAGAGGAGTGCATATTGTTTTGTTGCTGTTGTTGTTTTTCTCTTCTTTCCATCGCTCAGGCACGTAGAATTGCTTTACTTCCTTGGAGGATGGCTGTGGGTCCCTCAAGGCCCTATGTTTGCAGAATTTGGGCCAGGAATACATGCTCACAGGATAGGCCTCACAAGAGGGATCCTGCTCCCTGCAGGCAACTGGAGTTGGTAACTCAGCTTCTCACATAGGGAAGACTTTGATTCTGACTAAACTGAGAGATAGTGGTGCCTGCGATGTTTTCTAGAACCGGTTCTTCTACCACATAATTGCTCATTAGCCTCTAATAAGCCCATGCATTAGGTACGGATATCCCATTTTACTAATAATGAAATGGAAGGTTACATAAATGAACTTAATCAAGGTGACAAAGCTCACAAGGAGAATGTGAGGAGAAAAGGGCTTTGGAGTCAGACAACCCTAACTCAGGGACCTAACACTGCTCTTTGCTAGATCTCTGGTCCAGTGACCAAAAATCTCTTACATCTCAGTGTATTTTTCTCTAAGGTGGGCATTGTATCAGTACCCACCTCACACGAATGTTGTTAAGTTGCATTGAGAGAGAGCAGTTGGGCCTTGAACAATATGGATTTGAACTGTCTGCTTACATGAGGGCTGTTCAAAAAGTTTGTGGGGAAAAAATGGAATTAAAAGATAATGAAATTTCCCCACAAACTTTTCAGAGCCCCTTATATATTTAAAGCAGAGTGTTTGGCACGTGAGAGGTACTCAGTCAGTATTTAGGTCCTTGATAAGTGTACTGAAGTCTGGACGGAACCCACAGATTGTACCTGTGGTGCTGCCTTGCAGGAAACATTAATCATCATCAAACTCCTTTAGAACTTTTCACGAGACATTGAAATAGTTGACTTTACAAACCCCTTGGGCTGTGATTCAAGATGATAGTTCCCCAAAATGAAATGAGACAGCAAAAGGAGCTTAGGCATGGGAGTCCAGAGATTTGAAATCAAATTCTCTTCTTTAGTAGCATGGGAGACCTTGCAAAAGGCACTTTGAGCCTCAGTTTCTTTATTTGTAATGTGAAGATAATATTACTTACCTCATAGGGTTCCTGGAGGTACAAATAAAGAAGGATGTAAATGTCCTTTTCACTAGTTTAGAGATGCTGTAGAACTATGAGGAGCTCCCATTTTCTCCTCAGAAGGAAAGTTCACAGTGATCATCTGAGGTCTGCCTCCTACGGAGCCGCTACAGAGCCTCCCAGTGAGCAAATCCTGCCTCCGTCACTATATGCCTCATTTACTAGGTTGTGCAGCAGCAGCAACCTGTGCTCAGGAGTCCCTGGCTAAATCCTCACCCCACTGAAAGGCAGAGCTGTGCACACCATCCCCACCTTATCCTCTGCCCCAACCAGATGTGTAGCTAAGATATGGTAGGCATGGTGCATGCATAGACACCACTTTACATAGGGCATCATTGAGCAGTTTCTATTGGCCCAGTCAGATCCAGCATCCTTCCGCAACCGCAAAAGACATTCATAGGCATAGTGAGGGGTGCAGAGGTGGGCACTTCACCACATACAGAAATCAAAGGCATGTCAGATGAAGCACGTGTGGAATATCATTATGAGGTGCTACAAATATGAAAGATGCCTGGCTGAGGCAGCCGCACAGAGTGGGGAAGGCTTTCTGCAGACAGGTCACTGTGATCAAGGTTTATTCCTCTTGAAACTGGGGCGGCAGGGTGTAATTTGGAAATTGCTCTCGGTGTTTATTAGCCTTGTTGTGGCCTCTGGCCCCAACCCAACTGTTTGGATCATAAATAAGAATCTGACCCAAAGCAAGCAAGCTATGGGTTTTTTCAATGATCTACGAGTGTCGTCTGGCCTATCCCATGACTTGCACACATCATTTGTTTCTCTCTTTGGAATTTGAATTGGGAAACATGAGATGATTGAGGGAATTAACAGCAAGAATTATGTCTACTGGATATCAAGACAGAGGCTCTGAGGCTGAGGGGGAGTATGTGTCAGAGGAGATAGAGACTGGACTGTGAAAAAACAGAGTTCTAATGAAGTAGAAATTCTGAGTAAGCAGAAACTATCAGGTGGAAAACTACATGTTTATTCAGCAATACTTTGTGGAGTTCCTTCTGAATATACAAACATGACTAAGATCATTTAAGTGGGAAGAGAGCTAAGACAAGCAAGTGGACCAATGAATAATTGCAAATTGTTTTAAAGGCTACGGAAAAATGAAATCTGGGGCTGAAATAATAAGACAGGACTTATTTTGAAAATAAAAAGGTAAGGGAAGGTCTCTCTGAACATAGCTACCAATTAAAATGAAATCCAAAGAATGAGGAGGAGCCAGTCATGCAAAGACCAGGAAGATGTTTGAGATTGAGACTATGTAACTGCCTGCCTCCCTAAAGGAACTCGTGGGGGCGGGGCTGGGATGGGGGGTGTTGTAGAGGGAACCACATGACTAGAACAAAGCAGCAGGAGATAAACGTGGAGGGATGGACAGAAGGCATGTCACTTAAGACTCAGCAGTACTTCATTAAAAAAAACCCTCCAACTCATTGCCATTGGGTTGATGCTGACTCATCGAGACCCTGTAGAACAGGGTACAACAGCCCTGACTTTCCAAGACTGTAACTGTCTACAGGAATAGAAAGCAGTCCTTGATAAGGAGTTGGGATTTTGGTTCCAGTGTAGCGAAGCTATCAAAATATTTAAGGCTAGGTGGTGGTTCAATGGACAAATTCACACCTTCCATGCTGACCACCTTGGTCTAATTTGTGCCCAATGCACTGCATTTCCAGGCCCTACTCATTTGTCAATGGAAACTTATGTGTTGCTGTGATGCTGAACAGATTTCAGCAGAGCTTCCAGACAGTCTCAGAGAGTCACAGCGACAGTTCTACCCTGTCCTATAGGTCACTCTGAGTGACCCGATAGTCGTCGAAACCAGTGACCAGTTATTATTGTCGATTCAAACTCATAAAACTGCTCAATAAATTTTTCGTGACGGACTTTTTGGAAGCAGATAAACACATAGTTCTTCCGAAGTACCTCCAGTAGGGTCAAACCATCCACTTTGGGGTCAGTAGTCAAATACCTAACCAGAGACTTCTAGGAAATGGTCAAGCCAAGCCAGTTGTCTATGAGTCACTTCCAACTCATTGGGGCCCCGTGTCGCGGAGAAAGCATTGCATAGAATTTTCAAGGTTGTGTCCTTTCAGAAACAGATCACCAAGCCATCTCTGGGTAGACTGGAACTGCCAACCTTTTTATTAGTGATAGAATACTTAACCTTTCAAGTACTTCTGATGATCGACTTTTGAGAAATCAACCATTAACATTCCTATGTGCACTCCCCACGGCCCCAACATGACTACTTAAACAGAGGGCCCATGGAGTATAGGTCTGCTCTGATGCACATGAGTTCAAGATGAGTCAGAATTGACTCAACTGCAAAGAGAATGTGGCTCAGCAAACGGGGACTCGTGTCCACAGCAGCTGTGCAGTGGAATCCGGAAGTCTACGGGCAGCTGTTTTCTTACACAGCTAAAGTGAAAGGATGAAATGTTGAAGAGCTGAACAGAGGAGTCCCAAGACTGAACTATTATAATGAAATGTAGAAAGATCTGGAGTTAGAAAACCAAAAGGGAAGAACATAGTCTATGTTTCTTTTATACTTCACACATTATAAAATGTAATCATTCAACCATATTGAGAAGATTTGTGCAATCATCACCACAATCAATTTCAGAATATTTTCTTCTCCTAATAACATTGTTAGCTCCCCAGTTCCCCCCATCCTCCCCCGCCACGCCCCTATTCAGTTACTGTCCCTATAGATCTACCTATCCTGGATTTCATATGCAGAAAGTCATGCAAAACAAAACAAAATCATGAAACCATACAAAGCAAACAAATAAACAAAAAAACCCAATAACAATCACTAGACAAAACAGAAAAACCTCAATCAAAGAGAAAGCAGAAACTATTAAAAACTGAAACAACTTTAAATGGGTCAAAAGGGAGATCAAATAATAAAGAGTATTACATTTAAACCTAACTACATTTGCCATAATTGACTTAGCAATTCTTTCTATCCAACAGCAAAACTATTCACATCCCTCGACTATAGTCTGAGGGAATTCATCAGAGACTTGATCTACATGGGGACCCTATGAATGGATTTTGGGGTTCCACTGTCATCTGTAGTCTTCTGCAAACCAGGTGTTCACAATTATACTCAGATGTCATTCCCTCCTTTGGATTTGAGTTTTTTTCATTTACAATCCTTGGCTCACACAGGCTGGTGTGCTTATTCCATTTGATCTTAATTGACACTTCATTTAGATGACTGCTTGTTTGAAGATCAGTCTTTAAGACTCCAGACACTATTCTTTCCGGTAGCCAGGTACCATCTGGTTTCTTCACCACACTTTGTACGCATATCGCCAGCGATCTCTTCTTGAGTGTGAGTATCAAGCAGAACTATGTCATAAGAACTAATTGGTCTTAGATTGGACCTAAAATTAACAGGGATCCCCAAATCCATCCATATATCTATGGTTTATGTGTGTCTCTGGTTCATTTTAGAGACATCTTTATCATTTTATGATACAGAACATTTAAAATAATCCAAATTACCTTATGCCCTAGGGGGATGATTTATAATGTTCTTTATCTACATTTATTAAGCTGAAAGAACTAGAGAAAAAGCTCAAGATTTGAGATGCAACATTGAAGAATTCTTTGGGCAAAATATTAAATGAAGAGAAAGTATCAAAAGAAGATGGAAGGACAGGCAAGGGTGTTGAGCAGCCTTACTATCAGACTGAGATCATTGTAATCTTGATTGTACTGGATCAAACTTGATACTTGGTTAGCTGATCTCCCTCTTCGCCAAACCTGAATTTGTTCTAGGAGCAAGTATCTCTTTCTTGTTCCATGACAAACATTTCTTCCTTGGCTTTTTAAATACTGATGGTGGTCTTTTCCCTCCTACTCAATATTTGTATTTTTATCTTTATATTACTATTTTATCTTACCACTCTATTTCATTTTTGGTTTTTTTATTGTTTCAGATGGGTTTACCAGATTGTGAAGCACAGAAGGAGGGGATGTACAGTTCTAATAACTGATGCAAGGGTTTATAGGGGATATAGGAGTGGGGGTGGGAAATAGGGAAGACTTCAGGAGTAAACAATGAATACAGGAGTGGGGAAGGAGCACTAGAACTGATTGTGATTATACAACTCATTTTAAAGGTGATTTAACCATGGGGGAAGGGGAAGAAAATGTTCTGAAATTGATTGTGGTAATGATTGTATAATTCTTCTTTATATGACTGAATTGTTGAATTGTATAATATGTGCCAATAAAACTGAAGAAGAAGATTGGAAGGAAAGAATATGCAGAGTTACTGTACTGAAAAGAATTGGTTGATGCTCATCCTTTCCAGGAGGCCAGCTCCAAGCTCACTGCCATCGAGTCAATTCTGACCCATGGTGACCTGCCCCTGTAGGTTTCTGAGACTGTAGCTCTTTATGGGAGTAGAAAGCCCCATGGTGCAACTGGTGGTTTAGAACTGCTGACCTCCCAGTTAACAACAAAATGTGTAACCACTACACCACTAGGGCTCCTCTTCTCAGGAGTTAGCATTTGACAAATGACAAAGAACTACATCGTATTAGGATGTATCTCAGAGAAGCCGTGTCATTAGAGGTCACCATGTTGAAGTTGTGCTATATGTTTTTTGATAGATGAAACCCTGGATTAATGAACCTAGAGAGACAGCAAGTAAAGTAAGGGTTTCAGGGGCCAGCGGGAGAGCGGTGGAGGGAGGCTAAAGTGGAGACGATGTCAAGGAGTTCATGTAGAAAAAGAATGTTTGGAAACTGTGGTAGCAATTGCACAATTCCGCTTGGAGTCATTGCACTATGGAATGAAATGATATATATATTAATAAAAATGTTTTAAAAGAAGGAAGAAAAATATTAAAAAAATAACGAATAGAAGGCAGAAGTCCAAGCTGCCCTGAGGTGCTGGTGAGCACAAAGGCTCCAGGAAGTGATAGAATTCCCATTGAAATGTTTCAATAAACTGATGCAGATTGGGGGTGCTAACTCTTCTATGCCTGGAAATTTAGAGACAGCTGCCTGGAAAACTGTGTTGGCAAAAAAATCATGGTGATACCATGGACAAACACATCCAAGTTAGAAGAGGTACACCCAGAATGTTCCTTAGAGGTGAGGATGGAAGACTTCATCTCAAATACTTTGGACATGTTACCAGGAGGGATAGTATAAAATAGAGGATGAGTGGAAAGAGCTAGACCCTCATTGAGATGGCTTGACCCAGTGGCTACAATAATGGGTTCAAACATAGCAACGATTTGAGAATGCCACGGGGTGGGCTGTGTTTCATTCTGTTGTACTGTGAGTTAGAACCAACTTGACACCATCTAACAACAAGACAGTAGGTGAGAAGGAGCCTTAGTGGTACAAGTTTACAGCACTCAACAACGAATTAAAAGGTCAGTGGTTTAAACCCACCAGCTGCTCTATAGGAGAAAAGACTTGGTGCTCTGGTAAAGAGCGCGACCTAGAAAACTCTACATATTCAAAATACAGAACATTCTACATAATACCTGGCTGACACTCCTCAAAAAGGAGCCCTTGCGGCACAGGGAGCCAAACATTGGGCTGCTAACCACAATGGCCAGCAGTTTAAACCAGCCAGTTACTTGGCACAAGAAAGATGAGGCTGTCTGCTCTGTTAAAGGCTACAAGTCTCAGAAACCCTAGAGCAGTCCTATTCTGTCCTGCAGGGTCCCTATCAATCAGAATCAGCTTGGTGGCATTAAATTTAGTTTTGGTGAATACTCCTCAAAACTGTCAGGATTATAAAAAACACGAAAATCTAAGAAACCACCTAATAGGTGACTAGCTATAAGCTGGTATTCTGGAACAGGTCATTAATATTAGGTCAAATTTTAAACTAATGAATAAGTTGTGATAAATATATCATGCAAGATGTTAACAATGTGGGACACCAGGCATGGGGTATGTGAAAATCTCTTGCAGCATCTTTTCAACTTCTCTCTCTCTCTTTTCAAACTTGTTCTTGTGAATTAACCAAAGGTTTACAGAGCAGATAAGTTTTCCATTCAGCAACTCATACATAATTTGTTTCATGTAATTGATGGCAGTCCCTACAACATAAGATCACTTATCCTACTTACTTCCTGTGTTTCTTGATTTTATTTCTTCATCTTTCCTAACCCTTCTGAACTTTGTCCTTGGCTAAATGCTTCCCTTTTGATCTTAAATGATTACTCTAAGGGGTCATCCCTGCCTGCACTTACTGTTCCCCTTAAAGACCTGTCCATGGTTTGACTGAAAATGGAGCCATGGGGATGAGTTCCGTTCCAGACCTGAAAGATGACTAAAGACCATAGTTTCAGGGTTCAACTTTTTGTAAAGCTAAAATCATTTCAAAATCAATCTTCATTTTTTGAAAAAGAAACACCCCAAGGGGCAGTGGATTCTATCATTGAGGTTACCATGAATCCACAACAGCAGAAAAAGGAGTCCCTGAATGGCATGCATGGTTCAGCATTCAACCACCGAAAGGTTGGCGGTTTGAACTTAGCAAGCGAGGCCTTGGAAGATGGGACTGGTCATCTGCTGCTGGAAGGTCCGTGCACTGAACATAAAATGGAGCAGTTCTACTTTGTACCCATGAGGTTTCCAGGCATTGGATGTGACTTTACTGTATCCAACAACAATATGGCAGAGAAGAAGACCCTAAGCTCGTACCAGGGTTTGGGAGAAGCTTTTACACTGGGCCTCAATCCTTCTTCTTCTT
>NW_022104341.1:76324876-76326846 GCF_000313985.2 Echinops telfairi
AGGCAAACATTTATAGAAGGGGCCTGGGGGAAGGAGTGTGGGCAGAAGAGGTCCCAGGCCATGGAAAAACATCTGACACATGTTACGAGTTCAATTAAAAAATAACTAATAACAGCAGGAAAAAAATCTTAGAGCACGTAAGAGCTGGAGATAACCCTAGAGAAGAATGCACCCAGCCCTTTCTCTTTATAGCTCGGACTCTGGGTGCCTGAGGGGGGAAAGGACAAAGCTCAATCCACAATGATGCGGTAGAGAAGGTAATGTTTTAAAATCACATCATGCTAGTCTGTAAACATAGAGGTTCGGTTATTTTCTTTTTTAAGATTTTGGTTTTCTGGTTCGGTTATTTTCCAACAGTATTGCAAACATAACCTACAAAGAGGTTGGCCCTATAGTAAGTATTGATGAAGAGTTCCTTAACTGAATCAGGATAATGGTGCCCATTATGTCTTCTTCTACACCGGTGGTTCTCAGCCTTTTAGTGCCGTTTAATACAGTTCCTCGTGTTGTCGTGACCCCCAACCATAAAATGATTTTGATTGCTACCTCATAACTATCATTTTGCTACTGTTATGAATCGTCATGTAAGTATCTGATATGCAGGATGTATTTTCATTGTTACAAATTGAACATAATTAAAGCATAGTGATTAATCACAAAACACTATGTAATTATATATTGTGAAATAGTTATGTGTTTTCCGATGGTCTTAGGTGACCCCTGTGAAAGGGCCGTTAGACCCCCAAAGGAGTCTTGACCCCACAGGTTGAGAACAGCTGTTCTACACTGAAACAATTTGGCTATTCACCTCCAACTGTTTTCCAATGGCAACGTTATAATCATCCCCTTGATACTCATCTTCTCTCCTGCTTCTTCTTGCCTGTTACTTTACCTTGCCAAATCTCTATTTGGGACAATCAAACTATCGATCTATTCTCCACCTTTGAGAAAGTGGATGAAGAAAAACCTACAATGATGTTGACTGGACTTAAGACTCATCAACACCAACCTTAAATGGTAAAGTTTTAAAAGGCAAACATGTCATTTGAGTAACTAAACTGCCTGACCGAAGTCATGGTCATTTTAATCACTTCATATTCATGGGAAAACTAGACGATGAGAAAAGAAGATAGGAAAATAATTTGTGCACCTGAGCTATGGTGTTGGCAAAAGATATTAAACATTCCTTGCTCTGACAGAAGACCAAACAAATCTGTCTCAGAAAAAATATAACCGGATGCTCCATACCAGCAAGAATAGTGAGACTTCATTGTGCTTACTTTGGACATGTTGTTAAGAAAGATCAGTCACTAAAGAGAGGACATTGTGCTTGCTCGAGCAGGGAGTCAGTGAAAGCAAGGAAAACTCTCCCTGGGATGGGTTGACACATGAGCCTCAACCATTGACTTCAACATAACAAAGATCATGGAGATGGTACAGCTCAGAGCAGTATCTGACATGATAGCAACTAACAACAACTTCGAATGGGCCTTGAGCACTGCCTGGGACTCATACACGATGTTAAAGCCCACCCACTTTTCCCAAGTGATTATCAGACCCTTTCTCTTCTCACACTTTCAAAACCTTTCCTTCCTGCTCCCTGGCAATAGATGGCCCATCCACCTGCACCCATGCCCTTGTACTCAGCCTTCGTTCTTATACTCTAAAGCCAGTTCTTTCTTCTGTGCTCCAGCAATTCCCCTCTCACCTACATCACCAGCATTTCCCTTTCTACAGGACTATCTATCAATTAAAAAAAAAAAGCTTTTATCTTAAAAGAAGAAATCTCTCTCTTAACTCCACACCCCCCTCTAGCTGTCACACCATTTGTATATTATTTCAACTAGGCATTTCCAAAGGACAGAGAATCTTCCTTGACAGCAAGTCCTCTACTTTCACTCTCCGGAGCACACTTCCATCTGGATTTTCCCTCTCCCTCCACAGAAATCCTTCTTTTTTTAAATTTTTTT
>NW_022104341.1:76329517-76344359 GCF_000313985.2 Echinops telfairi
TGTATTCCTCCTCATTTTACATTGCTCCTCTGGAAATCCTTCTTATCAGTCACCCTAAACCTGTATGTTGCTAAATCTGGAGATCTAAATTCTCATCTGACTAGCCCTATGACTAGATTTGACGCATTTTCTCACTCCTTTCTTCCTAAAACACTTTCTTCATTTAGTTCTACAACAGAAAAATATTCTCCTGTTTTCTTCTAACCTGTTATTAGAGTAGGAAACGTTTATTCCTTCTCAATCTCCTTGGCTAGTTCCTCTTCATTTCCCTGACCTCCAACATTGAAATGTCCCAGGACTCAGTTGGATTTCTTGAATCTATCCATACTCAAAGCAGAGGTAATCTCACCCAATCTCACGGCTTTAAATGCCCCCATATACTGCTGCTGATGTCCAAAATTCAGACTCCAACCCAGAACTCTTCCCTAACCTCTAGTTACTCCATCTGCATCCTTGATATTTTTACTTAGATATCTAAAAGGCATCACAAACTTAGTTCAAGTCTACATTCCTGATTTTTCCCTCCAAATTTTCTTCTATCTCATTATGTTAGACAGGATTCTCTAAAGAAACAAAATCAGGACACTTATGTTTGTATATCTATATGTATAGACATACAACATACAAAATAAACAGCTAATTAGTCTACAGAGCAGTACAAATGGCTTAGTGCAACTCACTTGTGTGAGACAGCTAATACACTGGCAGTCCTTCAAGTCTTGAGGGCCGCCAGGTGCAAGTCAAGGAAGCAGACAGCTGAGTCCTCTGTAGAGCAATTCAGGCAATCTGGCTACAGGCAGCAAACAGCAACGCAGGTCACCAACAGTCAGCCAGATAACAGTCCAACAGCCCCCAGCTCAAGCGATATATAACTCCAGTAGTGTGGCAAAGCAGGTCTTGAAGGAACCTCAAACTACAGCGGCACAGTCCATGGGTTAGGTGTCCTACAGGTAGTGTAGCTTGCAAGTTGAGGCAGAGAACCAGCTAAGGCAGTGCACACTGGTCCAATCATCAAAGAGCAAGAGACCAGAAAGGCGAGGCTCGCTGAACCATTTATCTCTCCACCCTTCAATTAATTCCACATGTGTTCATTGGCCAGGATGGCACAATAAAGCTATCTATCACACTCATCATTCTAGTTGCCCAGTCAAAAACCTAGTATTAGGTAGACTCTTTTCTTCCTCTGATTCTCTATAAAGACTCCTTTGGATTCTACTTTCATACTACATAGAGAATCTGACCACTCCTTCCTTAACACAAGTGCTGTTTTTCCTACATCTTGTGTCTCCCTACATCATTAGGATTCTTCTTCTTTTAATTTTATCACCTTGTATTTATAATTGCTGCTTTACTTGTTTGTCATTCTTTCTGGACAGGTGGGTGCTCCTTAAAGGCATGACAACACCCTTTTTACTTTTTTAACTCTTCATGGTAAGACTTAGACTTTTAACAACTTGATCAAGATCATGTAGTTTATAAATAGAGAATCTTGGTTCATTGTCAAGTTTCTCTGATTTTAAGTTCATTCTAAAAAATTATTTGTTGAAGAAATGGTAGGAAGTTGATTGATTTTTGTTTTTTTAAGTTTCATTCTTAAGTAAACCTGCCTTTGGGAATTCTAATCAGTGGTCTAAAGATAAGTCCAGTGGGTCCAGAGTTCATTCAGTGAAATACTCCTTTGTGGGGTACAGTGAAAGACTTTGTGGAATACAGTGAAATACTGTGGAGATACAGTGAAATACTCCTTTGTAGGCCTGAGATAATTAATGCACCTTTGATGGTTTCTGTCAGAATCTTCTCTACTGAATAATGCAATCATAAAAATTAGTATGTGTTTTTTCACAGTGAATAGACATTTAATTATAGGGACAAGTGATTTTACACAGAATTTCAGGTTTGTTGTTGTTAATAAGTGTTGAGTTGGTCCCTGACTCCTGGAGGCCCATACACACTGGAACTAAACGCTGGTCTTGTTCTGCACCATTGCCAGATTGGTTGTCAATTGGACCATTGTGATCCCCAGGGTTTTCAGTGGCTAATTTCTGGAAGTGTATCACCAGGCTTGCTTCTAAGCCCATCTGAATCTGGAAGCTATGGTGAAATCTGTTTAGCATTGAAGCCATGTGAAAGACTCCACTTCAGGACAGGCGATGACGATGTATGCGGTACTGTGCACAGGAGGCAAACCTGGGTCTCCTGCATGAAAGTTACAATGCCTACCTCTGAACCCAAAACAGCCTGCTTTCTTGAATTCAGTTCTACAATGTCAAGCATTTTCTAGGCCTCACTACATTTTGGTTTAACAAAAACTTCCCCAAATGTAACTTTTAAAATTCTGTGTGCCTAACCTGGTGCTAAGAAGTTATCAAAGTCATCATCACTTAATCTTCAAACAGCACAGTTGGGAGATAAGGACTGTCAGCTGTATCTCACAGATGAGAATCAGAGTTAAGTAACTTGTCCAGGCTCCCAGGGGCAGGACCAAGATTTGAACCCAGGCCTTTTTGATATCAAATCTACTTTAACCACCCACTCCTTCCATTTTCCCTGCTCACAGTGGATAATTTTACAGTTGTTTCTTACATGAGGTTAGGCATGGAAGTCAGTAAGACAAAAAATTCATATTATAAAAGAAATTATTTTTGAATGCTCTAAATTACTCTTTCAGCATAACAGGGATGTTATAAGCTGCATAACATAAGCATAAGCTACACATAGTCAGTGTTACCCACTAGCCTTAGGTCAAATTTTTATTTCTTTGGTTGAAATCCTTGGCTTGCACATAGGCACTACGTTGAAAAATAGCAACCATCACAACCACAAAACCTTTTCTTCAAACCCTGAACACTGAAGATGTATAATTGCTTTCATTTATTGTTAAATGCAAACACCATGTTATTCTCCTTTATTTACACCCTTTGATTTTCAAGGGGTGTGTAGCAGGGCTGGGTAGTTTTCCAATGGAAATGTTGAATCCTTTTCTGTACCTCTCTCTGCCAAGTGTTAGGAAGTGAGGTAGAGTCTTCCTGAACTTTTAAAATGTAATGAATTAACTTCAAATCTGTGTTAGCGGTGGGACACAGACAGGGAGGGTAGAGTCAGTTACAAAGATTACCAAGGCTTTAATCATTATCATCATCAAAATGTGGTATTCTTTATTTGATGAGCACTTGTCCCTATGTGTCAGATGCTGGGCAAAGTGCTTTATAAACATTGTTCATTTGATCTTCTTAATCACTCTGTCAGGTAGTTTCCATAAAACTGAGACTCAAAGACTTTTAATAACTTGCCCAAGGTCAATAAAAATAGCTTATAAGTAGAGGGCCTTAGTTTAATCTCAAACTTGTCTTAAACTATTGTTCTGATACTGGAGTTCTTGGCCTATAATTCTGAGTTTCTGTTGAAAGGGTAAGAATCCCTGGTGGTGCAATGGTTAAGCATTTAGAAGTTGGTGATCTGAGCCTATCAGCCGCTCCATGGGACAAAAAGGCTTGGTGAGCTGCTCCCATAAAGATTCCAGCCTGAAAAAGGCCTACAGTAGTTGTACATTGCTCTCTAGCAGTGGTTCTCAACCTGTGGGTTGCGACCTCTTTGGAGGTCGAATGACCCTTTCACAGGGGTAGCCCGATTCATAACAGTAGAAAAATTACAGTGATGAAGTAGCAATGAAAATAATTTTATGGTTGTGGGGGGTCACCACAACATGATAAACTGTATTAAAGGGTCGCGGCATGTGGAAGGTTGAGATCCACTGCTCTACAGGATCACTATGAGTTAGAATCAACTCAATGTAACTTGATGGAACAAAACAACAATATTGAAAGGGTAAAATAGACTCTCGATTGGGCTTTTAAAAACATAAGGCTACTAGACTCAGATCCAAAATGCCACCAACTGGAGGCTATAAAAATTCCCTTTGCCCCTAATGGGGAATTTGCATCTCAGAGAATCTTCCTGTGATGTGACGCTCACTGCCATTGAGCCCATTAATCCTGACTCATGGCTACCCTCCAGGGTGGGGTAGAACTGTAGCTCTATAGGAGAACAAAGCCTCATCTTTCTTGCACAGAGCAGCTGGTGGTTCAAACCACTGACCTCGTGGTTAGCAGTCCATCGCTTACCCACTACACTACAAGGGCTCCTTAAGAGGCAGACATTTTTCTAAGCTTCTTCTATCCCTCCAGTATTTTCTAACATCTCCATCCTTATCTGTTAGTTCCTTCCTGTCTCACCCTTACCATGCTTCATTCCACCAATATCTCACCGTGCCCAGGACATGTGAGTTCTTCTGTACTTTGCTGATATATTGCCTCCCTGGAGAAACCTGGGCCCCACTGGGGGATATGGTAAAGAATTTAATGAGGAGTCTTTGTAGGGTTTTAAGCAGGTGAATTACAATTTTATGTTTAAAAGACCCTTCTGTTTATATTTTCAACAATACCCTCTGGATATGATAAAGAATGGATTGTAGGAGTAAGCGTGGAGATAGGGAGCTCAATTAAGGAGTGCTAGCAGTTATCCCTGAGAGAGGTGATGGTGGCCACAGAGATGGTGAGGAATGGTCAGATCTGGAATATACCAGGGAGCTTAAAAAGGTTCATGAAAAGTAGAATAAAAAGATCATGAACTTTTTCCTTTTTTTTCTTTTAAACTTTCCTTTGTAAAAAAATAAATCATTTTATTGGGGGCTCTTAAAGCTCTTATAACAATCCATACATAATTGTATCAGGCACATTTCCAAAACATTTTCGTTTTACTTGAGTCTTGGTATCAGATCCTCTTTTTATCCCTCCCTCCCCAACCCTCTCACCGTCGTGAACCCTTGATAATTCATAAATAATATTTATTTTAATATTTTAAATCATCTGCTGTCTCCCTTCACCCACGTTTCTGTTGTTTGTCCACCTGTAGGGGGCAGGGTCTGTATGTCATCATTGTGACCGGTTCCCCCCTTCTCCCCCTTCTGATAATGAACTGTTTCCATGAGCTCTTTGAAGCCCCCTTGCCCATAGACCTGGATTTTGGGGATACATGTTACAGGATGAGCCACTAGGACTTGCTGATGGACTGGACTTGGGCTGTGAGAGAACGCACAGAATCAAGGACAAGAAGTGGTGGAGGCCTGAACAAGGCCCCCTCTATTTGTGTTATAATAAGCAATGTTCAATACACAATCATGGTGTTAAACTGAGGAACAACTGTGACCATAGCTCAGAAAATCTTTGACTGGGAGAGTTGTCAATTGAGCATTGTGTGTGTGTGTGTGCGCGCGTTTTGGAGAAGTCTTGGTTTTCCCCTACTTCTGTGGTGTCTTAGTTTTCTCCATGAACCAATATTATCAGGACATTATTCTTCGACATTTAAGCTGAACACCGTGCTAGGGTTTTTCACAAGTCTTCCATCAGTGAACTTTCTTCAAAACCGGGAAATAAAAATGAATATGCTCATGCATGGAGAAGGAAACCACGAGTTTGTTTCTGATTTGACTGACGTTATGCAGCCAGTTGAGACTTACAGCCAAATTCGCCTCTCAAGATCATGCTCTTGTCACTGTGCTGATCCAAACAAAGGCACAGAATCAGAATTCCCCAAACTTTCCTTCTCATTACTGAAGCCTTCTGCTGACTGCCGTGTGCCCTAGTTTAGAGCCTACGCCTGGCAAACAGGACAGCTTTGTTCTGTCTGTAGCCCATCCTCTGACTTGCCTTGTGATTTAGGGCAAGCGTCTTAATTTGATGGTGCCTCCGCATTCCCACATGATAAGCAGGGCTAGTAATTACTGATGGAGAAAATGCTTTGAAATCTGTAGATGAAAGAGCCTACCACCATGAATGCAAATATTTTCTTTCCCATGGCATTTGTTTTGGTTTCTTTGAGATTCTAGGATTTTTGTTCAGGGGAAAAGAATGGTGAGGGGGATGGGAAAGGAGGGGAAAACCTAGAAGGAAGGAAATAAGGGCAAGTGTGAAGTGGCATTTACCTTCTTTTTTGTTAATTAATTATTTTATTGGGGCCTCTTACAAATCTTCTAACAATCCATCATTCAATTGCATTAAGCACACTTGTACATCGGTTGCCATAACATTTCCAAAACATTTTTTTCTTTTTACTTGAGCCCTTGGTATCAGCTCCTCTTTTTCTCTTCTCTCCCCCACAGGCATTTGCCTTCTTATTAGAAGCCAATGGCACTGTTGGGAAATAAGTATAAGTATCTCACTTACTCAATAGTACTTAATGAATGTTATTAATGAAGAAATAAATTTAATTTGGAAGGGGCAGACATTATCTAGTGCTTGCTCTGCATCAGGTATCAGACCTAGCGCTTTCACATGTAACACCATTTTAATCATCAAAATCACAGCAGTAAGTAGGTGTTATTACTGTGTTCAGTTTATAGGAGAGGCAATTATGGCTCAGTGTAGATCACGGACTTGTCCAACACCACAAAATGAGAACATTGGAGAGCCAAGACGGGAAGCAAGCTGAGCCTTCCCAGTTCTAAACTCAGGCTCTTTCTAGAATACCCTTTGCCTGGAAAAACTAGTGATGACGACAATTTTGAACTGTCTTGCACATCCCAGTTGTGTGTGGCATTTAGAAACCTCTTACTGGTTGTTCTTTTCATTGCTCAGTCCCTGGCACAGAGAAAGTTATTTGTGTAGCACAATTGTTATTATTGTGCAGCTTCACGTATTCTTTCTGCCCTGGGCAAAACCGAACAATAATGGCTATATTTATGAAGCTGGCAGCTTGGAAGCATGAGCTCTAGATTACCATTACAATGGCACTGTAAAGTTGTTGTTTTTGGTGTAGCTTAACACCACTTATACGGAAGCCCCTTCTCAAAGTCTCACGCAGATAAACTGGTTCTTTGTATATTCAGGAAGCTTCTCCGCAGTTTTTTTTTTCATCGTTGCAATTAATCATCCGGCATTTCTCAACTTGCTAAATGCTGACATCACAGATGTGCAGTGTTCCTAAGGCTGGAAAAGAGAGCAAGAGAGAAAAAGCAGTTGGGGCTTTCCAGAAGGCTGAGTTCTGGAAGTGCAGGAGCTCAAGTCCAGTCAATTCTGACTCATCGTGACCCGCTAGGACAGAGTAAAATGGCCCCTGGGGGTTGCTGAAGTTTTAAATCTTTCATGGAAGCAGAAAGCCTCCTTTTTCTTCAGCAGAGCAGCTGGGGGTTTTGAGCGGTGACACTGCAGTGAGTAGCCCATTGTGTGACCCACTCTCCCACCAGGGCTCCTCCTGAGTAGGTTAGAAAGATGAACAGATGGGTTGATCACAAAGTGGTCTGTCATCCAAGTTCTCATCTTCAGGCTAGTCCCAGGTTCAGGGTTACCATAAATCCAGAACATCATTTTCAGGTTTCCCTGTTCAAGAGCACCATTTTATCATATCCTCTTGGGGGTGATCAACGTCTGCAGGACACCAGCAGCATATCCTTGCAAAAAAAAAAAAATGTACATTTTGAGTTAGAAGACCTGTGTAGAATTCTCAGCCTTGTCACAAACTATGAACGTGGACAAATTCCTCTTCTGTAAAATAAAATTAACAATCAGCCCTATAGCATGTTGTAAGGATTAAATGGAAGACTAAGGGAAAGCCAACGGTTGCTAGTTATTAATATCTGATTTTGGGTCACCAGATATGGATGTATAAAAGCAGAAATTGGCTTTATCTGCTTAGGAAATGCCTACCTTTCCAGTATAACAGGAATATCTGTGTCAGTCATTCTAAGAACACTTTTCTGTTATCCAGGTTATCTACAAAATCAACTTTTAAGTGAAGAGGTGCCTGAGAGGTAGAGAGCTAAATGATGATTATGAAGAAAGGTGTCATTTAAAAACCCATCGCTGTGCTCGCTTCGGCAGCACATATACTAAAATAAATAAATAAAAACCTATTGTTGCGAGGTTAATTCTGACACATAGCAACTCTATAGGATAGAGTAGAACTTCCCCATAGGATTTTCAAGGCTGTAAACTTTGGGGTAGCAGACTGCCTCATCTTTTTCCCACTGAGTGATTGGTGGGCCCAAACCTCCGACTCTGAGGTTAGTAGCCCAATGCTCAACCCACTGTGCCATGAGGGCTGCCCAGGTGTTGTTGCAGCTACTATTTCTTGAACATCTATTCTAGGCCAGGCTCTTTTTTTTTTTTTTTTTTTTTTTTTTTAACATTTTATTAGGGGCTCATACAACTGTTATCCCAATCCATACACACATCAATTGTGTAAAGTGCATTTGTACATAGTTTCTCAAAACATTTTCTCTCCATTTAAACCCCGGACGTTAGGTCCTCATTTTTCCCCTCCCTCCCCGCTACCCGCTCCCGCATGAGCCCTTGATAGTTTATAAATGGGTATTTTGTCATATCTTGCCCTGTCCGACGTCTCCCTTCATCCACTTTTCGGTTGTCTGTCCCCCAGGGAGGAGGTCACACACAGTTCCATGTAATCGGTTCCCTCTTTCCTACCCATTCTCCCTTTACCCTCCCTGTTTTGCCACTCACACCACTGGTCCTATAGGGCTCATCCGTCCTGGATTCCCTGTATTTTCAGTTCCTATCTGCACCAGTGTACCTCCTCTGGTCTAGCCAGTCTTGCAAGATAGAATTCGAGTCATGGTAGTGAGAGCGGGGAGGAAACCTTTAGGAACTAGAGGAAGGTTGTATTTCTCATCATTGTTACATCGCACCCTGACTGGCTCATCTCCTCCCCGAGACCCCTCTGCAAGGGGATCTCCAGTTAGGCCAGGCTCTTTGATAGGCCACTGAAACATTTCCTCTAACCCTTACACCAATGGAACTGGGTACGCATTATTATCTCTAATTTACACTGGAGGTATCTGAGGTTATAGACGCAGAGGCATTAAGGTGCCCTAGAAAAAACAGATAAGACCTTTCTGTCTGTTCCACTACAGTTCACTCTCCTAAAATAGATTTGGGTTGTGACCCAGAGCTTTGATGAGATCTAGGACACACAATTGCAAACTACCATCGATGTGGTATTAAACAAAAAAAATCCAGTCAGAAGTTCTAGGCCTTTCTGGGAGTATGAACCTTCACTCCCATCTCTGCAGATACACTCCTGCCCTCTGCAAGATGTCAAATGATGAATCTGAAGGAGGCTCAGGAGAGAAGAAGGAAAGCAGCACATGTTACTCACTGTCTGAGAAGGGGTCTGGGGTAATGCCTGTGTGATTGTTAGCTGGGCCTCTCGCTGCAGGGAGAAGGCCTGGCTTTTTTCTTGTTCTTTTGTAAACCAAGGCCACACCTACTTTCAGTGGTCATTTCTTAAACAAGTGCTTTATAAAATATTTGTTCCTTGCTTTTCTAATTTGTGAAATGGGGTAAAGTGAGGCCCCCAAATCATAATTATGCATGAGATTGTATGTTCAATCATATGTTCAGTTCAACAAACTTTTCTCATGTACCTAGTAGGTGGCAGCAGCTGTGCTAGAATGATGTATGTAAAGCTGTTTATAAACTGTGAGGAGTAATTGTTCTTGACTTTCTATAAATCACAATAATAATGATAATTCTTCCTCAGATTTCCTCAACACTTTCCACATTGATTTGCTCATTTCCATACATGAGGAATTTAGGCTCAGGTAGGTTAAATGGGTTATCTAAGGCCACACACTAAAACACTGCCATAGAGTCGATGCCGACTCATAGCGCCCCCTATAGGACAGGGTAGAACTGCCCCTGTGGGGTTTCTGAGAATTAAAATTTTTTTAAATTTTTTCCCAAATCATTTTATTAGGAGTTAATCCAGACATCAAACCATTCCATAGTTCAATCACATCAAGCAGTATTGTACAATTGCTACCAAAATCAGTTTCAAAACTTTTTCTCCCTTCTTAAGCTCCACAATATCAGCTCCCCCTTACCACCACCCCACCTCCCCCAAGACTATAATTCTTATGGGAGTAGATGGCATCATCTTTCTCCCGAGGAGTGACTGGTGGTTTTGAGCTGCTGACCTTACAAATCACAGCCCAACATATAACCACTATGCCACCAGGGCTCCCTTCTCACACACTAAAGGACTCCAATATTGTCTTTACCACTCTGCATAGCCTTACCAGGAAACTGTACACCAGGACTCCACAGCATTCACCCAGAATAATAACTTGTATCTCATAAGAGGGCATACCCTCCAGAAAACCCCCCAGGGGGAAAGCCCCACTGAAAGTACTCATTTTTTTCCTTTATGGGTGTATGGAGCAACTTGCTTGGAATTATTGCACCCAGTGACATCAACTGGGAAAGTTCTCTCTAATCACAGTGAATTTGTTCATAAAAGCAATTTTGGTAGAACCTTGTTTTGGGGGGTGTCTGATTTAAGAGAACAGTGTGCAGCTGTGAAATTTTGTTTCCTGCTTGGGAAAATGCTGCAGAAATTGTTGTGATGTTAAACACAGCTTACAAGGACAACTCTATGGGAAAACTCAAGTGTACAAGTGGTTTTCAGAAAAGGTGAAATGTCAATTGATGACAAACCTTGTTCTGGATGTTCCCCAACTTCCCGGACAGATGAAAATGTTGACTTATAGTGCATTTGGAGTTCGTTCCACCAGGTCAGACTGTTAATAAAACTTTTTAGTTAGAGATTATGAAAAGATTGCGTAAAAAAAGGCATGATTTGTGGCAGGTGGAGGACTGGTTTTGCTACCAGGACAATACACCTATTCACACAGTAATCTCAGTGCTTCAGTTTTTGGCAAAAACCAGCATGCCTGCCTTGCCCCATGCAAGGCTCACCTGACCTCAATCCCTGTGACTTCTTTTTGTTTCTGTGAATGAAGAGGGACATGAAAGGACATCAATTTGGCAAGGTAAAAGAGGTGAAGAACAAAACGAGGATGGTGCTGTCAGCCATCCAAACAGATGAGTTTGAAAAATGTCTCCAAGGATGGAATCAAAGATTTGGAAAATGTGTTAAGTGTAATGGAGAGTATTTTGAAGGGGATAAGGTTGTTTTGTTAAAAAAAAATTTAAATACATAGCTTTGAAAAAAAAAATTCTCTTTTTTGGGGAGGTACCCCCTCATGTTCTTGGGAGGAATGCCCTTGACCGGCAAGTTAAATTGCACCCCCAAAGTATGCTCCCCAGGTAAACAGCGGCCATCTAGCTCAGAAGCAACAAAGCCCACATGGAAGAACATATCAGCCTGTGTGATCAAGAGGTGTCGAACGGATCACTGAAGACAAAATGGGTGCATAAGCAAATGTGGCGAAGAAAGCTGATGGTGCCCGGCTATCAAAAAGTATAGCGTCTGGGGTCTTAAAGGCTTGAAGGTAATGAAGCGGCCATCAAGCTCAGAAGCAACAAAGCCCACATGGAAGAAGCACACCAGCCTATGCAACCATGAGGTGTCGAAGGGATCAGGTAGAAGGCATCATCAGAACAAAAAATCTTACCATAGTGAATGATGGGGGGAGTGCGGAGTGGAGACCCAAAGCCCATTAGTAGGCCACTGGAGATCCCCTTGCAGAGGAGTCTCGGGGAGGAGATGAGCCAGTCAGGGTGCGATGTAGCAACGATGAAAAATACAACTTTTCTCTAGTTCCTAAATGTTTCCTCCCCGCTCCCACTATCGTGATATGAATTCGACCTTGCAAGTCTGGCTAGACCAGAGGGTGTACACTGGTACAGATAGGAACTGGAAATATAGGGAATCCAGGGCGGATGATCCCTACGGGACCAGTGGTGTGAGTGGCGATACTGGGAGGGTAGAGGGAGAGTGGGTTGGAAAGAAGGAACTGATTACAAGGAACTATATGTGACCTCCTCCCTGGGGGGCGGACAACAGAAAAGTGGATGAAGGGAGACGTCGGACAGGGCAAGATAATGACAAAATAACAATTATAAATTATCAAGGGCTCAGGAGGGAGGAGGGAGTGGGGAGGGAGGGGAAAAATGAGGACCTAATGTTGGGGAAGTGGAGAGGAAAAGTTTTGAGAATAACAAGGGCAATGAATGTACAAATGCGCTTTACACAATTGATGTGTGTATGGATTGTGATAAGAGTTGTATGAGCCCCTAATAAAATGATTTAAAAAAATTTAAATACATAGCATTGGAAAAAAAAATCTCTTTTTTTGGGAGGTACCCCCTCATGTACTTGGGAGGAATGCCCTTGACCGGCAAGTTAAATTGCACACCCAAAGTAAGCTGCTCCCCAAATTTCAGATTTCTTAACTAAATTCATGTGCCTACAACATTTGGCTCTTTCATGTGAGGGGGCTTCTTTAAGTTGGTGGAAAAATGAAATGGAAAGATAGTGGAATTTTCTCACACACTTGTTATAGCCCCCCCCTCCCCCTTGTCCATCATCCATTCATCCTCACAATGACCTCATACACCTAGTAAATAGTAGAACCAGGATCGAAACCTGGGTGTTTCTCCTGGTCATCCTTATTCTGATGTCTAAACCCTACTTCACTCTGTCTTGGTTATTAGTTGTGTAACCTCAGGCAAATACTTAACCTTTGTGATTTCCTCCCCCCCCACCCCTCCCCCCCACATTTTTCATCTGTAAAGTAGCTAAAATAATTCCTAGGGTTGGTAAGATGTTCAAATGTGATAATGTGAAATTAAAATTTTCAGTAGTGACATCAGTTGTGACTTCAGCTGATACATTTACCAAAGTGGAGTAATTTAAAAATGCCATCTCTCCTTCTCCCTTGAGGTAAAAAGAATGGTAGCCAAAAGAGCCCAAGGGAGACTCTCCTGGCTGTTGGGTGGATTTCATCAGAAGGGGCCTGAGAGGTGTCTCTGGGGGTGTTTCTGGGGCGTTTTGCCTGTGGTGGCAAAAGTCTACTCACATAATTGGTGTTGACTCTGGCCTGCCTCTTGTTCAGTTGGCCCTACTAAGGGCATCCTACGGAGATTACTACGAAAATGATAACAGGGGTGTGACCTGATATAAGTTGTGGTTCGTTGTTGTGGGAAGCTACTGTAACTGGTAGAAAGACCAATTTTGGGTAAAACCATGTACTGAGGCCTACTCTGAGCTAGGCTAAATACTCAGGGGACATCATGGTACATTAATTCCCTGTCCTCAAGGAATTTACACTTTAGCTTAGTAGGTTGCAAACAAGTCCACAAATGACTCTTAAATATGAGGCAGTATATAAGGGGGTTTCAAGTTCATGGGGGAAATTCCATGATCTTTTCATTCCATTTTTTTCCCACAAACTTTTAAAAACTTCCTCTTATAGTAAGAATCATATTAGGGCAACCCAGAGGTAGGGTGGGAAGTTCCTAAATGGCTTCTTAAATTAGGTGACATATAAACCTAGACTTTGGAGATGAGGGTTTGAAGCAACTGATGGGTTATTTCAATGGAAGGTGGCTGCATGAGGAGGTGGTATATTTAATACAGGTGGGAACTAAAACCTGCAAACATTTATTGAGAAAGTACTGCACGCTAGGATCTTAGGATATAGGGTCTGACTGAGGTCTACCCTGAAGGTTTCTGATTTGGACAGATTAGGAGACACTTTGCAAAGGAGGCGATGTTTGAGCTGCGTCTTGAGAAAGGAGGCAGAGTTTCCTAGGTAATATGGGAGGGATTACAGACATTGCCTGCAACTGAACCGCCCCAGTACTCTTATTGAATGAGCAAATGGCCAGACAGTGGGCAGCAGGGCTTGGGAGAGAATGACTTGAAAGTGTTTTCTTTTAATTCAGACCAGACCCTTGCCGTAAGGAGCTCAGCGAGTGGGTTCGGGCTGGGCTGCGAACTGCAAAGTCAACCGTTGGAAACCACCAGCCACTGAGCGAGCGAGAGATGAGATTTTCTACTCTCGTAAAGATTTACAGCCCCGGAAACTCACCGTGCGATTCCACCTTGTCCTACTAGGGCAGCTAAGAGTCAGTATCAACTCAAAAGTAGTTAGTTTGGCATTGAGCTTGATGTTTTTGAGAGTGTAGTGGTTATGCTTTGGGCTGCTAACCACAAGGTCAGCAGTTCGAATCCAGCAGCTGTTCCACAGGAGAAAGAGTAGGCTTTGTACTCTTGTAAAGAGTTGCATTCTCGGAAACCTACTGGAAACCCTGTCCTGTAGGGTCACTGTGAGTCAGAATGGACTTCATGGCAGTGAGTGAGCCAAGAGTGACCCTAGAGAGGACTTTGAAATTAAAAATCTTTATCGTTCTCCCTCAGAGTGGCTGGTGGGGTGGAACTGTTGGCCTTGTGGTTAGCTTACCAACAAATAACCCACTAGGTTATTAAAGTTACTATTCTTTTACACTTGATTTTAGCTAAAAGGATGGAAAGCGATGTTACTTTTTCTTTTAATAAGAAAATGATCAAATGAAAGATTTTGGAATCAGACCTGGATTCTAATTCTGCTGTCTAAAAATCTATATGTGTTTAGGCAAGGTATAGAAATTTGTATCTCAATTTCCTGCTTTGTACCACTTGTTTGTATCTTAGTTTTTTCATCCATACCATGAAAAGAGAATGTGCAGCAGAGTCTGGCTTCAAAAGTTGTTGAAAAATTTCCCTGATCATTTCATTCCCGTTTCCCCCTAACTTTTTGAAGTCATATCTCCCCAAACTACTCGCCCCATATTAAATGTTGTGATTATTTACGGCCCTTATCTCATTTACTAATTTTGGCTGAGGGCATAATTTCCCTCATCTCTCAGAACAAGCACTCGAGTTTCTGTTCACAGGACAATTTGGAGTCCTCTCACTCTCCAGTCCCGTCCTCCTTAACTGAATATCCGCGCCGGTTTTCCTAGGCGGCCGTGGGGCAGGCTCCGGTCCGCAGGCACAAATTCCGGTGCCGGTGTTTGAGTGTCGCCACAACTAGCGCCCCGCG
>NW_022104341.1:76344764-76358389 GCF_000313985.2 Echinops telfairi
GCCGGCAGCTCCGCCGCGGGAGCCGCGACCCCGCCCCGGGCTGGTCTGCACCCCCGGCCCCGCCCCGCCCCGCGCGGCAGTCGCCGAGGGGACGGTGTCCGGGCTCCGGTCGGCCTGTGCCGGCCTCCCCCACCCCAGTCAGCTTTCAGTCACCCAGGAAGTTTCCGACTTCCAGGCCAGACGGTAGCACCCCCAGGTGAACTCCCAAGTAGAGCTCGCGCGAAGCAGCCTCCCCCGTCCCGGTCAGCCCGCGTCCCTCGGGAAGTTCGACCTCCGCCGGGCTGCGTTCGTTAGGGGACCTTCCCGAGCCCCTCTAAGCCATCTCCTTCCCACGGAGCCGTCCACTCCCCAGCAGTTTACTCTGATCGGACAGCCTGGTTTCCTTCTAAGTACTCACCTTGCTGCTCCCTTTGGAATTCAGCCTCCTCCCGCCTGGTGCCCTTCTAGGTCAGACCCCGGTCAGTCTTGTCTGCGCCTCCTCCAACTTCCACGTCTCTCCGATGGTCTTTAGATCGCTGTCCAAGCCGCCAGCAGGGCACTATCGTGGTGCAGGGAACAGCCAGAGTTCACTTGTCCCGCGGGATCCTGACCAAAACTTGTTTTCAAGGTTCCTCTTCTTGCCTTTTGGCTTACTTCAGAGCCCAGTCCTTTTGCTTTCGTAGGAAACCTCTCAACATCATACACTCGTGGAGCCTGGTTCATCTCTGTAAACAAAGCCGATTATCATCTTCCCTGCTGTCCAGGTTGACAAGGTGACAGGCACCGGCCAGTCCCTTAACTGGCCTCAACCTCACCTCCTCAGCCTGTTCTTTCTAGCCCTGAACTTCCAGGCCCTGGCCAGCCCCACTCTTCCTGCTTCACTTATGGAATGCCACTGCCACCTTTTCCTTTCCTTGCCATGGATTTGACAGTGCTTCTAAGACTTTAGAGGAGCCTTGGTGGCATAGTGATTACACGTCGAGCTGTGAACCACAAAGTCAGCGGTTTGAAAGAAAGACGGGGCTTTCTGCTCCCATAAAGAGAGTCTCAGAAATTCCCAGTTCTACCCTTACGGTCGCTGTGAGTCAGAATTGACTTGATGGCGGTGAGTTTGGTCTGAGTTTATTAGGCTTTAACACTGAGAGCATACATTTGGGCAGTAGGGTCTTGTGTGTTAGGATCAAGACACTATGAAGTATTGTGCCTACTACTGGAGGATAGAGCCCTGGAGTGAAAAATACCTTCTCCCCAGAGCATGTGCCTCCAGTAAAGTCACCAACTTCAGCTTGCAGGAGTTAATCGGTCTTATAAATAAAGCCTGATTATTATGTTTTGACAAGCAAATAAGAGGGATGAATCTTTAACATGGAATGTTGTCCTTTGAGTCTTGGTTGTGGACGTCCTTGGAAGAGTCCTTTTGAAACTCAAGTTGGACAAATGGCAGCATTGACTTGTGGGTGTTTAACTTTCTGTGAGTCTGGTTAGTGACTTGCATTAAACAAGACCCCTGTTGGCAGGCGAAGGTTCTTCTCTGGCTCTTTTGGCCTAAGCTGGCATGAGTGATACTTTTGTTTGTTTGAAGACTTTTGTCAATTTGCTTCTAGTTGTGAGCAAACTTTATTCTCTCTGCTGGGTAATACCTGTTTTCAGTTATTTATTGTATTTATAATAGTTCATCTCTATAGAGATTGGCTTCAGGCTCTGTCAGTGTGTAGCGCCTTAAATAATGTAAAATGTTCTTGAGGCTCTCTAGATAGTTATTGATACATACACAGAATAAGTACGGAATCAGGAGTGAATATTGTCCTTACTTTTCCACTGATGAGAGAACACGCACTGGCAGTTCATTTATATCAGTAAGTCAAATAAGTCTATTTAGAGTATTTTGATTTTAAGAATTACAGGGTAGTAAAAAGCCATGGTTGTACTCGCCTAACACTCAGCAGTGCATCCCACCAGCTACTCTGAGGGAGAAAAGACCAGACCTGGCAGTCTGCTCCCAATAGAAAGCCCTAGAGAGCCATTCTACACTGTCCTATAGGGTCCTGTGTTAGAATTGATCCCATGGCAAGTGACAACAAAAGGAAATAAGGTATCTGGGAAAGGTCCAGAGAAAAGAGCCTTCCTAATTATTGATACACCCCGAATGTGCTTTCTTGTGTGTATAAAACTTTGCAGGTTTGTGGCTTTTGAAACTTCATAAACATTTAAAAACTGCTTGAAGCAAATAAAGTGAGCTAACAGTGGAACCTAGCTAACAGTGGAACCTAGTTTCACATTCATTATTGATGTGCTTATGTCACCCTCTGTCCCTTCCCGCCCCAACACTTACACATAGGCAAACTAGAGTGAGAGAGATCTTCCAGGCAGGGCATCTTTTAATTCCTCTCTTTCCGTCAATTCATGTGTGCAAGAAAGTGATTAATAAATATTGGTTGTATGTGTGACTGAAAATTCTAAAGGGCCTTATGACAGTTAGGAAGATTAAACAGATACTGAAGTTAGTTTCTGTCTCTGGTTGTGAGATAATAATGGTTTTGAAGCAGGTTCATTCATTCAACAAAGTCCTGTGCGCTGGGCACTGGGTGGGGATTACCTTGTTTTAATTTTCTGTTTTTAATCAATTAAGTAAAACTGACAGTTTAAAAAATGTGAAAAATGTTTATTATTTACTGTCTTCTTTCATCTTTCCGTACCTGCCAACCAGCCCTCCATTTCCCCAACTCTCAACCAAAAGAACCAAAATATTCAGATTCCAGCCTCTAGGAAGGATACACTACATACTAATGAAACTTGTTTTAATCCCAGTTGTGCCAGCACCATTGGATATGTCTTCAGGCCTCAGTTTTCTTAACTTAAAAATTAATTTGACAGATATTTGTTGATCATTCACTATGTGCTAGAGATTATTTTAGGAACTAAGTATGTACCAGTGAATAAAACAATCATTCTTGCCCCCATGGAATTTACATTTCAGGAGGGGTATTTGAAAACTAGCTAATCTTCACAATAACCAATGAGTTAGGCTATTTTTCACTTGATCTTAGCCAAAAGGCTGAGAAGCGATAGGTTATTTTTATCATTGTTTCAAGTTAGAGGATACTGAGGCACAGAATTTGTGGCCTACTTAAATTTTTTAGTTAGTAATTTAAAGAGCCATGTTCTTAAAAGTCAAACACTATCATTGAAAAACCTTTCTGCTCTCCTCCCTGACCTGTCCATTAAGCAGCCATTCTTGTCAGTTTCTTTTGTATATTTCCAGTAAAAGCTATATGCGTAAATGGATATATGCAGGAGGAAGCTTGAAAAAGTTAATGGAAAAATGGAATTAAAATATAATGGATTCTGAAGTTGATTGTGGTGATGATTGCACAACTCTTAATATGATAGTTCAATTAAATTATATGATAAGTGAGTTATATGCCAATAAAACTATGGGAAAAAAAGATAATTGAATTTTTTTTCAAAAACATGCTTGTGTCTGTGTGTATGTATGTATCAAAGTTCTACTCAGATATATCTGGGGTCTATGCATTAGCTTCAACTCAGGAACTGATGGTGCTGATATGTCAATATACTAATATATATATATCTGCATATGTACATATATTTCTTTTTATAAGCTACATATTATTTCAAAGATATTTATTTATACTAAACTGATCTAAGATATTGTTGTATACCAACATATAGATATCCCTCTTTATTTTTAAAACTTCAAAATACTCATGTAGTTATACTGTGACTTATTTAACCCCCTGATGATGGGCCTTTATTTTCCAATCTTTTGTTATTAATAATATTTCAATGAATATTCTTTCCATGTCTTAGTGTACATGTTAACTGTACAGATTACTTTCTACTGGATATAATTGCTGGATCAAGGAATATTTTTAATTTAGATGATATTGCTAAAAAAGTTTATATCAGCAACACTGATGGGGCAGTGCCTTTTCCTGTGTGTCTTTGTCAAGGCAGTATATTGTCAAACTTTTGGATTAGGGTCAGTCAGTGTAAAAAAGATATTTCATAGTTTTAACTTATCATTCCTTTAATTTTAGGTAAGGCTAAACTTATTTTCATTTCTTTAGAAGGCACTTATGATTTCTTTTTGTAAAGGTACCTGTGTAATATTTTACCTGCTGTTTGTAGCATTGTTTGTCTTCTTTCTCACTCATTTAAAGAGTGTTTTGTATAATTATGAAATTTACTCTTATTTGTAAATATTTTGCCCTCTTTAAAAAAATTTTGCTCAAGGCATTTTTATTATGTATAAATACTTAAGTTTTGTATATTTAAACTTACCAGTCTTTTCCCTTAGACTTTCCTGTCAAATCTAGATTTTTAAGCCTCAGGTTCAGACTTAGAATAATATACCTGCAATAGTATCGTTATAGAAGTTCTGTCTTTTAGTTATTATGTGATCTTGGACAAGTAATTTAACCTGCTGCTCATTTGTGTAATGGGAATAAATTTATCCATACCTCCTCTACATGTTGTGATTATTATTATTATCTACTTTATTATTTATTTATATTTTTGTTTCTGACTTTTTGTTTCTTTTCCTTTTCTCTTATCTCCCCTTCCTGTGAAGCTGTGCCCCACTGTGGATATGTCTTAATTATTATTTTTATTTTTTAAGCATTTTATTGGTATATAATCCACATATCATACAATTCAATAGTTCAACCAGATATGCTGTGATTTTTAAATGGACTAATGAATGAACAAGCACCTAACATATATCATAGATGTGACTTTCAGTATCTAGACGTTTCCTCTTGCTGTCCCTTGTAGTTTTCTAATTCGTTAAAAGTTAGCCTCATGTACTATGCTATTTTAACACATAAATGTGAACTTTTGATTATTTTGTACAAAAGTAAATCATAGTGAGGTAGACGAAACTTGTGTCTTTGTGGTAGAAATGCTTTCAAATGAGTTAGATTTGAATTTGTGTGTGTGTGTTTCAAGTGTACAAAGAAAAGTAAACCTTTTCAGAAAAAAAAAAAGGTAAACCTTATCTCTTCCTTAGACTGATGATTTTGTAATGGGAATGTAAAGATACTTAGGAATTTCCTATCTGAAATAATCCAGCTGCTGATTCCTTGTGTATATTCACTAAAAGTACAAATTTGGCAAAGAATGTGCTTTATGGGAGAAAGCTTATATGTTAGAGTACTTGGTTTGAGGAGCCCTGCTGGTGTGATGGGTTATTCGTTGGTCTGGTAATCACAAGATCAGCAGTTCAAAACCACCAACCACTTAGAGGGAGAAAGATGAGGCTTTCTATTCCTATAAAGATGTACAGTCTCAGAATCACACAGGAACAGTTCTTTTCTTTCTTCTTTTTAAAAAAATCATTTTATTGGGGGCTCATACAGCTCTTATCATCATCCATCCATCCATTGTGTCAAGTACATTTGTTGCCATCATCATTCTCAAAACATTTTCTTTTTACATGAGCCCTTGGTGTCAGCTCCTCATGTTTTTCCCTCCCTCCCTCATAAACCCTTGATAATTTATAAATTATTATTATTTTTTCATGTCTTACACTGACCAGTGTCTCCCCTCACCCACCTTTCTGTGGGTGGGTGAAGAAAGGTGGGTGAAGGGAGACATATGTAGATCATTGTGATTGGTTTCCCCTTTCTCCCCCCACCTTCCTCTTACTCTCTTGGTATCACTACTCAAATTATTGGCCCTGAGGGGTTTATCTGTTCTGGATTCCCAGTGTTTTCCAGCTCTTATCTGTACTTGTGTACATGCTCAGATCTAGCCGGATTTGTAAGGTAGAATTGGGGTCATGATAGTGAGGGGGAGGAAGCATTAAAGAACTAGAGAAAGTTGTATGTTTCATTGGTGCTATACTGCATCCTGACTGGCTTGTCTCTTCCTTGTTACAGATGTTACAATTGTCTACAGATGGGCTTTGGGTTTCAACTCTGCATTTCCCCAGGGCAGTTTTTTTCAATGATTCAAATTGACTTATGGGCAATGAGTTTGGTTTATTTGAATTTTGTATTTGCTTATATGGAGGTCACTCAATCTTAGCTTTGTTGACATATTGGGCCAGATGTTGTTGGGTCTGTCCTGTACATTGTGGTATGTTTCTCAGCATGAGATGTTAATAGTACACTCCCCATTTATGACAATCAAAAATATATCCAGATATTGCCAAAAGTTTCCTGGGGACAAAATTGATCTGTGTAGAATATATATATATCCCAATGGTTTTCTACCCACAAATATATATGTGTATTTGTGATCTGCTAGCATGTGTGCGTGTGTGTGTGTGTGTGTGTGTGTGTGTGTGTGTGTGAGAGAGAGAGAGAGAGAGAGATTGAGAAAGAAAAACAGATCAATATTGGTATAATAGCAGCAACTAATTCTTATTGATCACTTATGGTATGTTAGGTACTTTTTAAAAAAATCATTTTATTAGCCACTCTAACCTCTGGTGTTAGGTACTGTTTTTAATAATCCTTACAACCTGATGAGGCATTATTATCCCTGTATAACAGAAAGAGAAGACTGAAGCATAGAAATGAAATAATTTGTTCAGGTCAACTGCTGATAAGTGGTTAATACAAAATTATAACCCAGGTCACACTCACTGCCATTGAGTCAATTCCGATTCATAGTGACCCTGTAGGACAGGGTGGAACTGCTCTTGGGGATTTCTGAGACTCTATGAAAGCCTTATTTTTCTCCTGTGGAGTGGCTGGTGTATTCAAACTGTGAACCTTGCTATTAGCTCAGTAGGCCACCAAAGCTCCCAAGTAATCTAAGCAGTTTTTATATGAAATAGAATAAATGAATGTATTTGGAAAGACAAAATAGCTCTGACAGAATTGACTAATTGTGGTGCCATTCCTTGATTATAACTGAACTATGTTCTAGTCTGTAAAATCTTAATGAAAATTAATTTATCATCACATAGACCAAAGTGTTTTCCAGTATGGGTTATAATACCTCTTAGAGGACATTGGAATGATCCAGGTGGGATTAAAAAGCAGATGCCTAAATTTTATCTTGGATTATGGGCTATATAAATATAAAAGTTTTGGGTTAAAAGGAGGTGTTAGGCCAATTAAACTTGAGAACTATGGCATAGACCCTATCTCTAGAGAGTGACTATTGCACCAAGTTATGTTGTTGGTTAGCATTGAGTAAACACCAGCTCATGGCAACTTTATGTTAAAGAGAAGAAAATGTTCAATGTTTCCCGGTCCTGCATCATCCTCATGATACCATATTCAATTAAGTCTATAGTTGTAGCAGTTGTGATAATCCATTTCCCTGGGAGTTTCCCTTGCCATCGCTGGCCCTTTATTTCACCAAATATGATGTCCTCTTCAAGGAATTGATCCCTGCTGATGTATGTGTATATGTATGTATGATGTATCCCAAAACAAGCAAGTAGGATAATGTTCTGTTGTGATACTTAAGGTTTTCATTATGGAAATCTGTCCCTCCTGGGTGACTCTGCTAGTATATGAAATACCAGTGACATAGTTTCCAGTGTCATATTATTGCACAAGCTACTACAGTACAACCACAGTATAACAACCTGACAGATGGGTGGGAAATTCCAAGTTATGCTGTTGTTAGGTGCTGTTGAGTAGGTTCTGACTGAGTGAATTTATGTACGATAGAATGAAGGACTACCATAAGTCTTCACCAACCCTGCAACCATTGCTGTTTTGAACCCATTGTATGTTTAAGCCCACTATGTCAATCTATTTCAGTAAGATTCTTCTTTCTTTTACTGGCCCTCTACCAAGCATGATCATGCTCGGGATTGGAGTAGAGAATTTTTGTAGACATGATAGAAGGTAGTCGAAATTTTTGCAATTTTTAGAAACCTTTCTGGGTTAGTGTACATCATGTCAGCATTTATGTCCAAGTGAAATCCTTTTGGGCACAATTATGTTTTATTACTAAAAATGGTATCTTGTGGCAGATAAAAATTCCCCGAGAAACTATTTTATTAAGTAAAACCTAGAATGTAGTTTTCTATGAAATATTTCAAATATCCCACATAGGAACAATGCTTGGAGCTAATATAACATAATGGAAGATCTTGGGCTTTGCAGCCAGATTTCCAAGGTTTCAATCTTTTGTTTTGATTGTATGCACTTTTTTTTAGTATTTATTTGCCTATAAAATGGTAATAACTTTAATCAGCAGATCTGTTTGCAGAATATATGAAATAATGGATGTTAAGTGAGATTAGCCTAAATGGTTGCAGCAATTAATAATGATCAAACCAAACCCACTGCCATCAACTTGATTCAGATTTATAGCCACCCTATCTAGGGTTTCCAAGACTGGAAATCTTTATGGGAACAGTTTAATCTTTTTCCTGTGAAGGAGTTACTGGGTTTAAACCTGACCTGTGAGTAATCGCCCAATGCTTAACCCACCTTTTGTCAACCACCAAGTATTTATCATTGATAAAGACCAAAATACCCACTGCTATAAGAGTGTATTCCAACTCTTAGCCACCCTGTGGGACAGAGAAGAATTGCCTTTTCAGGCTTCTGAAACTTAAATCTTTATGGAAGCAGACAACCTTATCTATGTCCCACAGTACAAATGTTTCAAACCGATGAGCTTGCAGTTAGCAGTTCAATATATAACCCACTATACTACCAGAGGTCCTTAAAGATTACTTGTAACTGTATTTTGTATCCTACCAGTGCAACACAGAGGTTATGCTTGTGTTAAAAATGTGGAACTTTAATTTCTTAAAGGTGCTTCTTTCATTCTAGTTATTGTTTTAATTCAGGAAATATTTTTTGCATGCTTCCATTGTGTCACCACTGTGCTAAGCCTTGGACATACAAAGAGAAATAAGGCTATAGACCTTTGTTCTAAAGTAGTTCTATTAATCTTAAAGGGGTATCAACTCAGATTCTCTGAAGTATTAAGTACTACAGTGAAGGATGTTAGAAGACTAGGTGCTGTGGGAGTATTCTGTGATTACCATGGAATTTTTTGGTGGCAATTTAAACTTTTAAGTTTCTGTTTTATGCTATCCAAGACTGATACTCTGGATGTTATTTTAAATTATGCTTAACAGAACAATACAAAGCCATAAATACATTTTATTTATTTAAGTCACATTGTGTTTTGGTGACATTAATTTTCCTATGACTTTTTCTCTACTTTTCTCCTTGTAATAATGCAAGATTTTTTTCTACATTCAGCGACTGATTTTATTTTTCAGATTCTGCAACCATCTTCAGCCTTTATCATAATTCTCCACCATTAACTTAAACTCACAGCCTCCTATTGCAGAATGGAAAGTTCAGGGTTCTTAACCACAAAATTGTATTATTGTCAAGTAGGCGCAGAAGTACAGGAATAGGAGATGACATCTGGAAAAGGGTGATAGGGTCAGTAGGAGGAGAGTGGGGAGTGAAGGGACTAGAGTGAAGGGAGAGCATGGCTAAAAGAGACATCTTGGGTACCAGCCAGTTGACGCTAGCGAGATCAGCTTGGGTGTGGGTGGGAGGAAGGCTGGAGAGGGTGGCCTAGAAGGTCATTGAATACTACCAGGACCTTACCCAGAAAGGACTTGGGACCAAGCATCTCAAATTATAAGATCGGCAGAAAGGAATTCATGGTCACTCCCTAACATTTAGGAGGGTCTCCCTAGTGTGTGATCAAAACACCCCACCCCACCCCTGTTCCCCGCAAGGGAAAGCACCAGGTCAGGACAGGATTCCCTTCTGTGCTTAGATCCTGGACACTTGGAGGCCATGGGGGCTGGGGCAGAGCCAAGTTGGGTCAGGAATATGCACACTGCCTGGGCAGAGAGGGCACCTCCCAGGGTACAGGGAGACTGGAATTCCCACCAGCTTCCTCTCCTTGGTCTCCAGGGCCAGAAAGGTTGAAGAGGTGGCTTTCGGGGGTGGGGGTGGGGGTGGGGGGACCACCAGCTGCGGAACTCCAATGCAAGAATTTTTAACTTAGAGCATATCCCATTAGGAATGGAGTCAAGGATAGGCTTCAAGTGATCTGTGATATACTCTGAAGTAATTCCAGATCCCACTACTGTCGAGTAGATTATGACTCATAACAATCCTAAATAGGGTTTCCGAGGCTTTAAATCTTTAGAAGAGCAAATAGCCTCATTTTTCTCCAGAGGAGTAACTAGTGGATTTGAACTACTGACCTTGCAGTTAGCAGCCCAGTGTTTTCCTGGAAGCTCCATATTTTGTGTATATATTATTTTAGCACAGTGTCAGGATTCTCATCCCAGTGGAAACAACATTGGACTTAGACAAACTTCTATTTGAATTCTGGTTCTGCCATTTATACTATCTAAATGATCATAACAAGTTATTAACCTCTCTGAACTTCTGTTTCCTTGTGTGTGATGTATATACATTGTTAGAACGCAGGGGACATTCAATAGCTAGGAGTCCTGTTATTGATACTTACATGCAGAATTCTTTCTTTTTTTTTTTCATTTTGAAATTGACTTTTTTTTTTTTTAACATTTTATTAGGGACTCATACAACTGTTATCGCAATCGATACGCACATCAATTGTGTAAAGCGCATCTGTACATCATTCTTCAAAACATTTTCTCTCCACTTAAACCCCTGGCATTAGGTCCTCATTTTTCCCCTCCCTCCCTGCTCCCCCCTCCCTCATGAGCCCTTGATAGTTTATAAATTGTTATTTTGTCATATCTCCCTTCACCCACTTTTCTGTTGTCCGTCCCCCAGGGAGGAGGTCACATATAGTTCCTTGTAATCGGTTCCCTCTTTCCTACCCATTCTCCTTCTACCCTCCCTGTTTCGCCACTCACACCACTGGTCCTGTAGGGCGCATCCGCCCTGGATTCCCTGTATTTTCATTTCCTATCTGCAGAAATCTTATAAATATTAAATTTTTTTTTAATTCCAAAGAAAACTTGGAACGTGCAGAAAAACAGCAAGAAAAAGCATGAATACTACTCATAGCCACTCTTTACATTTTAATTTTTGCTCTGTGATTGTTTTCTTTACTATCTGCTTTTTATAAATATGGTATAATCATGTACATACACACATGCAAACATACACATATACATATATTTTTAAAAAATTCCATAGTCATCAGGTCAATTTTGACAAAAAGTGACCCTATAGGACATAATAGAACTGCTCAATAGGATTTCTGAGGCTGTAAATCTTTATAGGAGTTGACTGTCTTTTCTTTCTTCCATGAAGTGCTTTTTGCGTTTGAATCACTGACCTTAATGTTAGCAGCCGGTGTTCCTTAGTTATAAGGAGCCCTGCTCCTTATTATGTACATAGGATAATTTTATATTTTGCTTCATTGGATTTAACATGATCAGTATTTTCATATTAGTTTTTATTAATAAGCATCTTTCAGATATTTTTGGAATGTTTTCATTGAATATTCTGTAGTTTACATACTTAGAAATATATTATCAGTATTTTCATATTAGTTTTTATTAATAAACATCTTTCAGATGTTTTTGGAATGTTTTCATTGAATATTCTGTAGTTTAAATACTTAGAAATATACATATCAATTATAGTTGGTGCTATTGCAAACAACTATTATTATACAATTTGCTAAGTTGTTTTCTGTAGAGTCAAATGTATTTACAGCTTAATGGAATTATTTTCCTATGTGTACCTTTCAAGTTTTGAAATCAAACTTGAGTGATAGTTTAGTTTATATTTTAAGATCTTCAGTAGCAGAGCCCTGAGCAGCAATTTACTCAGATAGGAGCAGTAATTTAAAAACTACTACTGTTGAGGAATTAAAATGCACAGAATGAATTTAGAGAGGCCATTTATAGTTTGATAAAAGTTCATTTTGTACTTGAAACTAGCATTAAAAGATTGAAATATTGCAATTTGCATATAATCTTTATCCTTATTTCCAAGTTGGTCTGCTTTCATTCTTAGTCTGTTCTCTACATTCTGTTCTGCTTTTTTGTTTTTTCTTTTTTTTTTCTTGGCCCACTTTTATACAAGGCCTTGTAAGATCCGGGGATGGATTCTGGAGCATCTGGCACTTTAGAACTATGCAAAAAGTTAACTCTGTTGACTCTACTTTGAGCCAGATTTGCTTGGAATGCTCTGGTTTGTTTCTGTGCTTGGCAAGTTTTCTCCTTTATGGCCTTACAGCGTTTGCAAAGCGTGTTTCTTCCTTATTTCAGTACAGAAATTTGAGTAGGGCCAATGTTCATAGATTAAGGTGGACAAGACTTAAATTTTTCCACAAACTCACACACACACAAACCTCAAAGTGTTAAAAAGCAAATCTGTCACTTTGAGGGCTAAGGTATGCCTGATGCAACCCATAGTATTTTCAGCCACCTCATTTGCTTGCAAAAGCTGGACAGTGAATGAGGAAGACTGAATTGATGCATTTGAATTATGGTGGAGGTGAAGAATATTGAATATTCCATGGCCTACCAAAATAACAAATCTGTACTAGAAGAAGGACAGCAAGAATGCATCTTAAAAGCAAGGGTAGCAAGACTTTGTCCTCATGTACTTTGGGCATATTATCAGGAGAGATCAGTCTCTGGAGAAGGATATCATGCTTGATCAGGTAGAGAGGGTCCTTGAAAAAGAGGAAGACTGTCAAGGAGAGGCTCAGGACTGGGCAGTGTTTTGTTCTGTACTGTAGGGTCACTATGAGTCAGAACAGATTTGATAACACCTAGGAGGGAGCCCTGGTGGGCTGTGATACTCATGGTCGGCAGTTCAAAATCACCAGCTGCTCTGAGGGAGAAAGACTGGGCTTTCTACTCCCATAAACAGCTAGCTTCAGAAGTCTACTTCGGGGTGTCTATGAGTCAGCATTGACTCGGCAGTGAGTTTGCTAAGAAGAAGAAGTAAAACTTAACAAAATATTCTGGGTTTAAAGTGAGTGTATACTTGCCCCTCCCCCAGAAGAATTTATTTCAGAGGACAGCGCTGAATCTGCAGCTCCGGGAGAGGGACATGCCTGATAGAGCACATAGGAGCAAATGAAGGGAGAGGAAGAGAGAGTGGAGCACATCCTGGCCCACCAAGCCTTGATGAAGAGATTCCTGCTCAGAGCAGCTAATCTACAGAGAAGACCATATGGCCGGCCCTACTTTGAGACACGACATCCCTCACTGACCCATAACCCTACAGGGGACAACACTGGAGACACAGTGTGGGAATTCCACATGAACTGATCCCACCAGACCAAGGCAAAACACTAAGGGCGTGGAACAGGACAGCAAGGGGAACAGAGCATCAAAGTCTCCAGAGAATACCAAAAATAGACTTTGGGGCCAGGGCTTGGTGCCCCAACAGACTCAACTGGAAAACACTCCTAAAGGCCAACAAACAGTCCTTGAACTAACTACAAGCTTTTCTTTCTTGATGTTTTGTTTTGTTTTTTGTCATTGGCTTGTTGTTTTGTTGCTTTGTTTTGCTCTGTCTTCTTTTTGTGCATGTTATTATAGGTCTGTCTAAATAAGATAGGGTGGATGAACAATCTGGAGGAGAAAACAACTGGCCCGACAATTCAGGGGGGACATGGGAGAGGTAGTGGTGTTAACAAACCCAGGGATAAGAGAACAAGTGATCCAAATCGGTGGTGAGGAGGGTGTAGGAGGCCTGGTAGGGCGT
>NW_022104341.1:76360059-76366334 GCF_000313985.2 Echinops telfairi
TACAAAAACTATAGCTGATACTTTATTTTACTAAATTTCCACTATTTTAAAATTCCATTTTCCATGTACTTTTTTGAAGCCCCTTCATATATAAGGTTTTAAGTTTAAGAAATAAATAATAGCTACAAAGACTATAGTTGATACTTTATCTTCTACCAGGACTATAGTTGATATTTTATTTTACTTTATTTGTGTGTTTTTTTAACATGAAGAAATAACCCAGAGATGTGGTCAGTTTTCTCTGCTTGAGGGGATTAGCTAAAACAGTAGGCTATGGAATTATACCACTCATTAGAAAAGGACATCATGTTTGATAGAAGGCATTGAAAATGGGGGAACCCTTCAGTGAAATGGCTTGATACAATAGTCCTAACAATGGATTCAAGCATACCACAGGTCATGAAGATGGCACAGAACCAGGCAACCTTTTGTTCTGTTGTATATAAATAGGGTCACCTAATTCCATGGTAACTAACAACACTGGAATTGTAATGAATGGCTTAGAATTCCGGGTCTGTCATTTATTATATGATTTGGGGCAAGTGCATCAGATTCTTCATATGTGTCATATGAGTAGGGGTGCCTATTTTACAGAGTATCTGGGAAGATTGAATGAGGTGATACTAGTGAAGTGCTGAAAATGTGCCTGGACAATAAGGCAGTTGCAGTGGAGTTGATTCTGACTGCAAAATAGAACTGTGCGCCATGTGGTTTGAGTGACCGATTTTTTTAGAAGTAGGTTACTAGACCTTCATTCTGAGGCACCTCTTGGTGTTCTAGCGGTTAAAAGACCCCCAAATTCAAATGCGCTTATAGAAAACACTTAAGTAAGTCTTAAACAGGATAAAGATAAAATGATAAAAATCAATCAGTCAGATGAGGGAGATCAGCATGGTGTCCAAAGGATTCACAGCCATTTGGCTCAGTTAAAAAAAATCATTTTATTGGGGGCTCGTACAACTCACCACAATCCATACATACATCCATTGTATCAAGCACATTTGTACATTTGTTGTTCTCATCCTCAAAACATTTGCTTTCCACTTGAGTCCTTGGTATCAGCTTCTCATTTTTTCCTCTCCCTCCCCGCTCCCCCATCTCTCATAAACCCTTGATAATTTATAAATTATTATTATTTTGTCATATCTTGCACTGTCCAATGTCTCCCTTCACCCACTTTTCTGTTGTGCGTCCCCTAGGGATGGGGTTATACGTAGAGCCTTATAATTGGTTCCCCCTTTCTACCCTATCTTCCCTCCATCCTCCCGGTATCGCCACTCTCACCACTGTTCCTGAGGGGTTCATCTGTCCTGGATTCCCTGTTTCCAGTTCCTATCTGTACCAGTTACATCCTCTGATCTAGCCAGGTAAGGCAGAATTTGGTAAGGTAGAATTGGGATCATGATAATGGGAGGGCTCCTGGTGATGGGCTGGGGGAAGAAGCACTTAAGAACTAGAGGAAATTTGTATATTTTGTCATTGCTGTACTGCACCCTGACTGGCTCGTTTTCTCCCCGAAACCCTTCGGTAAGGGGATGTCCAGTTGCCTACAGATAGGCTTTCAGTCCCCAATCTGCACTCCCCCTCATTCACAATGATATGATTTTTTTGTACTTCGATGTCGATACTTGATCCTTTTGACACCTTGTGATCCCACAGGCTGGTGTGCTTCTTCCATGTGGACTTTGTTGCTTCTGAGCTAGATGGCCGCTTGTTTACCTTCAAGTCTTTAAGACCCCAGACACTGTATCTTTTGATAGCCAGGCACCATCAGCTTTTGTCACCATACTTGCTTATTCTTCATCACATTTGCTTATCATTTGGCTCAATTATAAAGTATCGAAAACAAAGGAAATCCTTTACAAAATCAAGATTGGTGGCAGATCAATTTTATTACAGTCGCAGATGAGGAATAGGGAAGGGACCATGATTGGGAAACATACATGACTGTAGATTAGAAAAGCTTATAGGATTCCTTCTGGAATTCCCTTGGGATATAACTTGAGACCATAAGACTAGTACCCTATCAAACTTAGATCCAGATAAGTTCCTGAGAGTTAGATTGCCTCTTTCTTGGGCCAGTTAGGGGAGTCTTAACAATCTTCTTTCAGATATACTCAGCCTGAGGGCAAAGCTTCTGTGGTAGGTACATAACCTGGTGTCAATTTGAGAATTAAGGGTGTAGGGGTGGACTCCAGCCTGTCAATCAGGATATAGCCAATGAGGCCTCTGTGAACATGGCCTTCTGAGGATTCTGGGAATTCCCAGTATTCCATTTTGGAGGCAGGAGACACTCTTGACTGACTCCCTGCGAGACATCCCTGTGGAGAAGACACTTGGAGCAAGGTTGATGGAGCCGGAGAAGCCACATGGAGACCCCTGCCAGCGCTGAGATGCTTATAATGCCACTGGATCCACAAGACTTCCCACCCACTGGCGCATGATCTTTCTGCATTTGGCGTCATTGCATGTGTTTCTTGAGTCTGAAGAGATTGGTATCGGACATATGGGGTAATATCGGACTTAGGGACTTGATCTGGACTGGGCTGGGATGTTTTCTCAATATTCAACTTCTCATACACACACACACACACACACACACACACACACATTCTTATATACCAGTGGTTCTCAACCTGTGGGTCCCAACCCCTTTGGGGGTCAAATGACCCTTTCACAGGGGTCACCCAATTTATAACAGTAGCAAAATTACAGTTATGAAGTAGCAATGAGAATGATTTTATGGTTGGGGGTCACCACAATATGAGAAACTGTATTAAAGGGTCGTGGCATTAGGAAGGTTGAGAACCACTGTTATATGCATTTGAGTGTGTCTATGAATTTGTTTCTCTAGTGTACCCGGACTAACACAGCTTCTTACATTGTTGAACGATGGCCAGAAAGAAATACGAGGAGGCTGAATTTATATGAAACTACAGAACTTACTGCCATTGAATCTTTTCTATGTCATAGCAACCTTATACTTTATGAATTTATGTAGAGACGAAAAAATATATTTAGGGCTCCCAAAATTACTTTCCACAAGTCTAGTTCTCTGAATTCAACCTCTCTAATACAGCAGGCTTGGAGCTGAGTTAAAGTAAGAGTGAGTGAGTTAACCATTTGCACTATCTAGGGATTCTGCCTGGTCTGTGTTGACATTGTTAGGTGCTATTGAGTTGGTTCTGAATCATAGTTTTCCTCTGTACAATAGAACAAATCACTGCGCAGTCCTGACCCAGTCTCATAATCTTTCCCATGTTTGAGCCCATTGTTGAGCTACTGGTTATTCTTCTTCACTCATTGATGGTCTTCTTTTTCACTGATTTTCTATGGGGCTTTCTATCCTTGTAAACAGTACAGTCTCGGAAACCGTCAGGGGCACTTCTACCCTGTCCTCTTGGGTTGTTATGAGTCATAAGTGACAGTGAGGTTTGGTTTTTTGGTGTTTACCAAGCATGGTGTCCTTCTCCAGGACCTGACCCTTCTGGATAACATATCCAAAGTACCTGAGGATGAAGTCTTGTCATCCTCACTTCTAAGAAACATTCTAGCTGTATTTCTTCCAGGACAGGTTTGTTTATTCTTCTGATAGCCTGTAGAATATTCTGTATTCTTCACCAACACATAATTCAAGGACATCAGTACAACCTTCTTCATTGATTGTTCAGCTTTTCATGCAAGTGAGACAATTGAAAATACCATGGCTTTGGTACACCTTAGTCCTAAAAGTGACATCTTTTCTCTTTAAACACTTTAAAGGTATCTTTTAGCAGATTTGCTCAATGCAGTATCTTGTGATTTTTAAAATTTCTGCTTTTATGGGTATTGATTATGAATCCAAGTAAAATGGAATCCTTGACAACCTCAATCCTTTCTCCATTGTATCATAATGTTGCTTTATTCAGTTGAGAGAGTTTTTGTTTTCTTTATATTAAGTTGCAATCCATACTGAAGGCTGCAGTCTTGGGTTTTCATCAACAAATACTTCAAGTCCTCTTTGTTTTCAGCATGCAAGGTTGTGTTCATAACTTTTTATAGTCACGCAGGGGAGTGCCTTTGCATAGTTAGTGATAGACAGATAAACATCTTTCTGGCATTCTCTGCTTTCCATCAAGATCCATCTGATGTCAGCAATGGCATCTCTTGTTCCATGTCTTCTTCTGAGTCCTGCTTGGAATTGTGGTAGTACTCTGTTGATGTAGAGCTGGAACTGGTTTTGAATTATATCCAGCCAAAGTTACTTGTGTATGATATTAATCATCTTATTGTTCAGTAATTTCTGTATTCTGCTGGATCACTTTTCATTGGAATGGGCACAGATAAAGATCTATTCCAATCAATTAATTAGTCAGGTAGTTATTTTCTAAATTTCCTGGCATAGATAAGTGAATGCTTCCAGTACTGCATCAGTTGGTTGAAAATTTTCAGTTAATATTCTGTCAATTCTTGGAGTCTTGGTTTTTACCAATTCCTTCAATGTAGCTTAGGCTTCTTTCACTAATATCATTGGGTTTTGATCATATGCTACCTCCTGAGATGGTTGAGCAACAACGAATTATTTTTTAATATAGTGACTTTCTGTATTATTTCTATCTTCATTAGGTGCCTCTTGAGTCATTCAATATTATTTTCCCCATAGAATCCTTCCGTATTGCAATACAAGGCTTGGACATTTTTTGGTCTTTGGTTCCGTCAGTTTAAGAACTGCTGAGAGTGTTCTTCCCTGTTAGCTTTCTTTTCTTTTTTGAGATGAATTTGTAACTAAAGACTCCAAGTCTATTTCAATTTTACTTTTCTGACTTTTTTTTTTAAGCCACTCAGACCAGCCCATAGGTTGAGGGATAAGGAATCTAGAGGATTTTTTTTAAAGAAGCAAACTATATATGTGTACACAGCCTATCTGAAGAAATTCTGAAGAAATGGAATCTACATAGCCTTTTAAGCTTTCCATATAAATGGTTCTTTCATCCCTGCCTCCTCCCTCAATCACCTATTTGTCCCCTCTCACTGTATTTGCCCCTCCTCATAGTCATCAAAGTTTTGTCTATTGGTGTATAAACCACATTTTTTGTTTTTTTTTAAAATAATGGTGTGCTTATTTTTGTAAGATTATATACTTATCTTTGTAAGATTGACTGAGTTTGCTAAGCAAAATGTTCTTTAGCCTTGTCCATGTCTTGCAGTATTTAAGAGAGTTGACAGTGTTTTTTCTTGATGCATAATATTCCAAAGTATGTATGTACCAGAGCTTGTTTATCCATTCCTCTATAATTAGGGTTTTGCCTTGTATCCATGTTTTTCTTATGGAAATGGTTGCAATAAATATAGGTGTGCATATGTCTGTTCATGTTGTATCCCTTTTAGTCTTCAAACTCCAAGCCTTTGAATATTTTATTATAATACTTTGCCTTCTCAAGTCCCCCTTTGAAAATGTCTCTTCAGCTTTTACTTAATTTCTTCCTTGTGTTTTAACTTCTTTACATTCAAGAACAAGTTTCAGAGTCTCTCCTGATACCCATTTTGGTCTTGTTTTTCCTATCTTCTTAATGACTTTTTGTTTGTATGGACTTTGGTCATTAGTGTTCCATGTATGAAATCTATTCTTCACATGGTGTCTAAACCTAAGTAGGATATACTGAAGATCATACTTTGGCTCCTCATAATCATTTTCCATAAATGTAGTCAATATGTTACAAATCTGGCTAGATCAGAGGATGTATACTGGTACAGATAGGAATTGGAAACACAGGGAATCCAGGACAGATGATCCTTTCAGGACCACAGTGGTGAGAGTGGCCACACCAGGAGGGTGGAGGTAAGGTGGGGCAGAAAGGGGGAACCGATTACAAGGATCTACATATAACCCCCTCCCTGGGGGATGGACAACAGAAAAGTGGGTGAAGGGAGATGTCTGACAGTGTAAGATATGACAAAATAATAATTTATAAATTATCAAGGGTTCGTGAGGGAGGGGGGAGCAGGGAGAAAGGGGGGAAAATGAGCTGATACCAGGGGCTTACGTGGAGAGCAAATGTTTTGAAAATGATGAGGGTAACGAATGTACAAATATGCTTTATACAAAAGGAGAAAAAAGAGAGAGAAAAAAGAAAAATATGTCAATATGAATCCTGTAGTTAATTTGTGATGGTGAGGTCCACATAAATGTTGAAAAAAGACATTTCTGATGAGTAGGGTGTTGGTCTGGCAAACTTAAAAAAAATTTATTAGGGGCTCATACAACTCTTATCACAATCCATATATACATCAATTGT
>NW_022104341.1:76370956-76374931 GCF_000313985.2 Echinops telfairi
TCAATTTTGATCAATATTCAGTAATATTAGCTGGGGACCATCCAGTTCTTCTGGTATTGTGACAGAGAAGGCAATTGTATGTGGAGGCTATTGGCCACACATTCCATATTATCCTGCTGTTCTTGGCATTCTTTTTCCTCTTGCACTGAGTGAATAGAGACCACTTATTGTGCATTAGATAGTCACTTATAAGCTTTTATGACTACAAGTTCTATGTAGTGAACAAGGAGGTAGAACAGAAGCATTAAGCTCATTACTAGACCATTAACTGGGATATCCCATTAAATTATGACCTTAACCCTCCAAACCAAGAAATCAAATCCCATGACGTGTTTGGTTGTATGTAAGCAGTCTTATCAGCTACTCTTGTTTTGTTATAGTCTGTTGTTGTAAATAGATTTGTCATATAACTTTTGAAAATTTTTTTACAGGTATTCATCTTATTGACAGTGCTTACAATAGTTGGCTGCGGAATTGTACTCTTTAGCCCCAATCCCTTTTCCCTATTACACCAACTAGTAATAAACTTTGGTCTCTATACATTTGCCTTTTCTTTTTTTAAAGGTGAAGTCATAGAATATTTGTCCTTTTGTGATTGACCTAGTTCATGCAATTTAATGTCTTTCAGCTCTATCTATACTGTAACATGTATCAAGAATTCATTTCTCCTACTGGCAGAGTAGTGTTCCATTGTAGAAATGTTTGCCAATTTTTTTGTTTTTTATTCATCTATTGATGAGTGTTTGAATCTTTTTGTCTATTTTGAATAGTACTTTAATGAACATTGGTGGTGTACAAGTCTCTATTTAAGTTTCTACTTTTAAATCCTTTGGGTTTATACCTAAGGGTGGAATTATGGGACCATATGGTAATCCTATTTTAAGTTCCTTTAGAAACAGTTTTCCTCAATGGCTGTTCCATTTTCCATTCTTACCAGCAATGAATAAAGGTTCCAATTTCCACGCATTCTTGCCAGTATTTATTTTGTTACTTTTGTTTTAGCCATTCTAAATTACCAAACCAAACCCACTCCAGTCAATAAACTCCAATTCGAGAAAATGTTTTGAGAATGATGAGGGCAATGATAGTACAAGTGCGATTTACACAACTGATGTGTGTATGGATTGTGATAAGAGTTGTATGAACCCCTAATAAAATGATAAAAAAACAACAACACTCCAATTCATGGTGACCCTAAAAACAGAGCAGAACTACTAGGATTTCTGAGGCTATTGTAGGTTTCCAGACTTACCTGGCCTCCTACCCACTTTTCAGAAAAAAATTACTCAGCATCACCCTGGCAATGAAAAACTATTGTATAGCCCCAAATCCAAGATAAGGTGTAAATACCTGCTTTTGCAGCCCCCTTGGATTGCAAGTCCAGCACTCCCTATGTCCCCAGGGTGTGGTATCACCCACTTTGCGAAATACTATTGTAAATCTTTACAGAAACTGACTGCTTTATCTTTCTTCCTTGGAGCAGTTGGTGGGTTGTGGCTACCTACCTTTCAGTTAGCAGCCCCTCATGTAATCTGTGCTGCCAGGGCCCCTTTTACCCAATCGTGCTGGGACTGAAATGTTGTCTTGTGGTTTTGACATATGTACATATCTGATGGCCAATAATGCTGAATATCTTTTCATGTGTTTGATGGCCATTTGAATGCCCAGTTTTGTGAAATAGCTATTCAGGTCCTTTGCCCATTTTATGATTGTTATTATATAATTGGGTTATTTATCTTTTTGTTGTCATCACATACTTTTTTTGTATTTAGCCATCACGTTATAATTTGTTTGTTTTCCTATCTTCAGACTGAAAGTCCAGGAAGGTAAATAAATTGTTCTGTTGGTCCATATCAGAAGTGTTTGAATGAAAGGATGCTATGTTAATATATTGAATCTTTTACCTAATTCCATAGATTATATAGTATAAACTCTATTTGATAACATTTCACTTGCCCCTCAACCATAGAAAAATAGGTGAATTTAGATATTCTTACCTTTCTAACTCCTCTCCCTCAGTGGCACCTTACCCAAGATTTTGTTTGTAAAAGTGCTCCAGTTATATTTTTCCCAACTTGATATTGAGGCGTATGGTTTAATAATGTTATAAATAAAAAAATCAAACTTAATGCTGTTGACTTGATGCTGACTCATGGCAACCCTATAGGATGGGGGTAGAACTGCCCCATTAGTTTCCGTGAATGTGACTGTTTACAGGAGTAGAAAGCCCTTTCTTTATCCCTTGGAGTGTCTGGTAGTTTCGACCTGCTGACCTTTTTTGGATTGCAGGGTAATGGGTAACCACTATACCATCAGAATCCTAGAAATGTAATGTTATAGAATACTTGAAATTCAGGTGAGACAAGTATTAATTCTATAGCTGTGTATCAAAATTAGCCCGCTTTCCACTTTAATAGTAGAAATTCTTCCTAGTATTCTAAGGAAGTGGCATAATGGGTTAGCACTGGGCTGCTAACTGTTCAAACCCATCAGTTTTTCCTTGGGAGAAAGATGAAACTTTCTGCTCCCATGAAGATTTACAGCCTCAGAAACCAATGGGAGCAGTTCTACTCTGTTTTATGGAGTCACTATGAACTGGAGTTGACTCTGTGGCGCGCCTGTGTGTGTGTGTGTGTGTGTGTGTGTGTTAGTTCTCTAGCAGTTAACCCACCAGTTGCCATTGAGTTGATTTTGATTCATGGTGACCTTTTGTGTCTTCAGGTAGAACTGTGCTCCATAGGATTCTCAACGGCTGCTCTTTTAGAAATAGATTGTCTGTCCTTTATTCTGAGACACTTCTGGGTAGTTCCTAACCTTTGGTTAGCAGCTAGCACAGTAATTGTTTGCACTACCAAGGGACTCCAGCTAGAGGCTAAGCAATCACAATCCTGGTCTCAGCATGAATGACTAATAGGCAATTTTCAGAGGAACAGTTGCATTTTAATTGAAGATTTTGTTAAGTAGGCCAAATGGCAAATTGGGAAGTTAGCACATACTTGTATTTTATTAAACTAGAGACTGAAATATGACAACAGATCTTTTAGAAATTTATTATTACAATATAGGTAAGCTGCTAGCATTTTCTCAGGCAAAGATTTGGTTCTTTACTTGAAAAGGATGTTTTCTGTTTTCTGGCTTGAGAGGATTTATCTCCAGGAAATGCATATTTGAAATATTTGGCAATCCAGGATTGTTGTTATGAATGCTATTGCCATGTTGCTAGTCCAGTCATCTCATAGTGGCCATATATGACAAAAGTAGAATGGCCCTATAAAATTTCCTACACTGTAATCTTCACAGGGCACCACTTGTCTCTCAGTTTGCCGAACTGTGGTGGCCTTTGTTGCTATGATGTTGAAAGCTATGTCACTGTTACTTGAAATACCAGCAAGGTAACTTAAAGTGAACAGGTTTCGATGGAGCTTCCAGACTAAGAACAGACTATGAAGAAGGAGTAGGCTGTCTACTTCAGAGAAATTACCCACCGAAAACCTTATAGATAGCATGCAGGCATTCAAAATATGACTGGGGAAGAGCTACACTGCCTTTTCAAAGTAGAGTTGACCTCAGTAACTCAGGGTAAAGCGTGCTGGAGTAAAGCCTTGGGGACCATCATTTGCTGATAGAGCATGACTCAATGAGAGGAAACAGCTCCAAACATCAATTAATAACTGGAACTTGGAAGGTATGAAATATGAATTGAGGAAAGTTGGAAATTGTGAAAAATGGAACACAAAAAGATTGATATTCAAGGTGTTAGTGAGTTGAAGTAGAATGGTATTGGCCACTTTGAATCAGAAAATCATACAGTTTACTATGCCAAGACTGACACAATCAAGAGGAATGGCATTGCATTCATCGTCAAAAAAGGACATTTCAAGATTTATCTTGAAGTACAATGTTGCCTGTGAGAAAATATCTATCTGCTTTCAAGGAAATCCAGTTACTACAACTATTAGTTAAATGTATCAAAAA
>NW_022104341.1:76375820-76378038 GCF_000313985.2 Echinops telfairi
AGAGCTGTTGGGTGAGTTCAAGCTGCTGACCTTTCAGTTAGCCTGTTGCTTTAGCGTTGCATCACCAGGATTCCATGTTACCACCAACTATAGGGCAATAATTTCTGCAAATATCTTTGTATTAACAAAGCCAGGATTTATTGTCTCTTGATTCTTTCTCTTTCTTTGCTACAGTTTTTTTCCTTTTAATTATATTCTTTTAGGAAACCTTCTAGGGAATACTGGTGGCTCAGTGGTTACACATTTGGCTGCTAACTGAAAGGTCAGTGGCTCGAACCCACCAACTGCTCCACAGGAGAAAGATGTAGCAGGCAGTTTACTTCTGTAAAGACTTTGGTAACTCTGGGGCAGTTCTACTTTGTCATAGAGCAGTGGTTCTCAACCTTCCTAATGCCGCGACCTTTTAATACAGCTCCTCATGTTGTGGTGACCCCCCAACCTTAAAATTATTTTTATTGCCACTTTATAACTGTCATTTTGCTACTGTTATGAATCAGGCGACCCCCATGAAAGGGTCGTTTGACCCCCTATAGGGGTCACGACCCACACGTTGAGAACCATCATTGAGGGTTGAATGAGGGGGGCAATTAAGTGGTCAAAACAGCCCCTCTAGTGGGAGCAGAAAGTTCTGTTTATGTGGTCTTCCCACCCATTAGCATATAGATTCCGACTCATAGCTACTTTAAGGTTTCTGATACTAAATATTTATGGCGACAGCTTCATCTTTCTGCTGCAGTGACTTGTGGTTTTGAGAACAACCAACTTTGTGGTTAGCAGTCCAGTGTTTAGTCCACAGCAGCATATGGGCTCCTTATTTCCATTGTTTAGATATTATAAGGAATCTAGAGATAATTTAAAGTATACTGGAGGATGTGCATAGTACACCATTAATTGAGAAGTTTTTGGTCTCTATGCAAAATTTATGTACTTTGGAGTTTGTGCCCCTTTGTGTGTGTGTTGGATTTCTTTTTTCTTTTTAATCATTTTATTGGGGGTTTGTACAACTCTTATCACAATCCATGCATCCATCCATTGTGTCAAGCACATTTGTACATTTGTTGCCCTCATCATTCTTAAACCATATGCTTTGAGGCCTTGGTGTCAGCTCCTCATCTTTCCCCCTGCTTACCCAGCCCCCTCCCTCATGAACTCTTGCTAATTTATAAACTTATTATTTTGTCATGTCTTATACTGTCCAATGTCTCCCTTCACCCACTTTTCTGTTGTCCGTCCCCTAGAGGGGGGTTATATGTAGATCCTTGTCATCGGTTCCCCCTTCCTATCCCACCTTCCCTCCACCCTCTCAGTATCGCCACCCTCACCACTGGTCGTGAAGGATTCATCTGTCCTGGATTCCCTGTGTTTCCAGTTCTATCTGTACAGTCTACATCCTCTGGTATGGATTTCTTTTTATTTATTATTTTTTTACCGTCAACTTGTCTAGGTCATGTTTTACCAATCAAAGCTACTAGTTTTGGGATATTAACTGTCTCATCCAACCAGTGTTAATAGTAAAGTCTGAGGGTTTGCCCTCTCTTATTTATGTCATTACTATTTAAATCATTGTGAGAATTCTCTTTAACAAAATTTTCAGTTTGGGAATAAGTAGTATAACAACTAATGCATCAACTAATACATATGCAAAGATGTAGTTTATATAAAAATGTATTTAGAAAATAGTACTTATTTTAAATTATATGTAAGATAAAGATGAAAAGCTTGGGAATGCTAGGTCTGTAGTATGAAAAGAAAATTAAAATAGTGTTTATTTCTATTGATTAACGGTCTATAACTAGGTCTACATTTCCGAATACCAATCAAGAAACTTAACACTCGCTTTTTCAACTAGGTTTGTCCATTCATAAATCAGAACTATTTCAGTTTCAAGTGATAGGCAACACCAATTCTAAATGTTTTCAGCAGAGAGGGAGTGTCCTAGTATATGGAAATGACAGGTCTAGGAGTAGAGCAGGCTTCAAGCTTGTTAGGATGTCACTCAAGTTTTTTTTCTTATCTCAACTCCAGTTCTCAGACATGCTCTCCCACTGTAGCATTAACATGATTGCATACTTTATACTTAGCCTTGCATAATTTCTAACTCCAACTACAGTAGATAAAGGAAGCCTAGTTTCTTTTTTTTCTCTAGGATTTAGTGAGCCTTGGTAATGTAGTGGCTGCAACTGGTCTCATGGTTGGCAGTTCAAAACCACCAGCAGCT
>NW_022104341.1:76379025-76380907 GCF_000313985.2 Echinops telfairi
CACCAGCCTGTGATCTTCCTGCATTCTGTATCATTGCATATGCTGTATGAGTCTGAGGAGGAATTTATAGGCTAGTATCGGACATATGGACCAATATCGGATTAGTGGACTTGATCTGGACTGTGTTGGGATATTTTCTCAATATGCAATTGCTCTATAATATAAAGTTATCTATTACACACACAAAAAAGAAAGAAAATGGATAGTTGGGATCATCTAGGCTGGGGATTTTGCTCTATTGTCCAAAAGACGAAAGAGGATAAGAGAATTTTTGGCAAGAGGATCATTAAAATGACTGATCATGAATCTAATCTCAATGAGGAGTAAAGGTAACCAAAGATATGGACTTATGGATTCATAAATAAGAGTTTTTGTAGAGAACAAACAATAACCTAGAAAATAAAGTTGTGGTTAAAGAACAAGATGCTTGAAATAATGCTTTAACAGGGAGAGTGGTTTGGGAAGGATGTTACCACAAGAGCCAAAGGTTAACCAACCAGGTCATCGCATACTGCCAAACTGGTGGTAAATTGTGTAACTGTTTTGGAAAGGCCATTGGAATTAGGATGTCAAAGAACTAAGAAGTCAGGATATTAGGTAAAGGTTCCCAAACTTATTTGGCATACTGTCCCCTTTAAAAAAAATTTATTCAGCCACCACCATGGCAATTAAACTTTCGTACCATTGCCCAATCCAGGATAAAGTGTAGGTATCTGCTTTTGCAGCCTCCATGAATTGTTCTAGTGGCCCCAGTGGGGTGGTATTCCTCACTTTGGGAAGCACTTAGTTTGATATTTAAATCTGTCTGGGAACTGGAAGGCATGCTTATTAGATGATTAAATGAAGAGCAGGGTTTTCTGGAGAGCTGAGGTTAATACTGTACGCCCTGTAAGAGAACTACTCAGGTAGCGGCTTGTGTTTCCTTTTGCACATGCCTCCCCCTCCTCTTACCCAGCCCTAAAAATGAGCACTGCTCAAGTGACTTGCTTTGCTCCACCCTCTCCCCTTTAACTTCAGAGTTGTTTTCCTTTCTAAAGTTTCTTTGTTCTTCAGACAACGTCTGATGGTGATTTCCTTTATCTGTTTGGATTGCTGTTGCTATTTGCTTGTTCATACTCCTTTCTGTTTTAAATAAAATCTTGTATTCTGCTTACTATTAGTTTTCACACAATTTTCCTTTGCATTTTAAAATACACAACTCTCTTTTAGACCTTAGTGGTTGGTCAGAAGTTTTAGTCTCCCTGCAAGCCATGCACACTGTATAAGTTCAGTGTATAATAAAAGCTTAGGGTCTTTTGGTGCTTTGGCTATAGAGTTGCTTTTCCAAAATAAGGGAACTGGTGCTGGTAGTCTCTATGAGTCAACTCAGTGGCAGTAGGGTTTGGGTTGGTGATGATTGTAGTGAGGGGGTGAATGGGCAGGTCTTCCTTCTGGTTTCTAATTAGTTGAATATTTTTGTATTAACATGTTCGAAAAGGGCCCTAGTGGTACAACAATTAAGTGTTTGGTTGCTAATCAAAAGGAGACAGTTTGAACTTACCCAGGGGCTGGAGGGGTTCCCATAAAGATTACTGCCTAGACAGGGACAGGGAGCCTTTTTTCTGCCAAGGGCCACTGTGATATTTATAATAACATCATTCTCATGCTATACTGGTCAAACATTTAATTAACTCACCCTTAATGTGATGGCTGGAACTGCTTTTGGGTGAGGCGTGTGATGTTAGCTCTTATTAATGATTTCTTGGGCCTCTTATGGCCCAGGGCCCAGGTATTCCCCACCCCTGGCCTAGAACCTCCTGGGGGAAATTCTGTTCTATCTTGTGGTTGATAGGAGTTGAAATTGACTCCATGGCACCTAAGAACAATAGCAACATATCAAACA
>NW_022104341.1:76381652-76383229 GCF_000313985.2 Echinops telfairi
TGGTGCGGTAATTAAATGTTTGGCTGCTAACCAAAAGGCCAGCCGTTCAAACTTACCAGTCACAAAAGTGGCAGTCTGCTTCCATAAAGATTATTGTTGTTAGGTGCTATTGAATTGGTTGTAATTAATGGTCAACCTGTACCAAGTCCTGTACCATCCCCGTTATTGCTATGTTTGAGCCCAGTGTTGCAGCCACTGTGTCAATTCATCTTCTCCGGGGTCTTTCTCTTTTTTGCTTACCCTGCTTTTTACCAACCATAGTGTCCTTTTCCAGAGGCTTGTCCCTTCTGATACCGTGTCCACACTATGTGCGACTAAGCCTCACAATCCTCACTTCTCACAAGCATTTAGCTGTGCTTCTTCTAAGACAAATGTTTGTTCTTCTAACAGCCCATAATACTTTCAATATTCTTTGCCTAAACCATAATTCAAATGTATCAATTCTTGTTGGCTCTCCTTTATTGTTCCGCTTTCAACGCATCTGAGGTGATGAAATGACCATGGCTTGGGTTAGCTGTGCTTTAGTCCTCAATGTGACATGTTTGCTCTTTAGTACTTCCAAGAAGTCTTGTGCAGCAGATTTGCCCTTTGCAATACGCTGTTTGAGGTCTTGCCTGCTGCAGTCTTGTTTTTTATCAGCAAGCACTTCAGAGCCTTATCACTTCCAATAAGTGAGGTGTGTCATTTGTGTATCACCGGTTGTTAGTAAGCCTTCCTCCACTCCTGATGCTGTGTTCTCTTTCACATAGCCTAGCTTCTCATATTATTTGTTCAGCATACAGATTGATTAAGTATGGTAAAAAGATATAACCGTGATGTATACCTTTCCTGATTTTTAAACCATATAGTAGTCCCTTCTTCTGTTCTTACAATTAAGTGTTCTGGAATTCCCATTCTTTGCAAAGTTATCCATAGTTTGCTATGATCCACTTACTCTAATGCCTTTGCATATTTAATAAAACACAAGCAAACATCTTTCTGGTATTTGCTTTCAGCCAAGATCCATCTAACTTTAGCAATGAATGATAATCTCTTATTCTACATCCTTTTCTGAATCCATCTTGAATTTCTGGCAGGTTTCAAAGATGATAGCCTTGGAAAGTCTTTGGAGGTAGGTTTACTCTGTTCTTTAGAATTATAATGAGTTGGAATTCTCTGGAAAACATTAAAAAATATTTATGAACAATGTAATTTTTCTAATATTTTATTTTTTGTTTTTTCTGAAATATTTTCAGAGTTGCATTTTAAAGTTTGTGGTTGTTAGCCCCTTTTCTGTAACCAGTAATATTTTAAATTGTTAATATACTCTGAATACATTCTAATACAGTCATTTTGATGATGGCACAACAATTAAGCATTCCGTTTCTAATCAAAAGGTTCATATTCACCTAGCAGCTCTGTGAAGAAACACCTGGAGATCTACTCCTATAAAGATTACAGCTAAGAAGGATCACTATGAGTCAAAAATCTATTCAAGGACACCTAACAACAGTGGTGACTAATGATGTTGAGTATCTTTTTGTGTTTAATGATTGTTTTTGTATAACTTCTTTGGAGAAGTGTCTGTTCAAGTACTT
>NW_022104341.1:76384077-76400011 GCF_000313985.2 Echinops telfairi
GGGAGGGAGGGGGGGAAATGAGGAGCCGATATTAAGGGTTCAAGTAAAAGGCAAATGTTTTGAGACTGATGATGGCAACAAATGTACATATGTGTTTGACACAGTGGATGCATGTATGGATTGGGTTAAGAATTGTATGAGCCCCCAATAAAATGATTTAAAAACAAAACAAAACTTGGCACCCTTGTTGAAAATCACTTGACCTAGGATGTCTGGGTTTACTTCTAGATTTTAATTGGTTTTTATGTTTATATTTATACCAGTGCCACACAATTTTCTGTACTGTAGCATTATATCGTAACTTAAAGTTGGGAAGTGTGACTTCTCCAACTTTGTTCTTTTTCAAGATTATTTGGAGCCTTTTGCAATTCCATATGAATTTGAGAATGGGATTCTCCATATGTGCAAAAGCTATAATAATTTAGATCGGGATTTTCTTGAACTGGTAAATTGCTTTATGTAGTATTGGCATTTTAAGTATTAAGACTTCTAACCCATGTATGGATTTTCTGTAGCTGGAATCCAGGATAGGTTAATTTATAGAGCCAGCAATGGAGTAATAATTACATAGGGCATGGCAGGGGAAGATGGGGGAAATGAGGAGCTAACAATAAGTACCAGAGAAAATGTTCTGAAATTGATTGTGGTGATGATTGCACAACTCTTCTTAATATGATTGAACAATTAAATTGTGTGATATTTGAAGTAAATGCCAATAAAACTATTTTTTTTAGAAAGACTTCCATTCTTGAATAAGGGATGTCAACATATTTAGGGGTTCTTTAATTTTTTTCTGCATTGTTTTATAGTTTCCATTGTGCATGTATTTCATCACTTTTGTTAAATTTATTCCTATATAATTCATTCTTTCAGATGCTATTATAAATTGAATGAGTTTCTTAATGTCTTTTTGTAATTGTTCATTGTTGGTGTGTAGAAACAAAGCTGTTTTTCTCGGGTTGCTCTTGTAACTTGTTGACTCTCTTGCATGGTTTTATTAGCTTTAGTAGCCTGTGGAATCTTTGGGACTTTCAATATATAAGATCATATCATCTGTAAATAGAGATAATTTTACTTCTTTTCTAATTTGGATGTCTTTTCTTTCTTTTTTCTTGCCTAGTTACTCTGACTAGAAACCCTAGTAACATATTGAGTAACAGGTGAGAGCTGCTAGCCTTTTCTTGTTCCTGAACCTAAAAGGGAAGCTCTCCACCTTTTTCTATTGATTATGATGTTAGTGGTAGGTTTTTCATAGGTGCCCTATGGGATTTTCCTTGTATTCCTAGTTTTCTGAGTGTTTTTATCATAAAAGGTTTAATAAAAGATTTTGTTTAATACCTTTAGTGCATCAGTTGAGATTATTTGAAGTGGTTTTTGAGCTGTATTTGTAGAGGTAGTTTGGAACTTGGGTGGAAGATGAGTGCTTGGGACTTTTAGCCTCTCAACTGACTCTAACCAGTTCATCTCATTTTTAATATGTATGTTATATGTTGGGCTTCTGGGTAAAATTGTGTTTGAGGGAAAGAGTTCTGTAAAAAATCATTTAAAATTTATATCTAAAGGATTTTCAGTTATGGTACATTTATTTATCACCCTTCCCCTTCCCTTCTTGCTCCCCAAAAGGAAACAAACCTAAGCTTTTTGAAATAAAGGACATTTTATCTTACCACTTTATCTCAAATACCAGTTGATTGAATGCTGGATATAATAATAGAGTATGGAATAGCATATAATTTCTTCCTGTTTATTTTAGCTATCAAGTGGAAATCCTGTATATGAAAAATACTATAGACAGGTAAGATTTTTGTTTTTTTATTTTGTTATGAGCATAAAATGTACTGTTAAATCTTAATTATATACATACAGATTATCAGCCAGCAGGACAACTTCTGACAAGATTCTTGTTTCATATTCCTGTGCTTTTAGTCTCTTATTTTAGGCACTTAATGTTTTTGACAAGTTGTCAGAAAACTCAAGAAAAGATAATAAAGCTCAAACACTTAGTTATTGTAATTATTTATGTTAAAACTCCATGCAGCCTTTTATATATGTTGATATAAATATAAAAATTAATTTATATGCCAAATAGAAATGACTTCCTTTAAGATTTGTTGAATATAATCCTTTGAAAATTTAAACCATAGCTCTTGTGTACACGTGAAATGAATATGTATGACAGATTTTATGAATAGTTGAGTGAACCAATAAGATGTAAAAACTAATTCAAATGATAATATGAGTTGTAGAAATTTATATTCTCTACCAGATATAATTTATTCACATTGCTGTGGGCAAGATTCATGTACATTCCTATCAGTTTTATATAATTTAACCTTTACCCCTTGTTGTTAGATGCTCTCTTTGTCATTCTGACATCATGTACAACAGAAGGAAACTGTGTAGTCCACCTCTACCCTTGCAGAACACCGTGGTAAATAGAAAGTCAGTCAAAGGTGCATGCCATAGATTATATAACCCTATGAGTCTACATTGTCACAGTTCCAAGTACTGAATCATAGGAAAGGGTAGAACTGCCCCTGTGGTTTCCAAGTCTATGACTAGTACGGGGATAGAAAGCCCTGTTTTCCTCAGTGCGGCTGGTGATTTTTTCAACTGCTGACCTGGCAGTTAGCAGCCCACCACGTAACCACTACGCCACCAGGGCCACCTAGACTAGATTAGGCATTAGAGAACTGAAATTGACTAGTATTGGTCTTTTTGAATCAGATAATCCTATAGTCTGTACTGGGAATAAATTGAGGAAGAATAGAGTCACATTTATTATTACAGAAAACATTTCAACATCTCTTGAATTTTAAAGCATTGTCAGTGATAGAATAGTATCCAGACCAGCTAATAAGACTATTATTCAAATTTACGTGCCAAATCACTAATGTCAAAGAGGAGGAAATTGAGGTTTTTACCAGCTTCTACTGAAATTGGTTAAATAGGCAATCAAGATGCATTGAAAATTTCTGGTGATTGGATTCTCAAGTTGGAAATAAAGAAGGATCAACAGTTGGAAAGAAGGGTCTTGGTGATAGAAACAGTGCTGGAAATCACATGGTAGGATTCTGCAAGACTGTTTACATATTCATGTAAATACCTTTTATTCAACAATGTAAGTGGCAACTATACATGTGGAGCTTTCTGGGGGGAATGTATAGAAATCACATTGACTATATCAGTAGAAAGATGTTAGAGAAGCTAAAAAATAATGATGGAGAAGGCGAAGGGCTGACTGTAGAGCAACCCATATATTTGCTCATCCACAAGTTCAAATTGAAACCAAAGAAAATGAAAACAAATTTGTGAGAGCTAAAATACAGCCTTCAATATGTTCCATTTGAATTCAGAGACCATCTCAAGAAAAGATTATGCATCTCGAGCACAAATGACTGAAGACCGGATGAGGTGGGGATGACATCAAGGACTTCATACATGAAGAAAGCTTAAAATGCCATTAAAAAGAAGGGAAAGAAAGAAAAGACCAAAATGGATCTCAGAAGAGACTGAAACTTGCGCTTAAATGTAGACTAGCTAAAGTGAAAAGAAAAAAATGTAACTGAAGATTTCAAAGGGTATCTTAAGAAGACAGTAAATTATGATAATGATGATATGGACCAAGACCTGGAGTTAGAAAACCAAAAGGAAAGAACACACAGCTGTTTTCAAGCTGAAAGAACTGATGAAAAAATTCAAGGATTCTTTGGACAAAATATTGAATGATACAGGAAGCATCAAAAGAAGATGGAGAGAACATACAGAGTCACTGTACCAAAAAAGAATTGGTTGACAGTTAACCATTTCAGAAGGTAGCTTATTATCAAGAATGAAGGTATTGGTGAAAAACAAGACCCAAGGAATAACAGAATACCAGTTGAAATGTTTCAGGAAATGGATGGAGTGCTGAAGTTTCTCACTTATTGGTTCTGCTATGATACTTGAAGACAGCTACGTGGCTAAATGGAGAAAGACAGGTCCATTAATAGCAGTGGGCAGCGGAGCAAGAGGTGACGGTACAGCGCACATTGCAACTGATGCACTGGTAACAGCAAAGGCCACTGCAGAAGCAGCAGATACACCCCACCGTCGCAGCCCCTGCGCTGGTGCAGCCCCCCTTGCTCCCTCTGCGCTCCCTTTCTCCACTGGCACCATGGCTGCTGAGCTGGCCGAAGAGCAGATTGCTGAGTTCAAGGAGGCTTTCTCCTACAAAGGAACTTGGAACTGTCCTGAGGTCAGTGGGTCAGAACCCAGCAGACACTGAGATACAGGATATGAATTATAGGTGGACACCAATAGTAATGGCACCTTCGACTTCCCAGAGTTTTTGGCTGTGATGGCTAGAAAAATGAAAGACAGGCAAGTGAAGAAGAAACCCGTGAGTCATTCAGTCTTCACAAGGTTGACAGTAGTTATATCAGTGCTGCTGAGCTGCGCCACGTCCTGACAACCTTAGGAGAAAAGCTAACAGATGAAGAAGGATATAAAGTGATCAGAGATGCAGGCGTTGACTGTGACGGACAAGTGAACTATGAAGAATTCGTACATTAATGACTGCAAAATCAAGACCTACTTTCAGCTTCTTTATTACTCCCCCAACCCCCAGAAGAATCAAATAGAATGTTTTACTGACCTCGTGCAAAAAAAAGTTCATTTATTCATTGTTTCTGTATACAAAACTGAATGTCAAAAAGTACCTTCTGTATACACACACACACACACACACACACTTTTGCATGTATTGGTTGGTGGTCCTGTCTCCCTAAAGATCAAGCTACAGATCACTTTTACAATATCAATACTTGTACAAACCTTACTACTAAGAAAGCACTTAATAGATTCCTTCAAGATCCATTTACTAATGATTGATAACACTGTCTGCACAGCCAGTTTCCCATGCATGCAGCTTGACAATTGAGCAGTCAGGTCTTTGTATTAAAATTGAAAACTGAAAAAAAAAAAAAAAGAAAAATTATAAAACCTTTGTGGGTTCTAGTTCAATTGTTTAGCCTAAATTGTCGTAGCTGGTTTACCGAAAACAAACACATTTGAAATGGGTGTACCTCAGGATGACATGTGGAGGAGAGGGCGAAGGAAAGGATAACATCTTGAAATGTAGCCCCACTGCTTGGAGGGTCCTCGTAGACACCCCTATGCTCCAACCCATGGTGGTGGTGACACCTCCCTGGTGATTTGCCTGCCTGCTTGCCTGCCTGCCTGTGCTGGTTTAACGTTTGCATTGTGCTCAAGGGCCAGGCGGTCACTGTCCACACCAGTTTTTAAAAAGAAACCTTTACCAAGGGAGCATCTGAACTCTCTGTTAAAGGCAAAAACGAATAAATCTGAACAAAACCTTTCTGACCCATGACTTGGAGTTGACAGAGTAGGCTGTGGCTATGGACTTCAGCACAATCATCGTCATTGCTGTTCAATAAATTACTATTTGTGTGCATTCCAAGTTGTAAATACTAGTCTCTTTTCCCCCCACCCCACAATAAAAGACCAATAACTAAAAAAAAAAAAAAAGTTACAGTTGGAAACTAAGAGGGTCAGCCCTGCTCTATCCTATAGAATCATAGTTGCTGGCAGTGAGAGGTTTTGTTTGTTTTGTTTTTAACCTGGCCATGCTGCTGGTCATTCCAAAGAAAGGTGACCCCCAAAAATGTGGAAATTATTAAACAATATTATTAATGTAACATACAAGTAAAATTTTGATGAAGATAATTTAACAATGGTTATAGCAGTATATCAACAAGGAGCCGCTGGAAATTCAAGCTGTATTCAGAAGAGAACCTGGCAGAGAGACATGATCATTGCTGATGTCAGATGGATTTTGGCAGGAAGTCTGAAAATTGTCTGATGTCAGCTTAGAAGCCTTTACTCAAAGTCAATTTTTTAAAATGCTAATGATTCAGATTATTTGGAATAGTCCTTTCCATGCTGCTCTGACACGTTTTTTGACTGCATGATGAAAGGTTATAGCTAGTGCAGAGCCTGTAAGTCTGGAGTCAGAGTACACGAGACACTACTGTATATACTCGTGTATAAGCCGAGTTTTTTTTGGCACATTAAAAACTTAAAAATATATATTTTATTTACATCATTGTATCTATTGTAACATTTCAACATATAATCAATATAAAATTATCATTAAGACAGTTTGTATTTTTTGTACTCTTAAGAAATGAAGTGTGTGGGTCTTTTTTTAAAAATAATTTTATTTGGGGCTCGTACAACTCTTATCACAGTCCTTACATATATCCATTGTGCCAAGCACATTTGTACATCCATTGCCATCATCCTTAAAACATTTTCTTTCTACTTGAACCGTTGGTATCAGCTTCTCAGTTGTCCCCCCACTTCATGAATCCTTGATAATTTATAATTTATTATTATTTTGTCATGTTTTAACTGTCTGACGTCTCCCTTCACCCACTTTTCTGTTATCTGTCCCCCAGGGAGGGGGTTATATGTAGATCCTTGTAATCTGTTCCCCCTTTCTACCCACACCTTCCACTTTCCCTCCTGGTATGGCTACTCTCATTATTGGTCCTGAGGGGGTTATTTGTCCTGGATTCCCTGTGTTTCCAGCTCTTATCTGTACCAGTGTACATGTTCTGGTCTAGTCAGATTTGCAAGGTAGAATTGGGATCATGATGATGGGGGAGGGGTGGGGAAGCATTAAAGAACTAGAGGAAAGTTGTACGTTTCATCGTTGCTACACTGTACCCTGACTGGCTTGTCTCCTCCCCGTGACCCTTCTGTAAGGTGATGTCCAGTTGCCTACAGATGAGCTTAGCACATTTTTAATGCAGTTTTTGTAGTAAAATTAGGTCCCTTGGCTGATATTCAGGTCGGCTTATACTCTAGTATATACAGTACCTTAAGTGACAAAAATCCAAATCGCCATGTTTAATTTATTGCAGAAACCAAAAGAATGGAGGAAAGTAAAATTCTTTTATTGGGGTATAGAACATAAATATTCCACAAGAGTTTGATCCATGTTGTGCTTGCATGTCTTTTTATGTTATACTGGGATGGGGACTCCTTTTTCACCCTGGTCTTGGGGTAAGTGCACAAAATTGAGGAGTTCTGTAGAATTCTAGAGGTAAGTTTCCCAACCATGCTGCATTTTTTGCTGCTACCTCAAATTTGAAGGATTAGGGAAGTTTTTACTTTTGCTGTGTGCCTCATTTCTCCCGTGTTTTAGCACTTGAAGAAAAAAAAGGCTTCTCTTTTTTGCTTTTTTGCTGGGGTTGGCCTGTCTGGAATGCTTTGTTTATATTTATAGTAAACTTGTCTTAACCAGCACTGTTTTTTGATGCAACTTGTTTATTTTTATTGTTAAGAATATATGCAGCAAACACACACCACTTTAACCTTTTCTACATGTGGCGTTGATTGCATTCTTCAGTCTATGTAACAATTCTCACCCTTCTTTTCTGAGTTCTTTCTCACCATTAACAAAAACTCACTGTCTCTTAAGTCTCCTGTTTACTCTTTCCAGTTGCTGTTGTCACTTTGAGCCCAAATAGAAAGTTCTAAAAGAGCTTAATGTTCAAAGCAGACATTTTTTTGCTCATTAAGCTAGTTTTATCTGGTTTTAAGAAGACTTCAGGGTATGTTTTTGTTTAAGATTGAAAGATTATCTCAGGGTAGTAGTTTCAAGGGTTCTCCTAGTCTCCATGGCTCCAGAAAGCCTGGATAACCCAAGAATTTAAAGTTCTATTCTGTATCCTCTGTCCTTTGATCATAATTCAATTATAGAACCTTTGATCAAAATGTTCAGTAATGATAGCCGGACACCATCCAGTTCTGGTGACATAGCGAAGAAGGCAATCTAAGACCCATTTTTAAGATTAAAGCTCTTTTTGATTTTATTTCTATTGCTTATTTCTGGAGTATATAAAATTTCATTTATTTTTCTGTTCTTGGTGACCTCATTCTGTCTTAAAAAGAAAGTCCCTATCAGTGAAAATGATGTGTTTCCTTTAATATGCTTTAGAAACTGAGTTTTAAAAATATTCAAGTTTTAGAGTTGATACTGCTTTGCTTTATTTTAAAGTGCTACAACTCTAAGAGGAAGTATAAAAGCAGAGGTTAATTATTTGAAGATGTCTGAAGAGGCAGATAACATACAGTTCTCATTTGTCAAAAATTGTCACCAGGAAATGCTCTTCTCCCCCCAAATACCTCTTAAGTTTATTGGAATTTAAATGGCAAGAATAAAATATTTGGTGTCAGATAATGTGTAACTATTTCTACTTTACTAATTTGTTTTACTTATCTAAGCTCTAGTTTTCTCAGTTGTATAATCACATGATAAAACATACTTTGTAAATTACCAGTGCTGTCTAGCTCTTAACCTATTCTTAAATCTTCACATGTATTCCTTGACCTTTATTAGTCAGAGGATTCCCTTTTCTTGGAAAATCCAGTTCCCAAATTATAGGGAATGAAGCAAGTAAATAAAGATAATTTTTCCTTTGTGCTTGTTTTCAACCTATAGTTTCTGTCTTTTCAGGTTGACACGGGCAATACTGGAAGGGTGTTTGCTTCCGATGCTGCTGCTTTTCTGAAAAAATCAGGACTTCCAGATTTGATACTTGGAAAGGTAGAATTTGCTTATTATAACTAGATTATAGTGAATATTTAGCGTTTAAATGAACTGAATGGGAAGTCACAAAGATGCCATCAAGAAAACTAGAAGTTAGCAGTTTGCAGTTAGAGGGTGGAGGGAATTTGTGATGTATAGTGATTTATTCTCTTGAAAAATAAGTTATTTTCAGAATTTTTGGGAAACAAATTACTATTCAGTAGGATGAAATGAGGAAGTAGTGCACTTAAATATTACGAGGAGAAAGAGTGCTGACTGGTAACCTTGAAAGAGTGCTGACTGGTAACCTTGCCGCCCACTCAGAAAGAGTTGGCCCTACCCCTACTTCCTCTGTTATAACTGCCTTTAATTGTTTTCAGTGTGTGGTAAGCACAGTGGGGGTGAGCACCTGTGAAAAGAGCACATAGAGGTGGGAAGCCCCTCTTGGCTTGATCCTTACACATGATATTGATAGTGTTCAAAAATTTGGAAAATAATTACTAGTACTACTTAAATTATTCACAATTGAACATTTACCACTCAAACTTTCCCATAGGTCACAATATCATCTTGATAAAGATGTAAAATCAGGATAGTATTTTCTGGTAGAAAGAGCTTTGAACTCAAGATTAGAGCCTGGGCTTATAGAAAATGGCATTGCAATAGAAGTTAGAAGATGGATGTCACTTATTTGCTTGAAGCTTTGGATGTTGTTGAGTGATCATTTAACCTCATTGGGCCATGGTACTAAATAAACTTTAAATTATTTTTGTTAAAATATAGATTGATAATCTTTTTCATTGCTGTTCCAATTTCAGATTTGGGATTTAGCCGACACAGATGGCAAAGGTATCCTGAGCAAACAAGTAAGATTCTGAGATTCACACACAAAATTTTTGAGTGATTCAAAATAGAAAATAGTCACTTTTAGGGGGGAGGGGTATTTTTAATTTAAGAATGATATGTTTGTTTGTGCCAATTCTAGTGTTTTATGAGGGCAAGTGTTAGAACCAAATAAAGGTATTTCCAATCACCAGATATCAATGTAACTCCCCAAAGTTAGTGTTAGTCTGGTGACATTATTTTCCTGGGGTTTATTTTTTTCGGTCTTGCTTTTCAGAGAGGTTTTGCTCTTTGTATCTTATTAATTAGAATTCTTCTATGTACATGTTTATAAGTAAATGTTGATTTATTTAGTCCTTTGGACATGTCAGGAAAGACCAGTCTGTGGAGAAGGACATCGTGCTTAGTAAAGTAGAAGGCACTGCAAAAGAGGGAGGCTCTTGTTGAGATGGATTGACACACTGGTTGCAAGAGTGGGCTCAAACATAAAGAACAATTGTGAAGATGGCCCAGGATGGGGCTTGTTCTGTTGTTCATAGAGTCAGAACTGACGCAATGGCACCTAAAAACAATAGCAAGACGATACTGCCCAGTAAATTAGATAGGACGCTTCTGGCCAATCAGACCAGAGTATTGTGACCTACGTCTTATTCTGACATATAAACCACAAATTATTTGCAAGTCAGAAGTAAATCCTCGATCAAAATTACATGCAAGTGGCTATGGCTATAGGATTTCAGCACCTGATATGTACTTCAGAGTTCTTCAGAATGGACTCAAAGTTACTATATGCTGATGTACTGATCATTTAATGGCTTAAATTTAATCTTGCCCTAGAGAAATAGTGAAAGCCCAGATTAATCTTAAAAGCAAGATGGGAAAGATTGGATGAAATAGTCAGAATACTGATTCTTTTTTTTTTTTTTAATACTGATTCTTTTCATTGAGATTTTAGGGCCAGATTGTCCTCCCCATTGATACCCTGAGCAAAAAGGCCAGTTGGATACATGGAGACATAGGAAGATAAAATTCATGCAAGCACCCAGGCTGCTATGCATTCATTCAGCAATCTTTGTTGAATACGTATTGTTGAGTACCTGTTGTGAGCCAGGCTTTGGGAATTCCGAGGTGAACCTACACCTAACAGATGTTGCCTCTACACATGAGCTTGTGGTATAATAAAATCTCTGCGCTTATGTGCAGTGATGTTTCTGCACTTAGATTAGAGTTCGTTTGCCTTTGTTGCATCTAAGTGGCTGAATTAATGGGTTAAACTTAAATGCTTAAGCAGGAGGCACATAGATTTGTAATTAACATTTGAAAGAAAGAAAATAACCCAATCCTTATTGAATTTTTATGTATCAAAATAGCACTAAGTACTTTCCTTCTTTAGTTCTTACTGTGTTGCTCATAATTCATTGCAAGGTAGTAGTAGCCCACCTTTTACACAAGGGTTTTATGTAACTTGACCATGGCCTCCCAACTCTAAGCAGCAGAACTAGAATTTAACGAAAGACTGTTTCATGTCAGCCCATCTATACTGTGTGAATGGATCTGATTACCTAAGAACAATTGAATCTCACAGAGTGAGAGGAGAAGGAAGGTCAATGTTGAAATGCTTACAGTACCACCATTTAAAGACTAGAGGAGCATTGAATCCAACAGTGGGAAGCAGCAAGGTCAGCAGAAAACTCGGAGAGCTTTTGGAAGCTCTTTTGGTGGAAGAGAGTTTCAGGGTGAATGGTAGTGCCAGGAGAACAAGCAGGAAGAGGCTTTTTTGTTGTTTTCATGAGGTCAGTGTATGAGGGTAAGTCTAAAACTATTGCTATAAAAATATAGAAACCTTTATTAAATAAAGTTATCAATATATGAAGCTTTTTTCCCCCCTTGACATGTCCTTCATCTAGGGGTATACACTCTGAGGTGGCGTTTTCATATCTCCAATCCTTCCTCCAAAGGGTTCTAAATTATTTGATTTACACTATGTCAAAATAATAGTTCTGACATCCGCAAGGGACGCCAATCACATTCCTTTGGTTCTTTGATTTTTGAGGGGAAAAAAGTCAGAAGAGACAACACCAAGGCTGAGGGTTTAAGAGGTCAGGTTTCCTAATGGAAGTCTGTAGGACAGTCCATACTACCCTTAAAGAATGAACAGGTGTATTTGTTATGATAGGGAAAAAAATCTTAGTGTAACTTCTCCTTACCAGTGCAGTTCTGTTTTCTTAAAACTTCTTCCTAGTAATCCCTGTGTCTGTTAGCGAAAATTCTGTGTCTTTTGAGGGAAAAAAAATCGAGATTACCTCTTGGGAATCGCAAAAAACAATCGCTGGAACCTCTGAGCTGACTTCTCTGCTTTGAGTTTAAGTGACCCAGCAGATTCCCTTGGAAGCCACTGTTGTGATTGAACGTTGATTTTGAAGGCACCCTCATGAGGTTGAGACAAATGTATTGCTGAGATTGTCTGTAGCCATCCACGGATGTGTGAACTGGAACCCTCGTGGCAGTACTTTTTAGCATACCCCTGTATTTGGTAGATAAGAAGTTATTTGTAATACAGGCAGTTTTTCTAGCTAATAACAGAGGTTTAAGTCAGGTTGTACAGAGACTTGTGGAGTGAATATAAAGAGTGGGGAGATCTTGAAATAAGCATGTTTTTCTCAAAAAATTTGTTTGTGAAGGCATGAATTGTGGTAAGCAAACAGTGGGCAAGATGATAAGAATAGGTTAAAAATTGAGTAAAGAGGTATAAGTGAGAATAGAGGAGAATAGAGAAAAATAGCGAAGTATTGGTGGTGGTGGTTGTAGGGTATTGACAAATTTCTAGTGATAGTCATTGAAGTAAAGACTTTGATGTCATTTCTATTCCAAGATCTTAATTTACTGCAAAACAGTCTAAAGCCATTTGTTTCCTTGTCTCTGCGTTTATGTATGTATGTGGGAATTTAAAATGTTTGTGGAAAAATTTCATTATCTTTTAATTAAAGTCTCCCAGGAACAATTTGAAGCCCTCTTGTATGTTGGTTTTGGACTAAGACTTTAATGCCACAAATCTAAGGACCTTTCGGGGAGAGTTACAAATATTTTTAAATCAAGCAGTTATGTAAGTGTTTTAGATGCTGCACAAGTATCCTGTGTAGCTATTCTTGAATATTGAGTCAGTAAAATGACTGACCTAGTTTCAGAATTTATAATCTCACAATCCGGAGATGACTTTTGATAATGTTTACATATGATTTCCTTTTAGACTTTTTCAATTTTTTTCTCACTTCAATGTTTTTCTTCACGTTAAGTATTCTTATGAGCGTGATTATTAATTCTGTCTAGTATACACTTTATATCTATCACAATTTAAGTACATTCCCATTATATTGATATTTGTTGCTTTTATAATGTTAGGAGCATCTTTGCATGTAGCTCTTTCTTAATTTTAAAGCAAGCAAATGTATTATTATATTTATTGCTACATAAGAAATCTGTAATAATTGTGCATGGGTTTATATTTTCACACTGTAAGCATATGCATATGTGTATATGTACATATATACTTAATGTGTGCATCTATAATATATATATTATATGCATATATATTATACATACACACGAGGATACTTCAAAAAGTTTAGAAAAAGTTCATATTTTTTAATTCCATTTTCCTCTGAACTTTCTTTCTGAAGCCCTTTTGTGTGTGTGTGTGTGTATACTATACACATTGTGTGTGTGTGTGTGTGTGTGTATATACATATGTACATCCATACATGTTTATATTCTTAACATTTACACCTTTCCCCCTCAGGAATTCTTTGTTGCTTTGCGTCTGGTGGCATGTGCCCAAAATGGATTGGATGTTTCACTGAGTAGCTTGAACCTGGCCGTTCCTCCACCAAGATTTGTAAGATACACTTGTTTAAAAAAATTTTTTAAAGGATATATGATTTGACACTTAAAAATTTTATATCAAATTCTCTTGCTTTTCTTATTGCCTAACCTGCTTTCTTTCTCAATGGTTACCACTGTATATCCTTCCAAAGAGGATGGAATTTAAAGATGACAAAATTTTTAAACAAATTTTCGAAGCACCCTTGTATAACAAAATATAGATTTCCTCATTTTATATTACTTGTAGCATACTAGACACATAGTTCAATAACTTAAAAATTACTTACTATATTTTAGAGATCTTTAGATATCATTACATGAAAGCTTCCTCATTCCTTTTTATAACTACATATTATTTCTGTAAGGAACCCAGGTGGTGTAGTGGGTTACACAGTAGGCTGCTAACCACAAGTCTACAATTCTAAACCACCAGCCATGCCATGGAGAAAGATGAGGCTTTCTGCTCTTATAAAGATTTATAGCCTCAAAAACCCAGAGAGGCAACTCTCTTTGTCTTAAAGATTTTGTATGAGTCAGAATTGACTTGAAAGCACTTGAGTTTTGTTTGAGGATTTTTTGGTTTGTATTCAACCACACACACACACACACACACACACACACACCAGAGTTTCAAAAATATCATGGAAAATGGAATATAAAAAATTTGAAGCCCCCACATCTGTGTTCATGTGTATGTATGTATCCTTTTCATTGCAGTCAAGTTGATTACTACTCATAATGACCCTGTAAGACAGCAGCTCTCAACCTGTGGGTCACGACCCCTTTGGGGATCGAATGATCCTTTCTCAGGGGTCGCCCAATTCATAACAGTAGCAAAATTACAGTTATGAAGTAGCAACAAAAATAATTTTATGGTTGGGGGTCACCACAACATGAGGAACCGTATGACAGGGTCACGGCATTAGGAAGGTTGAGAACCACTGCTGCAGGACAAAGTAGAACTGCTCCCAGTTTCTGAGACTAAACTTGTACAGGAGCGGGCAGTCTCATTTTTATCCTGCAGAGCAGCTGGAGGCTTCAAACTACTGACTTTGCAGTTTAACAAGTAACACTAGGGCTCCTTTCATTCATGACACTGCTGGATGGGTTTGAACTGTCAACCTATAGGTCAGTGGAGCTTAAACCATTGGCTCAAACCACAAGGGACCTCTAGATGAAACTTTTATGCGATTATATGTGACAATCTCTGAAATACTTTGAATTATTTTTAAAAAGGCATTGAACTGTGTCTAGTTCAGTGGGCAATACCATCCCCAGAGGTCCCGGAATGATCTCGGTGGGCTGAAAAGCCCATTATCCTTTATCCTAGATTGTTGTACAAAAGTTTTTAATTGCCAGGGAGGCGCTGAGTAATTTTTTTTCTCAAAGGGCAGTAGGAGGGGACAAATAACAGAATTGTAGGTGAACGGATACATTGGATGGTGTAAGATATGGCAAAATAAATGAATGAATGAATGAATGGGTTCCTGGGGCTAAGGTGGGAGAGGGAGGGGACATGGGGGAGCTAATATCAAAGAGTTCAAGAAGAAAGAAAATGTTTGTTTTGAAACTGATGGTGGTAGCATTTGTATAATTATGCTTGATCTAATTGAATTATGGATTGTTAAAATATCTGTAAGAACTCCCAATAAAATGATTTTTTAAAAAGTTATAAGGTAAATTAGTGTCCTTTCGCTGTTGAGACCCAACATTTTTAATAAATATATTTTAATCAACCATTTTTCTTTTTTGCTTATTGATGTGAGAATTTCAGTCCTTTATGTGTTTTCCTTTATAGCATGATACCAGTAGTCCTTTGCTAATCAGTGCAGCTTCTGCAGAACTCCCATGGGCTGTAAAAGTAAGTAAACCTTGTCATTATTTTCTTCTCTCTCCTTGTCTTCCTGCCCACATGTATACTTTCCCTTACCTCTGAAGTATATTGCCATTAACCTTAGACTTTTGCGTAGGAGTATTCAAGTACAGTAGGGGAAATACTAGTACCAGGATTCTTTAGAAGTATCTTTCAGCTTTGTGAATCATTTTGTGACAGTTAGTTAGTCCAGTGTTACTATATTACAAAATAAAAATGATTATGTCATAATTTTGTATTAACTAAGTAATTTCATGAATATGTAGTTTACCTTACTGGTATTATTTTCTGCTTGAAGATCTGGTTAACTAGATACTCTCTTCATGCATAGCTGTTACAGCAAACAATTCTTTATGAAGTACTTGTGAGATGGGTACTTTATATTACAGTAATTTGGAGACAGTGCACTATTTCTAATTATTTTAAAGGTTGTAATTTTAAAATAATACTAGGATATAACAGATCAAATGACTCAATAAATGTGTCCATTTTTTTCTCAAAATCCTTATTTGGTTTGTGTGCCTGTGTATGCTACTGGACTAATTTAAAATGTAAATTAGTAGGGATTTGACTTTAACCAGGTAAATCATTAATGGTTGTTTTTGATGTTTTATAAGTAACTTTTTAGGATTTTAGGAGAAGTCTTGTTATTAACACAGAAAAGGAATTTTGCTCTGGGAAAAGTACGGTAATCTTGATGTTCATTCCCATGCCAATAATTGTGTTTTTCAATTTGTTTG
>NW_022104341.1:76400694-76403202 GCF_000313985.2 Echinops telfairi
TCATGGTAGTGGGAGCGGGGAGGAAACATTTAGGAACTAGAGGAAAGTTGTATTTCTCATCATTGTTACATCGCACCCTGGCTGGCTCATCTCCTCCCTGAGAACTCTTTTCATTTTAAACTAATGTGAAAGAGCAAAGATAGTGTCCCAGCTACAAAAGGAAGAGGACACGGAATTCTTAAGTAGTTACTTTGAAAGTGCTGGAATTTTATTAAAGTGAAAACTGATAAATAAATATTGAAATGATAAATTAAGTTGTTCTTTGGAAATTAGATTTTTATAGGTATATATCAATCCTTTTCACCATTATATGACTTCTGACATTTTTTATTTTGTAGTCTGAAGATAAGGCCAAATATGATGCTATCTTTGATAGTTTAAGCCCAGTGAATGGATTTCTTTCTGGGGATAAAGTAAAGCCAGTGCTGCTCAACTCTAAGTTACCTGTGGATATCCTTGGAAGAGTAAGATATTATTAAATTCTGAATATAATTTTTATCTATTCTACTTTAATATCTTATTGTATGGTCATTAAATATGCAGATATTTCTTTGAAGTTATATTATTACAGAATTCTCTGTTTGATTTAATGCATAAAATTATTTTCTGTTTATTTCTATATGGCCTTATTCCCTCTAGAATAAAAGCTTTTAGAATTAGCAATATATAAACCAAAACTTCACTCATATGGCCCCAAAGAACAGAGAACAACTGTGTCATAGGCTTCTCAAGGCCATAAATCTTTATAGAAGCAGTCTTACATTGTTCTCCTATGGAACTGCTGGTGGGTTTGAACCACCAACTGTTTGGTTGGTATCTGACCACTTTAATCACAGTCCCACCAGGGCTATTTCTAGCTGTATGTGTTAGTCCCCTAAAAAGAAACCAAACTCACTGCCATTGAGTCTGTGCTGACTCATAGGACCCTATACGACAGGGTAGAACTGCTCCCATGAGTTTAACTGAAACTCTTAAGAGAGTAGAAAGCCCTGTCTTTTCTTGTGAGCAGCTGCTGGTGGTTTTGACTGTAGTCAGCAGTCCCACTAGTGACCACTAGGCTTTCAGGGCTTCTTAAGCCTCCTACGTGGGTATTTTTAAATGATTATTATTGTACATCTAGTCCTCTGACCTCTCAATTTCTTCTTGTATTTCATTTCTAGAGACCCTCATATTTTACATATGACACTCCCTTGGCTGTATCATGAGCATGGTCATAGGAATAGTTTCGTCTGTGAAATAACACTTTCTGCTAGAATAACGCTTGGTATTAGAAATACTTGTTTTAACAGGTCTTTGTCCTTGATATTTGTAAGACTTTAATTCTTTTGACTTCATTAATATTTTTAATCTAAGGTTACCATACATTTTACCTTTCTTTTGAGTTGACTTCATTCTTTATCCATTTTGGATTTTGGGGTACACAGTTTTATGACCATATTCTTAGCTCTGTTTACAATGTTAGGTTTTCAGCTTTCCTACATGGAGAAATTACAAGTTTGCATAAAGCTAATAGTCTGTGTTCTCTGTGGTCACATGTGGACTGCTAAGAAGATCTAAGAAGATTGATGCTATTATATATAAACTCATGGTCCCCAACCTCAGCTGTGCTCTCCCTATTATCAGCCACTATAATATACTGTATCCATAGTGATATTTCTACATTCCCCCTTTATAAGTCAAGCCTTATACCTTCTTTAACAACTCCAACTCTTTCTTAATTCCCCTCCTTAAACCCATGGAACCAAATCTTGATTACACCATCTTTTAGCTCTCTAACTTTAGGAAAAGCATGAGAAAGCCATGCCTTAGTTTTCTGAATTTTAAAATTGGCATAATAATTCCCAATTTGTAGGGCTATAGGATTAAATTGATAAATGTATGTAAAGTACTAAAATGGTGCTTGGTACACACTTTGAATAACATGGTGGTGGTCGTCACAATATAACCACCAAGATCACGGTCACCTCCACCACCAAAAACATACTATTACTATTAGTGCTGTTGTGTAGACTATGTGCTCAACAAATACTGACTTAAAATCTGCTTTATAATATTTCTTTTTGAGAAGATATCTGAAATACAAATATGAATCTGTCATTTTTTGACTAATATTAATCCTTTAATAACTTCCATTGCATTTAGATGAAATTAAACACGCTTTCTTACCTCCGTCATCTCTCTCACCCCGTACACATTCTTACACTAAATAAAAATTTGTGACTTAAATATCTTCTTTTTAACCTATAAATAAATATATTTTTCTGGATTTAGACCAAGTCTACTAGGGCCTTTTAGGTTTTATATTTTTCTTTGTAAGCCCTCTCAACATTAGTTGGTAAATTATTAATAAAATTCATTCACATGTATCTTTTAATTCATTAGAAAGTCCCAGTATAGGGGAAACAATAATGGGTTTGATTGAAAATCATATTGAAGATCGATTCTATTGTTTAATAATAGTTTCATGATTCTGGATAAGTTATATAGCCTGCTACTTAAAACAAGGCA
>NW_022104341.1:76404626-76405899 GCF_000313985.2 Echinops telfairi
TATAACCCGACTTTTAAAAGCACACTTATTTTATTATTTTTTTTTTTTTTTAAGCACATTTTAAATGCAGTTTTTCTGGTAAAATTAGGTGCCTCAGCTGATATTCGGGTCATCTTATACTCAAGTATATGTGGTAGTCTGTTCAGATTTTCATTTTATTTAGTAAAAGAACTACTAGGGGTATTTCAAATATCTGTGGCATAACTTCTAGCATCATAGGAACATATACGACGCTACAGTTCAGCAGAGTGACAGATGTTAGATAGATGTTAGACCTTTGTCAAGTTGATTGATGGCATGTCAGTTTGTCCTTGTCTTTACTTTTTTTTCTCCCTTTCATAAATGTATTCTATTTACTTACCAGAAGAACCAAATGAAGATTACAGGCTGTTACCACACTTTAGAGAATATCTGTGGAAAGGGAAATTTAGTGATTGCATCCAAGATCACAGGCTTCTAAGTTTTTCATTTTAATTCAGGTGATCATTGGGAAATGGCAGAGAATATTCCTTTACAGTTTTGACAACAGATATCTTCATATATATAGATTGAGTTAATGCGTATGGGATGTTATAGGGAAGGGAGTATATTGAAGATGGAGGGTGATAAAACACTCAATATATTACTGTTTGATTAAATGTTTTTGTGTTAAGAATATTGGTACAAATCTTTGCATAGGTAAGATATATTACAGAAAAATACTGTAAATCAAAGGATAATTTATAGTAATATAGTTAGTATAGATGAAAAATTGTGTTGCCTTCATTTGATAAACAGTATAATATTTTAGGTAAGTGAATACACATGGTTTATCTTTTATGCCCTGAAGTCTTTTCCTAGCCACTTTACTCAAATTTTTAATAAAAGTGAAATTATTTTAAAATAACTTAAGAGGAATAAACATTTGTGGAAAATTATGACTTAATTTTCCAAATAGTAAAAACCTGTATATCATCTTCTAGATTTAATAATTATTAATTATTCTGTCATATTTGCTTTATCTTTATGTGTATTCCTTAGAATTTATATTTCAACTTCATTTTTCATAATGCTTTCTATTGGCAATTTAAAAAATTGTGAGTTAGGTGTGAGTTTCACATTTCAGTTCATCAATTTTGTATTCAACAGTTTAAACTAATTGTCACTCCTACCCCCAGCCCAATAGCTTACCCTACCCTTCTCCCCTTTGATTTTTCTTTTCCTGCTTGTGGATTTCTTAAGGCTTTTTTCTTCTTCAAATTCTTACTTGTATTATATTGATATTTCTTCTCCA